>NC_041393.1:353898023-353968488 GCF_002162155.2 Triticum dicoccoides
ATCCCCATCCCCCCTTCCCCACGTATCCTGCAACCACCTACTCCTGGATCCCTCGCCGCCGATCCTCCCTCTCCGCGCACCCACGCCGCCGGTCACCCTCTTCGGACACCCAGGCCCCCGTGCGCCTTCCCCGGATCCACCCGCTTTTGCGAGACTTCCTTAGACACCCCCGCTGCTACGCGCCCTCCCCGGATCAACCCGCCGCTGCCCGCCCTCCCCGGAACCCCCACGCGCCTGGCCGGATCCAGTCGCGGCCGGCTCACGCCTCCACCACCTACCTCCGCCGCTCGCCGCGTTCCGCCCCTCCCCTCTGGCGAGCCTCCTCGTGACCTCTGCCCTTCTCTTCTCCTTGTCTACCTCCGGTGAGCTCCGTTGGATCCTCCCGCTTGTCGCCGCCCCTTGCCACCTAGCTCCTCTTGTGCCACCGCTGGAACAAGTGCATCCCCACGCGCCGCCGCCATCCAAGACCAACATATGCAGCAGCCGGTGGCCTCCCCTGCCGCCGCTGGTCGTGTTCCCACATGAGCATTGCTGAGAGCCCACCATGCATTGCCACCTTGGACTGCCCCCTACCCCTATATCACAGGTGCCATCGTGAACGGTGTCTGAACGCCACCTTGGACTGCCCCTAGCGCCGCGTCCAACCCGTACGCGCTACAGCCTCAGGGAAAGCCTCCTCTACACGGGCGACTGGCCGCTCGTGCCACTGGTCATCACAGCCCCGTGGTCTGCTTCCTAGCTCGCTACCTCAGGCCAACTCCACCGCGCGATCCTATCCTGTCCAGCCCTGTCCGTTTGGGGCAAAAGGGACAAACGAGGCGGCCCAGCGCGCGACGGCCCGGACCCATCCTGTCCGTTTTGTGTCCGGGCCGACCCATTTCGAGCGCAAACTTGCACCGGGTTTGGGTCGCGGCGGACACCAAATGGACGCGTGCCTCGTCCGTGTCGGGGCCGCATGGCAGGCGGCCACCTACCTCCCACCCGCCAACATCAATGCGCACAAGTGGGCGGCCCCACCTGTCATCCGCACGTTGAACGGTTGCCGTCCTTCTTTAAGTGGGAAGCGTGGACGGGTCGTCGTCCACACTGCCCCATGCCACCCCGCGGCCTCCTCAAAACCCGACAGCGCCTGCTCCCAAACCATAGCCAAGAAACTCGCCGGCCGACCACCCGCAGCCATGGGCCTCTGGAACTACGGCCGCAAAGGCAAGCACGAGGCGAGGCTGGTTCCTTGTCGGGGCGCCGCCGCGGCTCGGTGAAGAAAGAGGAGCCCGCGTCGCCACCGCCACCACGCCGGCCCCCCCGCGCCGCCCGCCTTCTCCATCGCGCCCACGTCCGTCGGCGAGCGCGGCCGGCATTACATCCACGCGTCGGTGTGCCGCCGTTATTGGGAGATGAGGACGCCGCTCCCATGGAGCGACGTCCATCTCCCCAATAACTGGCATCTCTCCGCCGACCGGGTCCCCATCCTGCTGGTCCCGATGAGCGGCCGTGCGCGCGATGAGGAGATCGAGCGCCGCCGCCGCCTCCTCCCCGACAACCTCTTCTACTACGCCAGGTACGCCCCCGACTCCGGGCTCTGGGACACCTGGTTTCGTGACGAGCACGACACTAGGAGCACGTCGTTCTTCGCCGGCACCTTGATGGGGACGCGGCGGCCACGACAGGAGCGCGCAGCGCCTGCTCCCCAGGAGCATGGGCGTAGGCGGGTGCGCGGCGTCACGCCCACGCCGTCGCCTTCGCTGTCTCCAACACTTGTCTGTTGGCATGCAGCCAGCTCTTCGTTGTGCTGTTTCTCTTGCCCGTGATGAAGGCTTTGCCTCTGTCATTTTCGTTTCTGATTGTCTCTCTTTGGTGCAACGGTTCAACTCATGGACATTCGACAGATCGGCCGTGAGCGCAGTGGTGGCAGACATCAAGTACCTATTGGAGCCTTTCTCTTTGGTGTCTGTTTGTCATGTTAAGCGTTCTCTGAATTCTTTGGCACACATACTAGCTAGGTCTTGTGAGCAGGTTGTAAACTGCGGTGTTTTCTATTCTGCCCCGGACCTGATAAGGGAATCTCTGTATACTGATGTTTTACCATAAATAAAGTGCTAAAGTTTCAAAAAAACGGTCCTCCATACATTACGAGTCCATTTAGTCAGAGTGCTGATGGAATTTTTTCTCCTCTACTCTTTCGGTTTAGCACCAGATGTCCTTAAATATGAAAAATGAATGTTTGTGTGCTCTTCTTCGGGTGTGTGTTGTGTAACAATGAAGTTCACCCTTGACATTGTGAAAGGTTCAATGTGTGAAGAAGCTGCGAGATTTGCTACTGTACAGATGCATTTGAGTTGGTGTGAAACGTGCGTGCAGGCGTGTGAATGTGTTCTGGGTCATCTCGAAGATGGTAACTTCTGCAAACTATAGATGTAAAAAATATAAAAGTTGAGTTGCAATATGACTACGCGTGATATTTTTTCACAGAAAAGAAACGATCGAAGTTAATATATTGATTTTGATAGAGTTCAAACTCTCTCTGTGTGTGTGCACGCACGCATATATGTGAAAACTTTGACACCCTCCATCGATTTTGAGAGAGTTCAAACTCTATGTGTGTGCGCGCGCGCGTGCGCGTATATGTGAAAACTTTGACGCCCTCCATCTGCTTATTGATCTTCCAACGAAGCAGTGGAAAGAATTTCTTGTTTGTTAATTTTTTCTTTCTAAGTTTAGGCACTACTAACTTGTATGTGAATGAGATGTCATCTAAAAAAAGGATAGAAATAAAATGCTTTGTTTTTGTGCTTGTACAACTGTGTTTGAGAACTATAAAATAAGCTAGAAAAGAAGATGTTTGGTAGGAAGCTCTATCAGTGACACTAGAGAATTTGTTCCTCCTTTCGACGCATTCATAAAAAACTCAAAAACAGGCATTCATAAATGAATAACACCAAGAAGTCCATATTAAAAAAACTTCAATTTAAAACAATAGAGTAGTTCAATGTATATGAAAAATTCAGATTTTCCTCGTTATGAAATAATAAACCAAGAAATTCAATTTAAAAAAATGGAGCAGTTCGATATTTATTACAAAAGTCAAAATTTTCCCGTTACTAACGAATAAACCAAGAAGTTCAGTTTGAAATAACGAAGAAGTTTGTGATATTATAAAACTAGGATTTTCCCCCTTACAAATGAATAAAACCAAGAAGTCCAAATTGAAAAAACCAAGAAGTTCAATTTAAAAAATAGAATAGTTCAATGTATATGAAACACCCAGATTTTTCTTGTTACTAAATAATAAACCAACAAGTTCAATTTTAAAAAATGGAGAAGTTCAATATTTATTGCAAAAACTTGAATTTTTAAAGGTTACTAACGAATAAACCAAGAAGTTCAGTTTGAAATAACGAAGAAGTTCGACATTTACTAAAAGAACACCAATTCTTCCCATCTCTAAAAATACACAGAGAGGTTCAAAAATCGAATAAATAGAGTGGTTTGAAGTCTATAAAAATTCATTTTTCGTTGCTAAAGTGTAGCGCCGTTTTTGTCATTTATAAAAAAACTTGGAGCAATTTGATTTAAAAAAAATCAAGAATTTCGAATTAAAAAGGTGTAGTTCAATGAATACAAAAAACTCAAATTCTTCTTGTTTCTATGCAGAAGTTCAATTTCTTTTCAAAAAAATGTATGATTTTTACATAAAAATCATTTTAATTCTTTCTAAAAGAAGAAAACTAAGAAGTTCAAAACTAAAAAGCAGAGAAGTTAGAGATTATAAAAACCTAGAATTTTTATTCGTTATAATACCCTAGAAGTTTAAATCTAAAAAACGGAGTAGTTCAATGGTTATACACAATTCAGGTTTTTCCTCTTTATTAAAGAATGAAAACAAGAAGTTCATTTATTTAAATAGAGCAGTACAAAATTCACAAAAAAGGATTTTCACCTTTTCTTACAAAAAAACTCTAGAAGTTCAATATTTATTAAAAAACTAGGATTTTTCCCATTATTATAGTAAATAAACCAAAAATTCCAAATTATGAAAATAGAGAAGTTCGATATTTATAAAAAAAACTCAGATTTTTCCTTGTTACTAAAGAATAAAAATTACGAAGTTCAAATTAAAATAGGGGAGTAGTTCGATGTATACGGGAAACTCAATTTATTACCGTTTCTAAGAAAAAAATAAAACTAGGAAGTTCAATTTACAAAATAAATGTTTGATGCTTATTTAAAAACATTTTTCCTTTCTAACAATATGACTAAGAAGTTGAAATTAAAATAACGGAGAAGGAGAAAAATGAATAAAAAGCAAGGTCCAATTTTGTTGTTGTTATAAGTTCAAGTCCTCGGTCGGAGAGAGTTAAAAAAATTATTGTGACAGATGTTTGTACAAAAGGAATATCATTTGTGTAACACTTAAGAATGGATGAGAAAATTACAAACGAAAATATGTCACAGAAGTTCAATGTGAAAACAACAGGAAGTTCAACTACTACAGTGAATGAATTTCAGATTAAAAACTTTAAAACCGTCGCGAGCATGAAAAAATGATCAACACGGAAAAGTTGCATGTTTACAACAGCTTTCCGTCTGAATATCACTTGCTCAATTCTGATGAGTGGATGGAGAGCTACAAGAAGTGGATGGAGAGCTACAAGCAAAAAAGACACGTGAAAAACAGAGTGACAATGCGATCCTGAAGTTCACGTACTACATGGTGCGTGTTTCATATGAGAAAAATAAAATAAAAAGGCAAAGTCTAAAAAATTGTTGCGAGAAGTTCAAGTGCTTGGCTAGGGAAAATTCAAAAATACTCGTGAGAGAGGTTCACCATGTATTTACATGTGCAAAATCGCACAAAAAAATCTTGTTTTTGTGAATTAAAATATTTCTCTCAATCCATTACAAATTTAAAACAAAATTGCTCTACATTAAAAAGTTTCTCATATTCAACAACTTTCCAAGGTGTATAAATATTCTTATTCCAGAAAATGGTTAAAACAAAATGGTGCATGTGTGTTCGAAACAAAAGCTTAACCGTATTAGAAAAAGTTATGTCATTTTAGCAGGTTTGCAAAGGTATATTATTTGTGCAACTCCAATGTATAGCTGAGGAATTACGAACAGAAAAACGTGACAGAAGTTCAAGGTGAAAACAATGGGAAGTTCAACTACTACACGGAATGCGTTTCATAAGAGAATAAAAAAATACAAAACTAAAAGCCTAAAAGGTTTGTTGCAAGAAGTTCACGTGCTCCACCCTGCACTGTTCAAAAATTATATTTACGAGACGTCCGTCGTTCATTTACATGTTGTTCTAAAAAGCAAAAAACAACGTTGTTTTGCCATTTTAAAAACTGCTCTTAAACATCAATGAATTTGTAACACAAGTCTACATGGAAAACTGGCTACGATTCATAAGCTTTCCACCGGATATATTATGTGCCACATTTCGATGAACGGTTTAAAATTTTCATGTATACCATTTAAAACACGTTTTTATGTATTCAAAAAATTCTTACCTGTTGAAAGAAGTTCATTGTGAAAACAATAAGAAGTTCAAGTACTGCAAAGAATGCATTTTAGGTGAGAATAAAAGTATAGAAAAATAAAAGCTTAGAAGGTTTGTTAAAAGAAGTTCAAGTGCTCTGTCTGGAGAAGTTCAAAAATTCTTGCGATAGGGGTTCACCTTGTATTTCCATGTTTGATTTTTTCCGCATAAAAATCGAATACAATTCTTTACTCAAAATATAAAAAGCTGAAGTTCAAATGGAAATAACAGAGAAGTTTGGAGTTTATTAAAACCTAGGATTTACCTATTCAAAAAAAAATAAAAAACACAACGCCATTTTTTGCACTTTTAAAACAACTCATAAGCGAAAAAATGGTTGCTAGAAGTTCAAGTGCTCGGCAAGGAAAAGTTCAAAAAATTCGTGCGAGAGAGGTCCACCTTGTATTTCCATGTTCGAACACACAAAAAGAAATTTTTTTTTTGCATTTTAAAATAATTCTGTCGATCCATAAAGAAGTTTAGTTATTATTTGGGAGCAATTTGATTTCAAAAAGAAAATAAAAAATCAAATTATAAAAATGGAAAGAGTTCATGTACTACATGGTGTGTGTTTAATATGAGAAAAATGAATTAAAAGACAAGGTCCAATTTTGTTGTTGTTGTAAGTTCAAGTCCTCGATCGGAGAAAGTTAAAAAAATTATTGTGAGAGAGGTTTGTACCAAAGGAATATCATTTGTGTAACACCGACGAATGAATGAGAAAATTGCAAACGAAAAATACATCATAGAAGTTCAACATGAAAATAGCAGGAAGTTCACCTACTACACAGAATGAATTTCAGATGAAAAACTTTTAAAATTGTTGCGAGTATGAAAAAATGATCAACACGGGAAAGTTGCATGTCTACAATAGCTTTCCATCAGTATATCACTTCCTCAATTCCGGTGAGTGGATGGAGAGCTACAAGAAGTGGATGGAGAGCTACGAGCAAAAAACATGTGAAAAACAGAGTGAAGTTCAAGTAGACATGCCGAGATGTTCAAGTTCTTCACGCGGTGCATTTTCAAAGAATTCGTTTCACGATAAAGGCGAAACGCATGATCTCATCGTTTTTGAAATTACTTGAAAACGGCTAGGAATCAGAGAAAACTATTGACATGAAAAAGTTTCGCATTTTCAGTAGCTTTTCAGCGGTATATTATTTGCCGCATTCCGATATAGTTTGTAGAAATTATGCCAAAAATACGTTTTAGCCATTTTCAAATTTGACTTAAAACCGTAAGGAATTGGGAGAAACAATATATACGAAAACGTTTAGAATTTCCTCAAGCTTTCCAATGGCGTAAACTTTGTTGCATTCAGACATATGGTTATAAAATTAACTCGAAAATACAAACTCGGTGGAACTTGTACCATTTTCTGAATTACTTTTAAACCGTTCCAAATTAGAAAAAACATTTAACTTGAAAAAGTAGCGCATTTTCACAAGCTTTCCAATGCCATATCATTTTCGTCAATTGGATAAGCCGTTTAGAAATTACATTGAAAATACGAATTCGGCTGTTCGGTTTGCGAAATTTTACGATTTTCTAAATTACTCTTTATCCATAGGGAATTAGAGAAAACTTACAACATGTCGAAGGAGTTGTTTTTTGAAGTAGCTTTCAAATGCCATATTAATTACCTCATTCCGATAAACGGTTTAGAAATGCTCTCGAAAATATGATTCACGTTTTTTGTATGAAGAAAAAACGGTTTTCAAAACTGCTCTTAAACCGCTTACATTTTGCTAAAAAGTTAACTTGGGTCATGATATTGGTGTCCATAGCTTTCCAACGGTATATCGCAAGCCCCATTTGGACACATCTTAGCTGAAGTTCAACCTAGTACTCGGGGAAGGTCAGGCGTGTTACTCGGGAAGTTCACGTTGTGATCAAAATATTATTCTATATATATATATATATAGACACACACACACATACACATATGAAAATACTTTCAAGAAGCATACCAACACATATACATACCAAATCATATCCTTGCCATATGGATCTGATCATCCAACACATATACATACCAAATCAAAAGTGCATATGCAACATATATAGCTAGCCAACATATCCAACAACAAGCATACAATGGTTTCATCCATACATACATATATAGGTAGCAAGTTTCACATTGTTCATCCTACAAAATCAAAACAAAAAGGAAGCATAAAGAGAAGAGTAGACTCCATCAACGCAAGTGTGATGCCCAGATAATCAAGCTACAGTAAACTCCTGTTAATGATGTCAGGTCATCATAATTAAAATTTTGCTAAGCCTCACTTATTTCAAACTTAGTTCAAATACAAAATCAAATAACAAGTCAAATTATAGTTTCATAAAACAGTAAGATAAAATTTTTCGTTGGGCTGCAAATATTCACTAACTAATTATCATGTAGAAACCAACATCATTTGGCTCACCATTTAATTCCTAGGATAATATAAAGTGGTCTAACAGCATATTAATTGACCTATTCAATTTCAAAAAAAATGCTTGAACAATTCCATTGGCTCTGAAACTTTTTATGCAACACCATAATGTTAAGCTTGAATTATGTGTGAAATTTTAATAATAACTAAATTCATTTACTATAGCGTTTAAATAGAAAACAGTGGAGAAAGAAAAAAACCCCAGAAAAAGTCTAGCTAATGAAAAAGAGAAAACAAGAGGACCTAAATCTACTGTGCACTTTGGCCCATCTAGAAATTACCCAGGCCTAGCCCATCTATCTCTCCTTCAACCTCAAGTACACGAGCATGTGCGTGGAATTCCCTATTTGACACATTTTGCGTCAAAATGTCAAGGCGCCGCACACCCCTCGACTCGATTTGGGCTGGCCCTTTTATTTCCTCTTCGTTGCCCTCTTCCTCCCTCGTGTTACACGCCACGTTCGTCCCTACCTCCACAGAGAAGCTTTCCTCCCTCATGCCTGGATCCCCTTCTCCTCCCTCATGCGACGGCTGCTTCACCTGCTTCTTCCTCCTGGGGTCCTTCTCCGGCAAGAGACCACCCGCCTCGTAAGCAGTCATCGGGCCACTCTCCTCCCTATTCATTCGCCTCATGGCATCAGATCTGGCTGACATCGTCACGTTGATGTTTATTACCAGGTGGTCAGTGTCTCTGGTGTCGACTCGTCTAGGGTTCTGTCAAGGTCGGCGTCGTTTAGGTCCCCGTCAAGCTTCGTCAAGGTCAGCATCCACAAGGTAACACCCCTATTTTCCCCATTCTGTTCCTTCATCTCTGTGTTGTACCACGCGACCGAGGCATTTTTGTTCATTTTAGCGTTGGTCCATTGTTGCTAGGGTTCTGAGATTAGATGATTCCGAGATCTGTTTGTATGATTCTGAGTTTTAGACAATGGGATTGTGTTCAGAGATTTTGATTCATGGTATGATTCTGCATGATGGTGATTCAGAGTATGATTTAGATAAATGGGATTTTTGTTTGTTTGTTAATTCTGCATGATGGGGTTTGTGTAGCATGATGTAGACATTTTCTTGTGTTGTTAATATGTTCTGTTAGTTTTCTGGATTTTGTAGCAGCATCATGGAGTAGTTCTGGAGACTTGTTAGCTTGTATTTCATCGAGAAGCACGCACCAATCAACATTTAGGCAACACATGTTTATAATTTGGTGTCTTGTTAGCATGTATTTAGTACACACTCTTAGGTTTGCACCTAAGAGTGTTCTGGTGTTCTAGGAATTTGCTCTGCTGTTCTAGGAGCACTTCTACCGAAGAGAGTTTGCACACTATTTTGTTAAATTCTACCTTGCTTGCACACCCTCTGTAAGAATTTGTGTGTATGTCCTGGTTGCAGCCCTTGGAGGATTTTGTGTGTTGCACAAGTTCTGCTATGTCATGAACTCATCACAATCTAGTTGCATTATAACACTATCCCTGTTTCTTCTAATTAGTTAGGACGCGGTTTAGTCAAACCCAATTGTTCTGTCAAATCAAATTGTCTTAGGATTGTACCTGGATTTTATCAGTATTCAGTAATATGTGTTGGTACTTGGTAGGAAATGGCATCTGCTTCTCTGTTTCTTTACAGCTTATGAAGCCTGAATTGTTGTTAGTTGTGCCCTTTGCGAGGACAATGTTAGCTAGCAATGACTTTGTAGTATCTTGTCATTCATGTACCATACTTCTGTACCAATTTTCTTGCAAGTATTATCCAGGAAAATGTTCGTTTAATAATGTTCCTTTAATAAATGTTCTCTTAATAAATATTCTTAAAAAATGTTCGACAAATCAAAAAATGTTTCTACATATATTTTAGAAATGTTCTCAGAAGGGAAAAAACTTTTAAAAAATAATGTTCCCTAAGGCATGTTCCCAAAATATTGTTCGCAAAATAATTTTAGAGAATAATATTCCCTAGGATTGTTCTTTAAATATTGTTCCAATAATTTTTGAAAATATTGTTCGCAAAAAATGTTCTTTAAATAATATTCCTTGAAAAATGTTCCCTGAACAACTGCTCGCTGAATAAATGCTTTCTGAAACAATTATTACTGAATAGTGTACCTTGAAAATTGTTTTGTAAATAATATGCCTTGAAAAATGTTCCCTGATTAATATTCCCTAAAAAAGTTCCATTGGCAGAAAAAAATAATGCCCCCAAATAATGTTCTATTGGCATAAAAAATAATGTTCCATGAGTAATGTTCCTAAAAAAATTGCTTAACATTTAAAAAATAGTCTTGCAACATTGTTAAGGGAACAAAAAATTACATTATTAAGGGAACATCGTTCTATGAAGATTTCTTTGGGAACATTGATGAGGGAACATTATTTAGAGAACAATATTAAAGGAACATTATTGGGGGAACAAAAAAGTGGAACATTTATTTGGGGAACATTACTAAAGGGACATTCTTGTAGGAAAATGATTGGGGGAACAAGTGATATCTGTAAAAAAAATATAATTGAATAATTTTTGCTGAATAATGTTCCTTGGGGTCAACAAAATTTCCTTGAATAAAAGAATGTTCCTTGAATAATGTTCCCTCAATAATGTTCTCCGTAAAATAAAAAATGTTCTTCTAATTAAATATTGATAACTGTTTAATGTTTTCCAGAATGATGTTCCCTAAATAATGTTCCTTGGAAAATGTTGGCACAAGAAACAAACCTATTGAAGATCCAACAAATATTGGCACACCTATTGAAGATCCTTTGCTAGTTCAAGCACTCGAACTGCATGAAGCACATACCAGTAAGTTTTCGAAACTAGAAACTTCAACTTGGCAACAACGTGTGAACAAATCTTTCAAATCTGGGACACTAGTAATTCAACAACAGCAAAAAAAGGCAAGTAAGCAGGTCCTCTTTTCGAACGGAATAGAGAGTGATTTCTACCAAACATTGGTTGGACTTCTTCCCAAGTTAACTTACAGGTATGTAGAAAAAGCATATGAAATATATATGATATGTTCTACATGATTCAAACATAAACATTTTTTTATGCTGTCCATGCTATTTCACATGATTTGTATTTTACTTTTATTCATGTTGTTCTTCTGCCATGAACAATCGAAGGATATTTGAGATTGAAGGAGTTTGGTGGATCAGAAAACTATAACTGTATCATTAAAGACTGGTTGTTGGATAAATCCTCGGGTTGTTGACTGTTTTTGAAAACTAAAGAATAAAGACCAGCTGAACCGAGGAAGAAAAGGCCTCCTACCAAACAACGAATTAGTGCAGCACATCGACATTCTGTTCCTCAGTTTTCGTTTTCACTTCATAGACATTTTCCTTTTCTTAATTATCAACCATTTTCCAGGAAACAAACATGCAGGAGAAGCTAATGAACCAAATGCTAAATCATTTAGATCCTGCAAACAAACTAATCTTATAGGAAAGTAATGTTGGCTTCTTTATTGAATGCTTCCTTGGTAAGATAAGTTCTTTTGTACAAAATGCTCTTATAGATTTTTCTTTTTCAAAGAGGTTAGACTAATAGCTTGTTCACTTCCACAATTCCCTAGGTAAAATTTCCTGTATTCAAGGAAACAATGTGTTTTAATTGTTGCTAACTTCAGAGCCACTTTTTTTTATATCATGAACCCATACTAAAGTGGCGATACATTTCTACCAACAATTAGTGCAGTTACCTACAACTTCAAGGTTTTGTTCGCTGCTACGTATGGAAATACTAGTTCTTTGAACATAGGAAATTTTGAATCAAGATTTGTACCAGCTACCAAGGTCAATTTCAATTTGGTTTTCCATGGAACTCTCCCCTTTTACAAGATTTGTACCAGCCAGCAGCAACTTCTTGGTTCTTTCTCCTAAAAATCAGATTAAAAGTATTTTAAAATTCACAATAATTTCCATTAGTAACTTTCAAGGACAATGAAATTCAGCTGCCATTAGTAACTTCTTTCCTGCAGAGATATGTAAGTTCTCTATTTATTTTCTCCCAAAGACGGAAGCGAGATGTTACTCCCTTAGAGCATCTTTTTTGTACTGAATAGTGAAATTAACTTCTTATAATACCATATTTGTTTCAACAGGGTTTCTACATATTCAAGTGAAGCTTTGAATGCCAATCATTATTTTATCTGAATATGAAGTCAGCTTAGGTAACTTCGTCATCGGCAGTTCCTCCTCTAACAGGGTTCACCCAAAGAATCGCAATTATCAAATATTTGCACCTGTTTATTTTTGTTGCAAGGATTGTGTATTTCCAATAACATATTTCCCCTTTCTATTCTGAAGGGTCTCATTAATGCTGTCAACTTCAAGGGAAATTGCACTGCAAGATTCAACTCAAAGGAATACTTCTGCAGGGAAAATGTTTCATTAATGATACCATTTTTTGTTTTTATCTTGATGCCCCAATGATAGTTTCTTGTAACACCTTGAGCTATGAAGAAAGTCCGAAAATAGCAGAAACAGTTGTGTAAACAAGCTCTAAGCCATGTACACTTTTTTTGCATACAATTTTCATCACTCACTTTGATCAAGCTCTAAGCTTTACATCATGTTCAGAAGGAGTTGTAAAGAAGCTTCAGCCAACACATGTTTAATTTGTAAAATAAACTCTATTTTTTTAACAATTGTTTTAGAAACATAGTTACCACTTTATGACTGTTTTAGACATACTACTTTTGTAACAAAGAGTGAAATTTTCATCTAATTTAGACTTAAAAACAGTTGAATCAGTTCAAACAGTACCTGGGCAGAGAAATTGGAACCTACTATTGATTTGTTTGAGAAACAGTACACAAGTTCAATCATTTTTTAGTTCACAGCGGGAAACAACAGAAACATGAAACAATGAAACAGTAGGAACAACGACACATTTCAAAACCCGTGAAACAGTGAAACGCGCGTGGCGCGGCCCAGGAAGCCCGTCAACCACCTACTCTGTGCCAAGCCAAACCTAAAACCTAGTTGACATAGAATGCGTCACATAGGATGTCCCCCATGTGCATGGCGCACATCCAGGGCACCATGGCCATGGATGCCCTCCACGTTGCCCCCTGGCCCTATATGGGTGCCCCCTCGAAACCCTAGCTTGCACTCATCCATTCCCTCCTCTTTCCCCCATCGGGCTCCTCCTCTTCCTCGCGAATTTGATCTCGAAATCACTTACGGTCACCGCTGCATCGCCGTTGTTGACGCGTCCACCAACCCCTCCGGCATGCGGGAGTACGTCCTGGAGGATTGCCGTGCTCGTGTTCGTCCGTTCTTGGGACAATCTTGAACCCGGGAGCCGCGTAGCCGCCGCCATCGCCGTCTTCTTCAACCGGCCGTCACCCACTCGTCATTGGCGCCGTCGCTCCGGTTCATCCCTGGCCACCTCGAGCTCGTCTTCGGCACCGCAGTGAGCGCCTCCTCTATTCCCCCCTGCTTGCCCCTTCAATTCATTTCCATAGCCTCTGTCCCGAGCTCATCCGAGCTCACGCGTACGAGTACATACCTGTGTGTCTACTGCTGCTGCTCCTGGCCGTGCCCGCCTAGCCTTGCCCGCGCTCGCCACGAGCCCGACGCCCAGCCATGCGTGCCCTGCCCACGCCCCCGACCTCCTCCCATGCGCTGCTGCTCCTTTCTTCTGCCGCCGCTGCTA
Organism: Triticum dicoccoides; assembly: GCF_002162155.2. NCBI lineage: Eukaryota > Viridiplantae > Streptophyta > Magnoliopsida > Poales > Poaceae > Triticum > Triticum dicoccoides. The sequence goes on from NC_041393.1 coordinate 353,911,662, forward strand.
AACTTCTGATGCTCCTAACTGTCGATGTTGTGTTGTTGCTGCTTGCCGCGTACTGATCCTGTGCGCTACTCCTGCTGCCTCCTGCTTAGAGCATCTCCAGCCGCCCCCCAGGCCACTTTTTTGGCGCCGGCGCCAAAAAAACGGCCCAGTCGCACCTCCAGGATGACGAAAAGCGCCGGTTTGGCCCTTTTTTCCGCCGGCGGCCGCAGGACGAACCCGGCGCGCTGGGGGGCACCTGGGGGCTCTAGCGCAACGGAAAAGCGCGGCTGGCCCACGTCGTCAGGTGAAAAGTCAAGATTTTCTTCCCCGACCGCCTCCCACCCCCCGCGTTCTCAGCCGTAAGTAGGTATATCCCGGCGCCGCCCCTCGCCGCCCCGCCGCTCTTCACGGGTAGATAGCCATTCCCCACTGGGAAAAAAAAGCATAGGTTCGCCGCGACAACCCCTCCGGCACCAGCTGTGCGTTTCCGACCGCCCTTTCCAGCCGCAGAGGGGCAGTTTGGCGGCGGGTGCACGCCCACCGTGCATAAGGTGTTCGGCAATTTGCCTGCCTCGGCGATGGACTCGGATGACGAGGAAATGCTCGCCGCGCTGCTGGAGGAGGAAGCCGAGGCTGACGTCCAGGAAGAAGAGCATCTCATGGTGCTCGCCGCCCTTGCCCAGCTCCTGGCGAGCAATGAAAAGCCACGGCGAGGTGGCTCGGCGCTGGGCCGGGTGAAAGCAAAGAACCAGCATCATCTCGAAGGCTACTGCATGCTCTACTCCGACTACTTCGCCGATGCTCCACTTCACGGCGACAGAACATTTCGGCGCCGTTATCGGATGAACAGAAAGCTTTTCCTCAGGATTGTGAATTCCATCCGGGAGTTCGACAACTACTTCAAATGCAAGATGGATTGCACTGGCAAACTTGGATTCACCTCCATCCAGAAATGCACGACAGTGATGAGGATGCTTGCATACGGATCTCCCGGTGACTCACAGGACGACTATGGGCGCATGGCCGAGTCCACCATCATAGAGTGTTTCTACAAGTTCTGTCGGGCAGTGGTGGTAGTCTTTGGACCGCAACAATTGAGAATACCCAATGCGGAAGACACTGCTCGGATCCTAGCACAGAATGCAACAAGAGGATTTCCTGGGATGCTTGGAAGCATCGACTGCATGTATTGGAAATGGAAGAATTGTCCATTTGCTTGGCAGGGGATGTACAAAGGCGCCAAAGGTGTTGCAGTGTGGTACTTGAGGCGGTGGCCACATAGGACCTCTGGATTTGGCACTCCTTCTTTGGTATGCCAGGAACTCACAATGACATCAACGTGCTGAAGTGCTCTCCTGTCTTTGCCAAGCTTGTTGAAGGTCATTCTCCTCCGGCGAACTTCGAGATCAATGGGCGACACTACAACAAGGGGTACTATCTAGCTGATGGCATCTATCCGAGATGGTCGATATTTGTCAAGACCATCAAAAACCCTGTGCCTAGAGGCAAGAACGCCTGGTTTGCGAAGATTCAGGAGGCTTGTAGGAAGGATGTCGAGCGGGCATTTGGTGTGCTCCAATCTCGATTTGCTGTTGTCCGGTACCCCGCTCAGACCTAGTCGAAAGATCAAATGTGGGAGATCATGATCTGCTGTATCATCTTGCACAACATGATCATTGAGAGCGAGCAGGAGGAGCCAGTGTTTGACACTGAACCATACCACCGGCAAGGTCCTCTTGCCCAAGTTGATCACTAGCTACCGGCAACCTGGACTGCCTATCTCAGTATGCGTCAGGAGATCCGAGACCCACAGGTGCATCATCAACTGCAGCAAGATCTGATAGAGCACCTATGGAGGCTCAAGGGCAACACCGGGCGCGACGTGTCATGAAATATGAGTTTTTATTTGTTGAACTATATAATTTATATTGAAATATTTGTTGTTGTACTATTTTGTTGAAGTACTTGAAATTTCTGTGATGAAATATGTGATAAAAAATTATTTATGTTGATAATTGAACGCCGAGCCACGGTGAACCACGTCGAATATGGGCCTATTCTCGCCCATATGGGCCTTTTTCGCCGAAATGGGGCTTCAAAAGTGGGCCAAAATCGGCGACTGGGGGCGAGCTGGGGACGACGACTGGGTGCAAAACTGCCCCCAACACCGAAAGAATCGTCGACTCGCCCCCAGGGGTGATTTTTATGCGCCCTGGGGGGCCGAACGGCTGGAGATGCTCTTACTACCACTGCTCGGCTGCTGCCTAGAGCCGCTGCTGCTAGGTTGGTGCACTGCTGCTCCTCAATACTACTGCTACTAGCTCCTGCTCAATTGCTGGCCATGATATGTTGTATGCGTGTGTGCTTGTGGCCGGCCAGGCCACTGTCCAATGCGGCCGGCCATTGTTTAATTAGAATACATTAGTTAGTGTTAATTCATTGCTAATTTAGTTTTTTTTGAGAGTACGCCAAAGGCGTACCTTATCTTTATAGAAGAGGGAAAAAAAACCATGTACAAGAAGCCAAAGGATGGAACAAACCTCCACTTCAGGCACACACCCTTACACCCCACACTTACCCTATACCTATAATCTCACAAAACGTAGTGAAACCTCCTCCACCTAGACCCGCCGCCTTCCACTCCTTGATCTCATCTAAAATGGCAGTGGCCAGGCCATGCGCCTGCAGTTGCTGACGAGTCCTGTTGAAAACTCTCGTGTTCCGTTGCTTCCATAACACCCAGATTGTGGCAATAACTAGGGTATCAAATCCACATTTCCCACTCATCCTAAAGAAGCTCCTGCCCGCAAGCCACCATTCCAACAAAGTGTCGTGAGGCTCCGGGATGCGGCCTTGCAGACCTAGCGTGTTCCAGATACAGTGCCACACTTCTGTGGCATACACGCACTGCACTAAGATGTGTTCCGCATTATCTTCCTCTTGGTGACACAGGTAGCAGGCCGAGGGTTCCTCCTACAGACCATGTCGCGCCCTCCTATCAGACGTCCAAATCCGATGCTGCACCGCCAGGCAGGCAAAGAGTTTACACTTGAGGAGCACCCAACTTTTTCGAATGCAAGAAGCAAACGGCACCCTCTCCGTCCCAAGGCATAATCTATGATAGGTGGACCGAGCAGTGTACCGACTAGACGGATCCGCCGGCCAAGAGAACACATCATCACTGGTAGGGTCCCTGATTACCATGCTAACAACCAAGTTAAGGTGCAAGAGTTGCAGGTAACTCCCAAAGTTTAGCTCCCCGTTTAGATCCGATAGCCACCTTCCATTGGTCAACCCCTCCTGCACCGTCCTTCTGTTAACGGTGTGCGTGTCCACACGAGCGTACAAGAGCAGCACAATGTCCTTGACGACAAATCCATGGATCCATCTATCTCGCTAGAACAACACCTTATCCCCTCTGCCCACGACAATGTGAACGAGGCTGTCAAATACCGCTCTCGCATCTCAGTCCACCAGCATCGACAGCCCTTGCCACGGCCTCCCAGGGTCAGTATGTCAAAGCCACTCCCATCGGACGCCCAGGGCGAGGCTTTGGAGCCGCAAGTCCCGCACCTCGAGACCACCAAGCCAGGTAGGCTTGCACACCAAGTTCCAAGCAACCAGACATTGACCTCCATTCACCTTGTTTTTACCCGCCCAAAAGAAGCCGCGCATCCACTGATCAATCTCTTCGAAAACCCTGAGCGGAGCATCATCAATCTTGAAGTGGTGGATTGGTTTTGCAGCGATCACCGACTTCACCAGCACGAGCCTACGGGGTCGGTGCAATAGCCCTCTTTGCCACGCCGGGGCAAATCCCTTAGCATGATCCAACATGGGCTGCCATTCCGCTCTCCTCAACTACCGTATAGCCAATTGCAGCCCAAGATATTTACAAGGGAAGTTCCCAATGCGGCATCTAAGCCTTGACTCCACCCAGTTTCTATCCTCCTCATCCCCATGTATCATGACCGCCAGAGATTTGTTGTAGTTCACTCTCAATCCCGATGCATCCCCAAACGCCTTGAGAGCAGCCGTGATGAAGTTGAGGTCCAGCACCCTTGGTTTAACAAATAGAGCGACATCATCAGCATGGATTGAAATCAATTGTTGAGCCGCGACGCCCGAAAATGTGCTTATCACTCCCAAGTTCGCCGCCTTCACCATGATCTTGGAGAGAACATCCATAGCAATCAAAAACAACAAGGGAGAAACTGGATCACCTTGCCTTAAACCTTTGACATGAACGAAACTTCGGCCTGGCGCACCATTAACGAGCACTTTGGTGTTGGCAGTCCTAAGGAGAATGCCAATCCACTCACACAATTTATGACCAAAGCCTTTACTTCTCATCACCTCAAAAAGGAATGGCCAAGCGAGGGAGTCAAATGCGCGTGATATGTCCAACTTAAGGAAAACTCCCGCCTCCTTTCTCGCATGGATTTTCCTCGCCACTTGTCTTACTGAGAGAAAGTTATCATGTAAATGCCTCCCACAAATAAATGCCGATTGGTTCGCCGTCACAATCTCTCTCATCCTCCTCCGAGCCCTGTTCGCCAGCATTTTGGCAAAGATCTTTGCCGCACTATGGGTGAGGCTGATCGGACTAAAATCCCCTACTTCCTCAGCGTCAGACTTTTTGGGGATGAGCACAATGTGTGCCCGGTTTAGCCTGCCAAACCCATGTCCATGCCCCACATAGAGCTTTAGAAACACTGCCATAACGTCTTGCTTAATGATATGCCAAGCCTTTTGGTAAAAAGCATTAAGAAACCCATCTGGCCCCGGAGCCCTATACGGTGGCATGTCCTTGATGGTGTTCCAGACTTCCTCCTCCGTAAAAATTGCATCCAGCTCCGAGAGCTCGTGTTCCTCCATCTCCAAGAACTGGAGGTTCACATCTGCCCCCCGCGTGGGAGAATGACCCAATAAATTCTCGTAAGCATATGTGAAGATCTTTTCTTTCCTCTCCTGGTCCGTAACCAACTCTCCATTGTGCGTCAGGTGCGGGATGAAATTTTTTGTCCTTCGACCGTTCGCCACCGCTTGGAAGAGTTTGGTTTTTGCATCCCCTTCCCTAATCCAATGAAGGCGCGATCGTTGCCTCTCGATAGTGCGTTGAAGGGAAGCCAAGCCCAACACCATCTTCTTAAGCATACGTCGCAACCAACGCTCTTCCACCGTCAGACTGCGGTCCTCCATAGCCCTGTCCAACCGGAGAATGACATAGTTTGCAATCGCCAACTGGACCTTGATATTACCAGATTTCCTCTGTCCCCAAGCTTGTAGAGCCATCACAATGTTTCTTAGCAACGCATCAAGCCGTTTGAAAGGGTCAACAATTGCATCGTCGCACACCCAAGCATCCTTCACTGCCTACTCAAAACCCTCCAACCAAATCCAATATAACTCGAATCTAAACCTTCTCTTAGCACAGAAAGGTGTAGAAGTGGAAACATGTAGCGGGGCATGATCCGAAATGTTCGTAAACAACGCTTGAAGAAGGACATCCGAAAAGTGCAAGTCCCACTCCACCGAGACGAGAACCCTATCGATCTTGGTCATCACCACCTGTTCCCTCTCATTAGACCAAGTAAAACACCTCCCGTGCATGTAAATCTCCTTGAGCTCGTTGTTATCCACAAACGTCCTAAACGTCCTCATCATATTTTGGTTGAGATTCACATTGTTCTTCTCATTGGCACTGGGACCACAATTTAGTTTAGAAGTAGAAAATAATATGTGAGCCACCCCTGATGATTATCTCAAATTAAGTGACTTAATAAAATAGAGTGTATGACAACTGGGACCTCATTAGCACTGTTCACCAGTTGACCAGTCAAGTCAATTATTGACTGGGTCAACTCAGACCCTGGCCCCACCTGTAAGCCTCTAGGTCTAGCTGTCTGTGGGTACAAAAAGTAATTCTGGTTTTTATTCTCAAAATTAATTATTAAATCCAAAAAATGTTTAAATCTTTGAAAATCAATAGAAAATAATCCGTAACTCAGATGAAAATACTTTGTACATGAAAGTTGCTCAGAACGACGAGACGAATCCGAATATGCAGTCCATTCGTTCACCACACGTCCCTAGCATAGAGAACATGCAACATTCCACCTCTGTTTCATCTGTACGAAAACGTCAAACACTGGGAATACTTTCCCGGATGTTTCCCCCCATCGCTAGTATTGCCTACTACCGCGTTAGAGCACACCTAACATCACTCATTGTCATGTCATGCATCGTCATGCATATGTTTGCATTACATTTATTGTTTCTTCCCCCACTTCTCTCGTTAGACACCGAGACTAACGTCACTGCTGTCCTGGTCGACTACGGTGTTGACGACCCCCCTTATTGCCAGAGCAACCAGAAAAGCCCTCCCCCCTTAATCACCCGATATTGCCTATTTCTTCTCTCTACTGGTTGCATTAGACTAGTGTAGCTTGTTACTGCTTTCGTTAATCCTATTCCGCTGCATAGCCTGTCATTGTTGCTACAACTGTTGATACCTTACTTGCAATCCTAAATGCTTAGTATAGGATGCTAATTTATCATCAGTGACCCTACATTCTTGTTCATCTGCCATGCTATACTATCGGGCCGTGATCACTCGGGAGGTGATCACGGGTATATATTATACATACTTACATACTATACAGGTGGTGACTAAAGTCGGCTCGGCTCATAGAGTACCCGCAAGTGATTCGGATATGGGGGCTGAAAGGACAGGTGGTTCCATCCAGGTAGTGGTGGACCTGGGTTCCCGACGGTCCCAAGAGTTACTTTGAGGCGGAGCGACAGGGTAGGTTGTGACCACCTAGGAGACAGGTGGGCCTGGTCCCTGGTCGACGCCCGTGGATACATCAAATAACACGCTTAACGAGATCTTGGTATTTGATCTGAGTCTGGCCACTGTCCTATACGCACTAACCAACTATGCGGGAACATTTATGGGCGCTCGACATCGTGGTATCGGCCGAAGCCTTCTAGACATCAGTGACTGAGCGGCAGGCGCTGAATTGGACCGGAACGCCTGCTCTTATATTAGGGAGGCTAGGTCTGCTTCCGGCCGCCCACACAACATGCATGTGTGCAATGGGCGATGGGCCCAGACCCATGCGTGCTTAGGATTTAGACCGGCGTGCTAACCTCTCTGTTAGGCCTAGGTAGAGCTGCGACATGTTGAACTTCCGAGGCCGGGCATGACCCAGGAAAGTGTGTCCGGCCAGAGGGATCGAGCGTGTTGGGAAATGTGGTGCACCCCTACAGGGAAGTTGATCTATTCGAATAGCCGTGTCCCTCGGTAAATGTACGACACGGAGTTGTACGTCGATCTTATGACAACTAGAACCGGATAGTTAATAAGACACACCCAGACAAGTTCCAGAGACAATTCGGTGATCGCTTTCCCATAGGGCGACGAGGGGAGGATCGCCGGGTAGGATTATGCTATGTGATGATACTTGGTGAACTTACCATCTACTCTCTTCTGCATGCTGCAAGATGGAGGCTGCCAGAAGCGTAGTCTTCGACATGACTAGCTACCCCCCACTTATTCTGGTATTTCGCAGTTTAGTCCACCGATATTGCCCCTTTACACAGATACCCATGCATATGTAGTGTATATATTTGCTTGCGAGTACTTTGGATGAGTACTCACGGTTGCTTTGCTCCCTCTTTTCCCCCATTTCCTCTCCTTGTCGGACGTTGCAACAAGATGTTGGAGCCCAGGAGCTAGATGCCACCGTCGACGACGACCCCTGCTACGCCGAAGGTGCCTACTACTACGTTCAGGCCGCTGACGACCAGGAGTATATTAGGAGGATCCCAGGCAGGAGGCCTACACCTCTTTCAATCTGTATCCCAGTTTGTGCTAGCCATCTTATGGAACTTGTTTAAATTATGTCTGTACTCAGATATTGTTGCTTCCGCTGACTTGTTTATGTTCGAGAACTTGTATTCGAGCCCTCGAGGCCCCTGGCTTGTAATATGATGCTTGTATGACTTATTTTACTTCTAGAGTTGTGTTGTGATATCTTCCCGTGAGTCCCTGATCTTGATCGTACACATTTGCGTGCATGATTAGTGTAGGATTGGATCGGGGGCGTCATAGCAAGCTTCCTCATCTAAAGCAAATCTGCAAATTGGGAAAGAAGAAAGTTAGGAGAGGAAGAAGAAGACTAGCTAGAAGAAGAGAATTAGAAGAAGAAGAACAAAAAGACGAAGAAGAAGAATTTTTCTTCTCTTTCTTTTTCTCCTCTCCTCTTCTTTATCTTCTTCTTCTTCTTCTTCTTCTTCTTCTTCTTCTTCTTCTTATTCTTCTTCTAACTATGGTAGGTAAACATGCCATTTTTCAGCTAAGCTAGGTAAAAATGCTAAGTGTAGGTCATTTTAGAGCTAAACTAGGTAACTAGGTCATTTTGGAGCTTAGTAAGGTTATTATGTCATTTTCGAGGAAAATAAGCTAAGTCTATGTCATTTTGGAGGCAACAAAGATTATCATGCCATTTTGACCTAAATATGCTAAGTATGTCATAAATGAACTAAAGAAGCTAAGTATAGGTCATTTTTGAGCTAACCTAGGTAGTTATGCCATCTTTGAGCTAACTAAGAATATTTATTCATTTTGGAGGATAAAATGATAAGTTTAGGTCATTTTAGAGCTATCCTAGACAAAATGGTAAGCTTATTATATCAATTTGGAGAAAAATAAGGTAGTATAGGTCATTTTTGTGCTAACCTACGTGATGATGCCATTTTTGAGCCAACTTACGTAAGTATAGCTCATTTTTTATCTAACTTAGGTGATTATGCCATTTAGGAGGAAAATAAGCTAAGTATGCATTTGTTAAGCAAAACACTAGAGAAAACTTACCCTCATCACAACAAATGCGATGGAGATCTCAACTAAGGTAACAATTGATCCAACGGCATAATGATACCAGGCCTCATTACCAATGGCACATTTTCTAATCTTCTTAATCTTCAAGCGCATTGCATCCATCTTCAAGCGCATTGCATTCATCTTCATCTTGTGATCATCGACGACATCGACAACATACAACTCCAATTTCATCTTCTCTTCTTCAATTCTTTTAATTTTTTCTTTCAAATACTCATTTTCATTTTCAACTAAATTTAACTTCTTGACAAGAGGGTCGGTTGCAAATTACGGTTCACATATCTCCTAGATTAAAATATCTCTATGTCAACTTGATGGCCATAATTGTCATAAATGCGAAATGCAACAAATAGTTATAAAAGAGAATTTACCACATCCGAATCATAAAGCAGGCGAGGGCCGACGGGGACGGATATCAAGACCATGGCACTATGTATAACAAACAATCATACAAAGTAAGAAAATTATACAAGTAACTATATAAATCATACAATCATACAAGTAATTATATAAACGAAGCACAAAAAAATCAATACCTAATAATAATCTGGATCATCGGGTTCAATAAATGCTCCGAGATCAATAAATACATCATCATCATCATCACTATCAGTAATGACATGCTCATCATCATCATTAATAAATGCATCATCATGTGGAAGGCCACCTTTACGTAATCGGTCAAGCATTGATAGGTCATCCACAGCAGTAACCTCTTCTAGTTCAGGCTCTTCTTGTTCTGGCTGAGGGGTGAAGTCGGGTTCACTGTCACTATCTACTTCAATGTTCCGGGGTCAAGTAGATCGGTTCTTCAAACGTTTTTTTGGAAAGACGTGTTTCTTGGAAGAATTCTCATTCATATGTGTCTGGGTTAATGTGAGGTTCATAATCCTCTTCATTGGTGGAGGTGGTCTAACACATGGCGGCACTTCATAAATGACATCCCAACCATTGAGATTTGGATCACTTTGACAGGCCCACGGTAGATAGAAAACTTGGGTTGCCCAGTGCCTCCACCATCTATCCCCTCCGTGACCGGCGATCCACGACCCTCTTCCTTTTTTACTTTTTCCTCTTCTTCTTCTTCTTCTTCTTTTTTTCAACTTTCTTCTTCTTATAATTATCTAACCTAAACCTAGCACTAACCTAAAACTACCACTAACCTAAACCTATTAATAACGCCTAAACCTAAACAACAAAGAACAATAGAAAAAAACCAAAAAAAATCTCACCTTGGCTCCGGCGGTGGTGGAGGAGGCGGCGGGTGGCCTGACCGGCGGGGCGGGGCGCCGGGGGCGGCTCGGGCACGGGGTCGGTGGTGTGGGTGTGGCGATGGGAGAGAGAGAGAGGGGTGGGGCACGGCCCCTGGCCGCTTTTTAGTTAGGTCACAACTCTTTGCCGTCTGCGAGCAGACGACGAAGAGCCTAGCTAACAGATGTTAGGTTGGCCACTTTCTTTGCCATCTGCTAGCAGACAGCAAAGAAAGTAGCCGTAGCTGGTTCTCGCTAGTGGGCCACCCTCCCTCTTTGTCGTCTGCTAGCAGATGACAAAGCTTCTATGTCGTCCGCTAGCAGACGACAAAGAGCTGGCTGACGGCAAACATGATCTTTGCCGTAAGCTCTTTCTTTGCTGTCAGTCTTCTGTAAGCTGATGGCAAAGACCTTCTTTGCCGTCAGCTAGCTGATGGTAAAGAGCTGGCTAACAACAAAGATCCTGATTCCATTAGTGTAACATGCTTCCTATGCAAAGGGACTTTATAAGCAAAAAATTTATCAAGACAAGTAAAAACCACCATATGCAAGGAAGAAGAAAGAAACAATAGCAATCTCAACATGAATAGAGGTAATTTAGTAACATGAATATTTCTACAACCATATTTTCCTTGCTCATAATAATTGCATGTAGGATCATAAGAAAATTCAACAAAATAGTTATCACATAACATATTCTCAACACGATCCACATGCATACGAAGTTGACACTCTTCCAAAATAGTGGGATTAACATTAACTAAAGTCATGACCTCTCCAAACCCACTTTCACCAAAAATTTCATAAGATTGAACATTCTCCAAATATGTGGGATCTAAAGTTGACACTCTTCCAAACCCACTTTCAATATTATTGCAGACATTATTATCAATCTTATTTCATCATGGGGCTTAAATAAATTTTCAAGATCATAAGAAGAAGAATCACCCCAATCATGATCATTGCAACAAGTAGTAGACATAGCAAAATTAGCATATCCAAGCTTAGGGTTTTGCATATCATTAACATAATTGAAATTAATAGAATTTATAATAACATCATTGCGATCATGCTTTTCATTCAAAGATCTATCATGAATCACTTCATAATTTTTCTTCTTTCAACACTTCATCACAATTTTCAGATTCACGAATTTCAAGCAAAACCCCATAAAGATAATCTAGTGCACTCAAATCACTAGCAATTGGTTCAACATAATTGGATATTTTAAAAAGATTAACAAGTGGATGAGGATCCATAACCATAAAATTTTTACCAAGCGAAGATGCAAGCATTTAGGAGGCACATGGAAACACAAGGAAGCGAAAATACAAACGAAAGAGGGGCAAAGAAAGAGGCAAAGAAGAGGGTGAATCTTTTTGAAAATCATTTTATAAGTAGGGGAGAGGAAAACGAGAGGCAAATGGCAAATAATGTAATGCAAGAGATGAGAGTTTTATGACGGGTACCTGGTATGTCCTGACTTCGCGTTGATCTCCCCGGCAACGGCACCAGAAATTCTTCCTGCTACTTCTTGATCTTGCGTTGGTTTTTCCCTTGAAGAGGAAAGGGTGATGGAGCAAAGTAGAGATAAGTATTTCCCTCAGTTAGAGAACCAAGGTACCAATCCAGTAGGAGACAACGCACAAATCACCTAATACCTGCACAAACAATCAAACAACTTGCACCGAACATGATAAAGGGGTTATCAATCCCATCATGGTGGTAAAGTAAATATTTTTGGTATTTTTGGTTTATAGATCGAAAAGTAAAATATTGCAAAATAGTAGATCGGAAACTTATATGATGGAATATAGACCTGGGGGCCATAGGTTTCACTAGAGGCTTATCTCCAGATAGCAAATAATACGGTGGGTGAACAAATTACTGTCGAGCAATTGATAGAAAAGCGCAAAGTTATGACGATATATTAGGCAATGATTATGAAATATAGGCATCACATCCATGTCAAGTAGACTGAAACTATTATGCATCTACTACTATTACTCCTCACATCGACCAACTCCTACCTGCATCTAGAGTATTAAGTTCATGAAGAACAGAGTAACGCATTAAGTAAGATGACATGAAGTAGAGGAATTAACTCAAGCAATATGATGAGAACCCCATCTTTTTATCCTCGATGGCAACAATACAATACGTGCCTTGCTGCACCTACTGTCACTGGGAAAGGACACCGCAAGATTGAACCCAAAGCTAGGAACTTCTCCCATTGCAAGAAAAACCAATCTTGTTGGCCAAACCAAACCGATAGTTCAAAGAGAATTACAAAGATATCAAATCATGCATATAAGAATTCATAGAAGATTCAAATAACATTCATAGATAAGCTGATCATAAATCCACAATTTCATCAGATCTCGACAAACACACCACAAAAGAAGATTACAGCAGATAGATCTCCAAGAACATCGAGGAGAACATGGTATTGAGAATCAAAGAGAGAGAATAAGCCATCTAGCTACTAGCTATGGCCCCTTAGGTCTGAGGTAAACTACTCACGCTTCATCGGAAGGGCAATAGAGTTGATGTAGAAGCCCTACGTGATTGAATCCCCCTCCGACATGATGCAGGAAAAGTCCCCTAGATGGGATCTCACATGTACACAAGGTTGCAGCGGTGGAAAAGTGTTTTCGTGGATATTTCTGGTGGTTTGGGAACATATGTGAATATATAGGCGAAAGAATTAGGTCAGGGGAGTCACGGGGGCCCACAAGGTAGGGGGCACGCCCTCCACCCTTGTGGCCGCCTCGTGGCTTTCCCACTTGATCTCCAAGTCTCCTGGGTGTCTCCTGGCCCAAGAAAAATCATCGCGAAGGTTTTATTCCGTTTGGACTCCGTTTGGTATTCCTTCTCCGTGAAGCTCAAAAACAAGAAAAAGAACATAAACTGGCACTGGGCTCTAGGTTAATAGGTTAGTCCCAAAAATAATATAAAATAGCATATTAATGCATATAAAACATCCAAAACAGATAATATAATAGCATGGAACAATCAAAATTATACATACGTTGGAGATGTATCCGGCGGTAGGCTATTTTTTTTGAAATGTGTTGGGAAACTTTGCGTGCAGTTCCGCCGGACACCATTCACTTTGAATGATTGTGTGCATCACAAACAATTCTTCTGCTTTACGCGCATGGGATGAGTTTGATAATTCATATTTTGGTGGAAATTTCCCTGGGTACTGTCCTCATCCACATCATTGCATAATTTAACATTGCTTGCTAATTTGGGCACACAAAAGAGCGTACAGCACATAGACCACACTTACTGAATCGAGCAATTTTAGTAATTAAACAGAGCCAGTTGACCTAAACATTGCTCAAACAAAAGACCAGCATTAAAAACAAAGCCTAAGTGCGCATAATTTTAATAAATCCGCCGCTGCGCCAGCCTATGCATCAACGGTGTGAGATGAGACGTCGATGACTTGTCCTGGCGAGATGCTGCCGTTGGTGGACTCCGCGTCCCGCTGCTGAAGTCGACCACATCCTCGCCTCGTCCTCATCCTCAGTGCCGCTCTCATGGTTGTAGTACTCACAGTAGTGGCTGTGCCAGAGCTCGCGTTGGTACTCCACCGCTGATTCCTCAATGGACAGACTCTTCTCTTCCTCAACCTCGGCCATGCACAACTCCTCCTACCAGCGCTCCTCGATCTCCGCCGCCTCCCGCATCTCCAGCTCCCTCTCAATGATCTCATGAGGAAGCAGGTGCTCCATGGCCAATGCCGCCTCTTCAGACGTGGGTTGCATGCTGGATTCCGAGGTGGCTTGGAATATCTTGGCGTGTGCGTCCTTGATCTTGGCATGGATGGCCTCGACCCGGGCCAGGGTGACATCGGCGGCACGGACGGCAGCTCGAGCACCCTTGGCATTTGCAGCCGCCATCACAGCAGCTGCTACAACCGTCTCGGCTGCTGCAACTGCCCTGTTCGCTGCTGTAGACGCCCTATCGGCGGATGCGGCGACACTCTTGACGTAGGTGACCGCACTCTCGGCGCAGGTGGCAGCGCTCGGGGAGGACGTAACCACCGTACGGGCCTTCACGAAGCGCTTCCATGATGTCATCTTTGCAAGAAGGGGTTGTGGGAATGGGGATCGAGATTCGTGGATTCAGGGGTTGCCGGCACTGGAGCAGACGAGCCGGCGAAGCTTAAGGAGGAAGACTTAAATAGATCCAGGAATTTTCATCGCCAAAGGTTCCTACAAAAAACTGTGTGTGATGTTGATATTTTTATTAGCTGTGAAAGACGAATTTGGAGTAAAGTGGCAACCGATGGTGTTCTAAATGTACAAGAAAATTTGTAGTACTAATACAACTGTCATGTCAAATTTTGGAAAATTTTAGGGGTCATTTGACGTTTTAAGACATTTGAGTGATTTTCTAGCCATTTAATGTCCGTAATTGAAATTTGAACTACATGTACATGCAACAGCTAACCATAATGGTTTGAAAAGTCATATTTTGTGTACTTGTGTGCATGTTAATTCCATGTGCAGTAAATTGGAAAGAATTTTCAAAGATATTGGTCTCACGGCTATGACACAATTAAGCATGGAATGTCATGGCATTTAAATTCCAAAAAATTAAAAAAAGATCAGAAACACATGAAACCTTGCTTGATGTAATGTCATGCCACCAAGATGATGTGGTAAAAAAATTGGCATGTTTGATGAAAGTTTGAACACACACTCCTCACAAACCGGAGCAATTCACTAGAAGGCTCGTGGTTCCGAGAGTGAACAATGCATGTTTGATGACGAACGAGAGAGAGCTTCCTCTTACGACCTTCAATTTTTTTCTACGTTTAGCATGCACTAATACAACTGTCGTGTGAAAATTTGAAATATTTCAGGGGTCATTTGACGTTTTAAAGACATTTAAGTGATTTTCTAGCCATTTAATGACCATAATTCAAATTTGAACTACATCTACATGCAACAGCTAACCATAATAGTTTGAAAAATCATATTTGTGTACTTGTGTGTGAGTTAATTCCATGTGCAGTAAATTAGAAGGAATTTTCAAACATATTGGTGTCACGACATGGACACATGCATGGAGTGTCATGGCATTTTAATTCAATTTTTTTAAATGATGAGAAAAACATGAAACCTTGCTTGATGTAATGTCATACCACCAAGATGATGTGGTAAAAAAATTGGCCCGTTTAACGAAAGTTTGGACACACACCCCTCACAAATCGTAGCAACTCACTAGAATGCTCGTGTTTCTGAGAGGGAACAATGTATGTTTGATGACAAACATGATATAGCTTCCTCTTATGGCCTTCAAAGTTGTTCTACATTTAACATGCACTAATACAACTATCATGTGAAAATTTGGAAAATTCTAGGGGTCATTTAACCTATTAAAGACATTTAAGTGATTTTCTAGCCATTTAATGACCGTAATTCCAATTTGAACTACATCTACATGCAACGGCTAACCATAACGGTTTGAATAATCATATTTTTGTGTACTTGTGTGCGAGTTAAAAAAATCATTAGACGATGTAAATATCTGGTGTTCAAAAACTAAAATGTAAAGATCTGGCAAGACAACAGGGCCCCACACGATTGGCACTCTATGCGGGTTATTAATCAAGCACGGTTCTGTACTGGAAACCGTTAGCTATTAAGTTCACAATGGATTTTGCTTCGGGAATCGTGTGTAATTCAAACTACAGTACTCGTAAATTCCGGCGACCGGCGTGTGTATTGTTCCCGTCGATCTAGATTCTGGCCGCCAATAAATACTACCTTGCTCACGTTGTCCCACCTGCATTATCATCTACATTCTCCACTCGCTCGCCCTATCTCTCTCTCAAATCTCTGCCCTGGCACCGCCAATCTGCCCACGCACCGACGAGGAGTCGCCGGCCCCGAGGATGCTCAGTCAAAGAGCAGCGATGAGGAGGACCCCTACGCGCCGCTGGACGAGGTTGTGCCGGACCCCCCAACTTTTGATTGGTTTTGGGGCCAGTACAATCTATGTCTGTGGAAGTCACTGCCGCTGGCTGAGAAAGCCTGACAAGTGGCATTCAAGAAGGAGATGGCAGAGGAGGAAGCCAGGTACCAGGCGGCCTGTGAAGCTCGTGATGGCGCCTGTAAAAATGAGGCGGTGGAGCTTTGGGGGCGGACGCGTCATGTGGAGGAGGTGTACAAAGACGGGTACTTTGTGAGGAAGGTCAAAGGCGCTAGGTGCCTCACCGCTGCGTGGAGGTGGCCCGATAAGATCTAGCGTGCCATCGACGAGGAGCTCTGGTGGGCGCCCAATGAAATGGCAAGATCGTTCATGCTCGTTCGCCATCAAGAGGCAGATTGGTACGTCAAGCGCTGCGAGGCGGAGGAGGTGAAGTACTACCTCTGCATTGGGAAGACGCCGCGCACGAGGAAGCTGCTGGCGAAGGGCTATCGGAATACTGCCTCTAGGAGGGATTACTAGTTTTAGTATTGTTCATTTTCAATTTTATGCATTGTACCTAGTAGTTAAGTATCATCACATATATGTGATGATATTACATATATTCTGTGATCAACTAATGAACAATTAATATATATATTATGAATTCCATTTTCTATTTGTTTTTGTATACTAATTTGTATCTAGCTGTTATCATTCACATATACAGAATGGAAAGCATATATACACACACACATTGAAACAGAACATATAAGAACGGAAAACAGAGTACACACATTGAAACACAGCAATAAACAGAGCAATATTATGATTGTTGTGAATACATAGCGATCCACGTCGGAACGACTCAACAAAATAAAACGCATCCATGAGACCATGACCAGCAGCCCTTGCCTATGGTAGCTCTTGGCTCTGCCCAAACTCATGCAGGCATTCGTCCAAGCGATTGACACGCTCGTGATACATCTGGAGCGTGATCTCGAGATCCAAGTTGGCTATTTCATCGGAGATCACCAGCTCGAGGATGCGAAGGCCATGTTCCTCTATTGCGCCTAGGTGGACACCTGGGCCAAGGAGGCGGTCAAGCCTAGTGACCAGCACATTGGCATCGAGCGGGCCGCGGACAAGGCGAATGGCGCGACCCATGCGAACAGTGCGGCGGGCGTCCGGTGCAAGCACGACGCGGTCGGCCTCTGGTGCAAATATGGTGCGGAGGGCCTCTTCCCACTCCTGGCGAGGAATGGGGGTACTGACGGGACATGTACCCAGTTATGGCGCCCTGTCGACAGCAGACAAGCGCTAATGGATCCGCTCTTGCTGTGCGGCGTGCCGCGCCTCTCGCTCTGCGACGCTCTAATGGTCTCGCCATGCGGTGAGCCGCCACTTGTCAGTATGGATGCACCTAGCTTGCTCTGCGGCGCGCTATCAATCATGTTGTGCAGCAAGCTACAACCTCTCGGTGCTAACATGCCTATCTTGATCCGGGGCGCTGAAGCGCCATGCGCCAAGGGTATGATCAACCCTGGCGATGACGCACATCACGACATCATCGATTGCGTTGCCAGGGAGCGCCTCAGCCTCGACGGGTTGTCGCGCCTTCTCGTTTTCCTCGTCGACGAGGTTGATGGCAGAGTTGGCGCTTTGGTTGGTTGGCATGCTTGGAAAAGGTGGATGTGCTATAGGCTGCGCTTGTTGCCTCTGTGCGTCGTGCGCCGCCTAGGTTTATGCGCAAGATCACTGGGTGGTGGGAAACCAGCGAGGAAATGGCGGGAAACCATGGCGTGTTCATAAAACACCATCAACTAATGGAAACTTAGCATAGAAGGAACATTGATCTATCACAAGAAGTAGATGATGGTCAGATGATCATTTATCCTAGTTAATTATGCATGTAATAGTTTACTTTGGTCTATGGAAATGTCATGTGTGTACTGGCCACCTATGTAATTGGATGTTTACCGCATATTACACACATCTTATTTATGTGAAACATTTATGTTCTCTTGGCTCAACACAAATAGTTTATCGTAATGAACCGTATGCCGTATATCACACACACCTTGATCTAGCTGACCGTTTCTTTTGTGTTGCCTGATCACAAACAGTTCATCTGAGTGAACTATATGCCGTATATCACACATACCTTCATATGGCTGCCCATTTTCTATTGTTCCGCCTCATCACAAATAGTTCATCTGAGTGTACTGTATGCCATATATCGCACACGCCTTCATCTGGCTACCCGTTTCTTTTGTTCGGCCTCATCGCAAACAGTTAATTGAACTGAACAGTATGCCCTGCATCGCACGCGCAACTAAAATCTGAACCATGTTTGATGTATACTTCATCGCGAACATTTTGCATATTTTTTGATGGTTATTTTACATCACCGTTTGCGATTAATGCATCGCACACAGTTTCGTCAAAGAGTCTCTGATCGTAGTGTCGCGTTACAACATCCTGCAGTAGTTTATGACTAAGAATTACAATGAAATCTCTTGAAATCACCTTCTTCGCGGTATCAACCTCTGCTCGAAGAAATACTCCAAAGACTTTTCGTAAAGAAGCCGCAATTGGACTAGAGTAACTGTGCTGTCACTTTTTCACCCACACAAACATTACTAATAATGGTTTTTGAAAGCGCCTTGACTTGCTCATCCAAAAAGATGGGAAGGCTTGATTGATGAACATACTTGGGACGGGGATGATCCCCTAGAAGTGCAGGCCATCGAATCACTATATCTTCACCATGGTGTCGATGATAGCTTTGAGCTTCACAAAGAATCAGACCAACAAAAAAAGCTTGACTCAACAATATAAACTCATCATATCCAAATAATCGGATCCGCGAGAACAAAATACTCGCAAACCTCATGGCACCACCAAAAGGACGAGAGGAAATTTATTCTCGCAAAACTATGATGTTAACTAGACATTGACAAAGAACATAAAGATCTTGAAGATCTGAGGTCCCCCCACCTCTCAGTGCCAAGATGGCAGCCGAAGGCGAGGGGACCTAAATTTCTCAGATGGCGATGACATCGGCGACACGAGAAAACCCTAGCAGTTGTTACTCGCTTTGACAATTAGCCCGCGAGGGGGCACTCCTTGAGTAGTGAGGCCGCTGCCGTATGGGCCCGGGTGGGGGTGGATGTGGCATTTCTGTTTCCGTGGGGTCATACAGGGTACATGTCTCAAACCGGAGAGGTCCAATCGTGACCTGAAGCATGATACGTCTCCGTCGTATCTATAATTTTTGATTGTTCCATGCCAATATTCTACAACTTCCATATACTTTTGGCAACTTTTTATATTATTTTTGGGACTAACATATTGATCCAGTGCCCAGTGACAGTTCCTGTTTGTTGCATGTTTTATGTTTCACAGAAACCCAATATCAACGGAATCAAAATGGGATAAAACCGGACAAAGATTATTTTTGGAATATTTATGATTTTTGGGAGGAAAAATCAACGCGAGATGGTGCCCGAGGGGGCCACGAGGCAGGGGGCGCGCTCCAGGGGGGCAGGGCATGCCCCTGACCCTCGTGGGCACCCCGTAAGGTGGTTGGCGCTCTTCTTTTGCCGCAAGAAAGCTAATTTTCAGAGAAAAATCTGGGTGAAGGTTTCAATCCAATCGGAGTTACGGATCGCCGGATATATAAGAAACGGTGAAAGGGCAGAACCAGAAAAACGCAGAAACAGAGAGAGACAGAGAAATAGATCGAATCTCGGAGGAGTTCTATCCCCTCCCATGCCATGGGAGCCAAGGACCAGAGGGGAAACCTTTCTCCCATCTAGGGAGAAGGTGAAGGAAGAATAATAATAAGAAGGGGGGGCTCTCTCCCCCTTGCTTCCGGTGGCACCGGAGCACTGCCGGGGCCATCATCATCATCACGATCTACACCAACAACTTCACCGCCCTCATCACCAACTCTTCCCCCCTCTATGCAGTGGTGTAACCCCTCTTTTACCAGCTATAATCTCTACTTAAACATGATGCTCAATGCTATATATTATTTCCCAATGATGTATGGCTATCCTATGATGTTTGAGTAGATCCGTTTTGTCCTATGGGTTAATTGATGATCGTGATTGGTTTGAGTTGCATGTTTTATTATTGGTGCTGTCCTATGGTGCTCTCCGTGTCACGCAAGCGTGAGGGATTCCCGCTGTAGGGTTTTGCAATATGTTCATGATTCGCCTATAGTGGGTTGCTTGAGTGACAGAAGCATAAACCCGAGTAAGGGGGTTGTTGTGTATGGAATAAAGAGGACTTGATGCTTTAATGCTATGGTTGGGTTTTACCTTAATGATCTTTAGTAGTTGCAGATGCTTGATAGAGTTCCAATCATAAGTGCATATGATCCAAGAAGATAAAGTATGTTAGCTTATGCCTCTCCCTCAAATAAAATTGCAATAGTGATTACCGGTCTAGTTATCGATTGCCTAGGGACAAATAACTTTCTCGTGACAAAAGATCTCTATTAAAACTAACTTAGTTGTGTCTTCATCTAAACAGCCGCTAGCTCTTATTTACGTGCTCTTTATATTCTTGCAAATCTATCCAACAACACCTACAGAGTACTTTTAGTTTCATACTTGTTCTAGGTAAAGAGAACGTCAAGCGTGCGTAGAGTTGTATCGGTGGTCGATAGAACTTGAGGGAATATTTGTTCTACCTTTAGCTCCTCGTTGGGTTCTACACTCTTACTTACCGAAAGAGGCTACAATCGATCCCCTATACTTTTGGGTTATCAAGACCTTTTTCTGGCGCCGTTGCCGGGGAGTCATAGCGTGGGGTGAATATTCTCGTGTGTGCTTGTTTGCTTTATCACTAAGTAATTTTTATTTGCTGTTCTTAGTTGTTCTCTATCTTTAATTATGGATATGAAACACGAAACACCAAAAAAATTAGGTGTACTTGCTACTCATGGAGATGGGGAACCTCCTAAAACCCTCGATGCTCATTATGTGAAAGATATTATGTACTACTTTGATAATCCTGAGAAAACCCCATTCAATTGTGTTATGGGAGACACGTTGGATCAATGTGAATACTTTAGGGATTATCGCTTGACACAAAAAGGGAAACTATTATGGGATCAAATTTATATGTTGTATTGGTATGCTAGGCAACTGTGCTTGAGATATGATTATACTTGTTGCTCTAGGATGAAGGCTCCACACCTTTCCTTTTCATGCAAATTTAATGATAATGAAACCTTAGCTTCTTATGCTAATGGTATATATGATTACTATGATGTGAAACAAATAGAATAATTTGTTGCTTTTATGGGTGCTTATGAAATTGAATCTTTGTTCAAAACGTGTGAAAATCTTGATGATGCTGTTTACAGACCTGAAAATTTTTCTATACTTAAATATTGCTATGAAAATTATGAATATAATGCCGATATTGATGCATTTATTGAGGAAGTCTCCGCTGTCCAAGAAGAGACTAATATTTTGCAGGAGTCTATAGAAGAAGAAATTGATGAAACTGTGAGCTCATTGAATGAAAAAGATGATGAGGAGAGCGAAGAACAAAAGGAGGAAGAGCGGATTAGCTACCCGTGCCCACCTTCTAAAGAGAGTAACTCTTTAACTCATACATTGTTTAATTTCCCTTCGTGCTTACCGAAGGATGATTGCTATGATGATTGTTATGATCCTGTTGATTCTCTTGAAATATCCCTTTTTGATGATGCTTGCTATGCTTGTGGCCATGATGCCAATAAGAATGATGCTTATGGAGATGAACTTGCTATAGTTCCTTATGTTAAACATGAAATTTTTTCTATTGCACCCACGCATGATAGTCCAATTATCTTTTTGAATTCTCCCGACTACACTATATCGGAGAAGTTTGTGCTTATTAAGGATTATATTGATGGGTTGTGTTTTACTACTACACATGATGATTTTGACAGATATAATATGCATGTGGTTGCTGCTCCTACTTGCAATTATTATGAGAGAGGAACTATATCTCCACCTCTCTATGTTTCCAACATGATAGAATTGCAAGAAACTGCTTATACTATGCATTGGCCTTTACTATGTGTGCATGAATTGTTCTTTTATGGCATGCGGATGCATAGGAAGAGAGTTAGACTTCGTTGTTGAATAGTATATGTTACTTTGTGCTCACTACTGAATTACAAATCATTGTTAATTAAAATTGGCTTTGATATACCTTGGGATCCGGGTGGATCCATTACTTGAGCACTATATGCCTAGCTTAACGGCTTTAAAGAAAGCGCTGCCTGGGAGACAATCCAGAAGTTTAAGAGAGTCATTTATTTCTGTTGTGTGCTTTCATAAAGTTTAAAAACAAAAAAATAAAGAGGGGAACCCAAAACTTTTCAAAAAGGAAAGTGAAAGTGAGAAAGACAAGCATTGTTGAAGTGGGGGAGCTCCTTGAACTTTGTTCATGCTCACCGAAACTTTGTGAATCTTAATTACAGAAACTTTTCATCTTAATTTCCATAGCCATTCCGAGATATATTGCCATGCAACTTCCATCATCATCATATAGATGACTTGAGCATTTATTGTCATATTGCTTTGCATGATCGTAAGATAGCTAGCATGATGTTTTCATGGCTTGTCCGTTTTTTGATGTCATTGCTACGCTAGATCATTGCACATCCCGGTACACTGCTAGAAGCATTCATATAGAGTCATATCTTTGTTCTAGATATCAAGTTGTAATATTGAGTTGTAAGTAAATAAAAGTGTGATGATCATCATTATTAGAGCATTGCCCCAATAAAAAATGAGAGAGGCCAAAGAAGCCTAAATAAATAAAAAAGGGGGCCAAAGAAGCTGTCGGTGTACAAAAGTACGGGCTCTACTTTTGACCCCTTTACTTGTGCACGGGAAGTCAGAGCCTCCCGCCACGGCCACGCACAGACACGGCAGGAAAGGGAAGCCGGAGAGAAGCCGAAACCACAAGGACAAATGGAGAAACAACAAGGACCAAGGCCACAAAGATCAGATAGGCATAGCAGGTTCCCCCGGCAAGGACCCTTGCAGGAGCAGCCTCAGCAGCCCCGGCAAGACCCTTGCCGGGGCAGCTTGCCTGCGCCAGCCAAAGCGAGCCACCCTTGAGCCCACCAACCCTAAACAAATGCATTGGGATAAGGCTCGGGAGGCACCTCCGTGGTGGCATACAGATCTTTGTGAAGACATAGAATGCTCAAGATCAGATGAGGATAGGAAGGCAACCATCCTCACCGAAGAAACCCACGAGACCCCCGGCAAGATCCTTGCAGGGGAAGCCAGCGCGCCACGGCAAGACCCTTGCCGGGCCACGCGACAAGGCCCTCGCCAAGCGCATCGTCCGGGCCACTGCCAGGCCCGCGCCAACCAAGTCCTCACCGCCGTTCGCATGCAGCTGCCGCCCCAACCAGCTGAGCAGGCACCTGCGTGGCAGCATGCAATCCTTCGTGGAGGCTCCACCACCGTGCCACCTCAGCTGCCTGCCTGCCTACATGGCACCGCATGCATCGCTGGCCAGGGCGCGTGTCAAAGCGAGGAGGAGCTGCGACGGACGGGACGGGCCTCGCCCCCGTCCCCGATAAAGTGAAGGGACACCTAAGCCTCGCATTAAATGCGTCTTGTCCTGTAATACTAGCAATAAACTCACAAAGCTGTAGCACTTTCCACCTCATGTGTGCCACTTTGGCAGCACCTTTCACCTATAAAAGGAGGCCCATGGCACACAGAGAAAGGATTCGGCTCCTTCGAACCCTACAACACCTAGACCTAGTTCAAGAGCTTAGGAACACTTAATACATCCACCAAAGCAGGATCGTAGGGTTTTACGCATCTTTGCGGCCCGAACCTGGGTAAATCCCTTTGTGTTGTCTACTAGTCCCGCTCTTCTCATGATCCCCGCGCCCCGCAACCGTAGAAGGGATTCCAGTGATCCCATAGGTGACGTTTTCCACCGACATCTTTGGCGCGCCAGGCAAGGGGGCACTGTTGTGAGAATCTGGTCTAGCAGTTGGCCTAGCTGTTCTACATTGCAATGGCTCCTAAGAAGAAGGCAACCACGGCGATCTGTTCGTCCGGGACCAAGTTGCCAGCACCGGTGCGGACCAGTAGCGGGCCAGTCGTGGAGAGAACCCGTGCCATGGCCCGCGAACATCCACATCGCCCTAGCGGTTCAGGCCTGGCGAGTGGCGCCGCCCGCGCACTAGGCGATGAGCCACCAGCCGCGGGCTCCAGAGACGGAGTGGGCCTCCCGCAGGCGGCGCCGGGCCCTTCAGGGGCGCCGCCGTCCCGCCAGGCGGCGGCACGGCGACCTCCAAGACGCCAACAATGGCGCCCATGGCGCGCTCCTCTCAGGTTGTGCGTGATGAGCAGCGTCACCCTGCCGGTGACCCTGCGCGCCGCCCTAGGAAGAGCCCCGTGCGCCCATCACATGAAGAAGAGGGCCAGCATGCGCGCCGAGGTGCCAATGGAGGTGGCGAATGGCTGCGGAGCCGCGACGCAGCTCCTTCTAACGTGGTTAGGAGTCGAGGCGCATCGCGGCCCACCCAACTTTCGCCGCCACCCACGCCAGCGGAAGCCCTAGCACGCGCAGCTGCTCCTCGATTTTCCTCCCGCAGTGGAGAAGCTAGTCGAATGGAGGGCCACCGTCCGGAGCCTCGTCGGCATCACCGACAATGATGGGGTGCAGCCGGTGGGAACCGTAGGCCGTCGCTCCGCCGGGCTGCCACGTGCCAGCGGAGGCCACGCCGGAGGCGACGCGGCCACGGTGTACTCCCCACCTCCATCCCGACCGCCCCTAGCGTCGGCCCATCGCGGCGACGCTCGTGATTATGTCTCCATCGCGTCATCCGACCCGCGAACCAACCGCAATCAGCACCAAGTCCTTCGGGAGCGCGCTCATGAGGACGCTCGAACTACGATCGAGCACCGACGTGACGCGCACCACCAGTCGGACAGGCGGGCAGGGCCCGCTACGGACCACCCAGCGCCGGGAGGCTACGGTGGCCTACCTTATAAGGTGGGTTGTCCGACCTTCACCCATGAGCTGCGGTAGTTCCAGTGGCCCTCCCACCATACGTTCAACCCGACGTTGGCGAGAAGTACAATGGCAAGACTCACCCATCAGAGTTCCTCAACATCTACACCATTGTGATGCAAGCTGTTGGGGCCCGCGATGATAAGGTGCTTGCCAACTACTTCCCATTGGCACTCAAGCCTAATGTTATGTCATGGTTGATGCACTTGCCGGTGGATTCCATCTCTTCTTGGGCGGATCTGTGCCATGAGTTTGTTGGCGCCTTTACCAGAGGTCACCAAGCTCATGGCCAGGCGAGTGATTTATACATCATCCCCCAGAAGGAAGGAGAAAACATGCGCAAGTACATCCAAAGGTTCAGCCGGGTGCAGTACAACATCCCCGATGTTCATCCCACCGCCGTGATCAGTGCGTTCCATCAGAACGTGCAAAATCGCAAGATGCGTGAAGAACTGGCGATGAACAAGGTTAAGGATGTGGCCGAGCTCTATGTTCTGGCCGATCGATGCGCTCGTGCTGAGGAGGGAAGGAAGTACCCCGGTGAAGATGCCAGAGCAGAAACCGACTCCACCGGCGACACTGCCACCCCAGCTAAGAATGGCCGACACCGTAACAGGAAGCGCAAGGGCAAGGCCGTGCTTGCCATTGAGGGATCCAACGACACCGGCACCACCAAGAAGACCAAGGCGAGCGACCCCGGCAAGGAGGTTGCCGGGTGTGACGCTTGTCGGGCCTTGGCGGCTGCCAATAAGCCAGGAGGCTCCGACAAGCAGTACTGCAAGATCCACCACACCAAGGGCCACGATCTCCAAAACTGCTGGCAGGTAGAGCTGCTCGCCGAGAAGCAGAAAGCCGAGTATGAGCAGCGGGACAAGGAGAAAGGCCCAGATGGTGCCGAGGGATCCAGCAAGAAACGTGGCGGACAAGGAGGCCGCCGCGGCAAGGAGAATCAGCAAGAGAGGCCCGCCCGGGGCCGCGACAAGAAGCAGGAATACGATGATCATGACAAGGATGACGAGTCCGGTGACCACGAGTTTCAGAAAGCCACAGAGGCCATCTGCGTCGATGGTGGCGCCTCGCTGCATACATCCCATCGCCAACTCAAGCAGTGGGCGTGTGAGATCACAGCGGTGGAGCCATCGTTTGACGCACGGAAGCCACTGAAATGGTCCAGCACGCCCATCATCTTCGACACCGAGGACCACCCTGACCGCACCACAGCGGTCGGGTGCTTGCCATTGTTGGTTTCACCAATGATCCGCTACCTCAAGGTGACAAAGATGTTGGTTGACGGCGGGGCCGGCCTGAACTTGATCTCGCCCGTTGTGGTCAGAAGGCTGCAGATCCCTGATGGAGACCTCAAGGAGACGGGTACGTTCCAAGGGGTTAACCCGGGGAGGAGCCAGCCAAAGGGAAAGATCACGCTGCCCGTGACATTCGGAGGCGAGCTGAACCACATGATGGAGGGGATTGTTTTCGATGTAGCTGAGATCCCCTTGCATTACAACGGGATCCTCGGCCGCCCGGTGCTAGCCAAGTTCATGGCAGATTCGCACTACACCTACAACATGTTGAAGATGCCCGGGCCGATGAACATCATCACCGTCCCCTCCGACAAGAAAGATGCGCTAATCTGTGCCGACCAGCTCTATCGGGAAGCAGTTGCAGCAGCTGCCTCTAAGGCGCTTGCTCCTGCCGACGGAACCCCGAGAGAGAAGAGGTCCGGAGAGACCCCTCGCACCCACTCCGGCAAGCACACCTCTTCGGGGTGTTGTGCTTCCGCTGAGAACATGACAGAGAGCTCCACCGGCAAGAGCAAGAAGTCTAGGGCTACACCACCGGAGACCAATCAGGTGCTCGTCAAGGAGGATGGTACGGGAGGAGCTTTTACCATAAGCTCCACCCTCGACAGCAAATAGGAAAGCGAGCTCGTCACCTTCCTGCGGGTGAATGTCGATGTGTTTGCATGGCAAGCCTCCGACATCCTCGGCATTCTGAGGGAGGTGATTGAGCACCACTTTGCTGTCTGTCCTCATGCGCGGTCCATCAAGCAGAAGCTCAGGAAGCAAGCTCTGGAGATGCAAGAGTTCATCACGGAGGAAATCAGAAAGCTAGAGGCGGCAGGCTTGGTGAGGGGAGTACTCCATCCAACGTGGTTGGCCAATCCGGTAGTGGTGCGCAAGGAAAATAGGAAATGGAGGTTGTGTATTGACTACACAGACATCAATAAGGCCTATCCAAAGGACGCTTTCCAGTTACCGCGCATCGACCAGATTGTCGACTCCACTGCTGGGTGTGACCTCTTATCGTTCCTCGACGCCTACTCGGGATACAACCAGATCTTCATGACCAAGGAAGATGAGGAAAATACGGCATTCATCACCCCGTGTGGTACGTACTACTTTTTAGGATGCTTTCGGGTTGAAAAGTGCTGGCTCAACTTTTGCAAGAGCAATCCAAATTGGTTTTGAGCCCCAGCTACATAGAAATACGGAAGCTTATATGGATGACATAGTGGTCAAAACCAAGGACAAAGTAACGCTTGTGCAAGATCTGGAGGAAGCATTCGGGAACCTGCGCAAGATCAACCTCAAATTGAACCCTGAGAAGCGTGTCTTCGGCGTCCTGTCTGGCAAGCTTCTCGGGTTCTTTGTGTCCTAGCGCGGAATTGAAGCAAACCCAGATAAGATCAAGGCCATCGAGTAGATTGAGGCAGCCACGCGGATCAAGGACGTGCGTCGGCTCACTGGCTGCGTTGCCTCCATGAGCCGGTTCATCTCCAAGTCCGCGGAGCGTGCCCTTCCTTTCTTCAAGATCTTGAAGAAAGCAGGGCCAGTGGAGTGGAACCTAGAAGCCGAGGCAACGCTGCAGGATTTGAAGAGATACCTCTCCTCGCCCCCAGTGCTGGTTGCGCCCAAACCACAAGAACCATTGATGCTCTATCTAGCGGCAACAAATCAGGTGGTTAGCACCGCACTAGTGGTGCAGAGAGAGGCCGACGAAAAGGCAGCGACAACGGCAGAGCCAACAGATGGCAGGGCAAAACCCTCTCCGGCAGGGCTCGATCCCGGCAAGATCGAGTCCCCGGCAGGGGCCGACGGTAGCGCGACAGGACCCACGCAACCGGGTGAAGAGGCGCAGAAGAAGAAAATGGTGCAACATCTAGTGTACTTCGTCAGCTCCCTCTTGCAGGGGGCTAGGTTGAGGTACTCAGGTGTGCAAAAGCTGCTCTTCAGCCTCCTCATGGCCTCAAGGAAGTTGCGCCACTACTTCCAAGCGCACGAGATCACGGTTGTCACCCGCCTCCCATTGCAACAGATACTACACAACCCAGATGCAACAGGGAGGATCATGGAATGGGCCCTGGAGCTATCAAGTTTCTTTTTGAAGTTCGAAAGTACCTCGATGATTCAGAGTAGAGTCTTGGCGGAGTTTGTTGCAGAATGGACCTCGACACCCGACGAAGAGGTACAGGAGACCACTCTCCCCGGCAAGGAAACGAGCTACAACTGGATCATGTACTTTGATGGTGACTTCTCGCCGCAAGGCGCCGGTGCTGGTGTGCTGCTTGTCGCACCCACTTGAGAGCACCTCAAGTATGTCATCCAGATGCACTTCCCCCGGGAGATGTCGACCAATAACACCGTAAAGTACGAGGGTTTGCTTGCCGGTCTCAGGATCGCGTCAGACCTCGGATTTAAGAAGCTCATCGTCAGGGGCGACTCACAGCTCATCGTCAGGCAGATCAACAAAGATTATCAAAGCCCGTTGATGGAAGCTTACGTAGATGAGGTGAGAAAACTGGAGGAGCGCTTTGACGGTATACAAGCGGAGCATGTCCCTCGGGCGGAGAATGACGTCGCCGATTACCTGTCAAAGCGCGCCGCCTCAAGCTACATGTGGAACCAGGTACTTTTGTGCTTCAGTTGACCCAACCATCCGTTGAGCCACCGACCGGGCAGATCAAGCGTAGGAAGCTAGGCCCCGACAAGTACTTCCCCACCGAGCTCCCCGGAGCCGCCGGCGAAGATGCTACCGTGGATGCCGATCCTGCCGCAGGGCAACCGACTCCGGCGGGACCTCAGGTCATGGCCGTGGAGGCGGCCGCTCCTGCGGTAGAAGAGATTCCTTTGGTCCTTGCCGTCGAGCCACAGGCTCCGGCATGGGCACAACACACTGCCCGATTCCTTCAAAAAGGAGAGCTTCCTAAGGAGCAGGAAGAGGCAGAAAGAGTAGCCCGCCGGTCTGCTCTGTACCAATTCGTTGATAATGTATTGTACAGAAGGAGACTGAATGGGGTGAAATTAATGTGCATCTCCCTGGAGGAAGGACTAAAGCTGTTGGCAGAGATACATGGAGGCATATGTGGCTCCCACTAGGGTCGAGGGCCCTTGTCGGCAAGGCTTTCCGGCAAGGTTTCTTCTGGCCCACCGCCCTCCATGATGCGACGACACTAGTAACCAAGTTTGAAGCGTGCCAGTTCCATTCAAAGAAGCTCCATCAAGTGGCCAGAGGTGGAAGCAGTGAGGAAGGTGACGGCGCAGTCAGCCATCAAGTTCTTCAAGGGGCTAGTGTGCCGTTTTGGGGTGCCCAACAGGATCATCACCGACAACGGCACGCAGTTCACAAGCCATGCCTTCATGCAATACATTGAAGATCTCGGCAGTAGGGTCTGTTTTGCTTCCGTGGCACACCCACGGAGCAATGGCCAAGCGGAGAGAGAAAATGCTGAAGTCCTGCGAGGCTTAAGGACGAATACTTTTGACAGGCTGCGCAAGAGTGGAAGGCACTGGATTGATGAGTTGCTGGCGGTTCTTTGGTCGACCAGAACGACGCCAAATCGAGCCACTGGCCAGACACCCTTTGCCCTGGTTTACGGGGCAAAAGCAGTTCTCCCCACAGAACTCATATACGGGTCACCTCGAGTGCTCGCTTATGATGAGCTTGAGCAAGAGCAATTGCGGCAAGATGACGCGATGCTCCTTGAGGAAGATCGTCTCCGAGCGGCTATGAGAGCAGCATGCTACCAGCAAGCCTTGCGCCGCTACCATAGCCGCAAGGTTCATGCCCGGAGCTTTGAGGAAGGTGACCTTGTTCTTCGGCATGTTTAGTCGGCCAATAATTCCAACAAGTTGACGCCGATGTGGGAAGGCCCTTATCGGGTAACACGAGTCGCCAGACCCGACACAGTCTGGCTGGAGACCGAAGATGCCATTCTAGTGAGCAACTCCTGGAACATCGAGCATCTCCGCAAGTTTTACCCATAAGGCGCGGCTGCCGGGCCTCCCGGCAGGCCACCCTTTTGTACAAGCCTTGCCGGCAAGGCATTTAACCTTTGTGCAAAGCCAGGCGCAGACCCTGAGCATAAATAAATGAAGCGCTGGTGCCTTAAGTTATAGCTTGCATGCTAGATTGAGTCTCTTCCTTGGTTAGGGTTGATAGTGCTTAGTGGCGGCTAACCCCTAGCTTAGAGGTCAAATGCACGTCTCTCTGTTCCTCTCTGTCTTCTTTGGTTCGCAGGGCACGCGAGTATTCTTGCCGAGCTGTTTTGGAAGAAAGGGAATGAACCAGTGCCCGGACCCCGGCAAGCCGGAGTTGCCGGGGGGCTGCAAGAACAAGGGTCCCTTCACGGCAAGCCAAGGTCACCAGGGGCTGCAGATCCAGATAAGTCCTTTATCCTCCGTCATGCATTTCGTTATGGACTGGGATATGTGAAACCCCGTTCTATCTCTAAGCTGTCGTGCTCCCCCTTTTCGGTACCTAGGGATTATCCCATGGGTCCGAATTTGGTCGTAGCCGTGGCAGCAAAGATGGAGAACAGGGAGCCTAAGCCCACCTCATCCCTGCCTCCGCCGAGAGCGTGAGAAAGGTTGAGCAAGGTGGGGAGACGGCAAGGCCTGTTGCCGGGCGAAAAAGCGTTTGTCTTAAAGATAACAAGGATTCACTCCTTGTCGTGGATTCCTCCTACGAACGAAAATCCCGACAAACATCCCTTTTTCATTAAAAAACATCCCGTACAGGTACAGTTCATACGAAATGAAAAACATGAACAAGGGGATTACAAGTTCTAAAGCTAACAAAGGCCCAAAGGCTTACAAGACTAAAAACATATAAGGTGCCCGTAATCCCTTTCTTGTCCCTCTCCTCAGGAAATGGAACAAGAAAGCAAAAAGGGCAAAAGGGGCGCCTAGGTGAGCTACGAGTGGCAGAATACACCAAGAGAACATCTCGGTTGCAGTCCAAGGGCTGGATGGTGATGGCGGCGCCGGAGGCAAAACTCGAAGACGAGGCGGCAGGACGCCAACACGTGACGAGGGCGTCGGTGCCCGCGTAGTCCGACTTCACGGCCTTGCCGCTCGTCCTCTGCCTCTTCTGCAGCCTCCCTACGCCAGCCGCCCAAGGAGACAACCCCGAGAAGTTCAAGGAGCCGGCGACACGGATGATGGGGTTGCCGGTGCCGCTCAGAGCGGCGCCCGACACCTAGTCGGACCCGTCATCCTACCGCCCACTGCCCTAATTGTCGCTGCCGTTGTCTTCCTCGCTACTCTCGCTTGAGGAGGAATCTTCATCGTCGAAGGAGCTCTCCACGCAGCACCTCACGCGGGTCCTGAAGTTCCCGAAGATCTTGACGGAGAGGAGGCCACCCTCCATTGGTTTGAAATGGAGAGCGAGCCCATCTATCAAGCTGTGGAGGCGAGCGAAGGTCTTCCACCCTCGGTGAAGATACATGACGTGAGGGGCGGGGAACTCAACGTCGACCCACGTGCCACTGTTCCCACAAACCCTCATGTGCAGCCGCAGCGCCTGCGGCGGATCCAGCTCCATCTCCCGTGCAAATGGGGTCGGAAGGCGAAGGCGATGACGCGGAGGATGGCGCAGCCTGACGAAGAATTCGCAGGGGTTGTCCCCAGCGGGGCCCTCCATCGAAGGAGGGCTGCTGGAGGAGGCGAGGCGGATCTGCCGCCCTGTCCTCCTCTCCCTCGGGCACCGCGAGGGCCTCGACCTCGCCCCCTTACCCTTCCTTTAGCGTCCGACTCCGCCGTTATGAGCTCCTGGGGAGGAGCGATGCGCTGTTTGGCCGAGACCCTCACCGCCACCGATGATGCGTCACCACGCACCCTCGCCATGGCAGAAGAAGAAGGGAAGTGGGAATGGGGAGAGGCAGATGGCGAAGAGAGGAGAGGCACCGTTCCTCCCGTCCCCCCTTTATAAAGGGGCGGGGGCGAGGCTCGACCGCCCACCCTCGGCCAACCGGCTTGTTGAAGTGACAGCGAGCGGGGCCGTTGACCGCCCTCCCCGCTCCATTGAAGGCGCGTGGGAATCGACCCGCATGCGCACGACTTCCCACGTCCCACGCGCCTGCCATTCGCTCTGCGTTATGCATGCAGCGAACATGGCGCGAAAGATGGGCGCAGGGGAACGTGTGGAACGACGGTTCCCAAGCGAAGGCAGTGAATGGGAGGCGACCCTGTGGTCTCGAAGAGACATGCAAGCCGCCTCTTTACTGTCCACCACGAGGTGACGCCAGCATGCCCACGTCATGCGCGCGCACGACCCCCACGTCGCGCATTCAGAGCGGGTCATGGGGAAGCGCAGCGGACGGAACAGTGGCCACGGTAAAACTCCGCCCCAACTGCCCGCGCACCGTTCTGGGCCTGGCCCAACAACGTGTTGCACTTATGTGTGGCCCAGGCCCGGGGGCTCCTGTCGGTGTACAAAAGTAGGGGCTTTGCTTTTGACCCCTTTACTTTTGCACGGGCAGTCAGAGCCTCCCGCCATGGCCACGCACAGACACGGCAGGAAACGGAAGCCGGAGAGAAGCCGAAACCACAAGGACAAATGAAGCAACAACAAGGACCAAGGCCACAAAGATCAGATAGGCGTAGCAGGTTCCCCCGGCAAGGACCCTTGCCGGAGCAGCCTCAGCAGCCCCGACAAGACCCTTGCCAGGGAAGCTAGCCCGCGCCAGCCAAAGCGAGCCACCCTTGAGCCCACCAACGCTAAACAAATGCATTGGGATAAGGCTCGGGAGGCACCTCTGTGGTGGCATACAGATCTTTGTGAAGACATAAAATGCTCAAGATCATATGAGGATAGGAAGGCAACCATCCTCACCGAAAAAACCCACGAGACCCCCGGCAAGATCCTTGCTGGGGAAGCCAGCGCGCCACGGCAAGACCCTTGCCGGGCCACCCGGCAAGGCCCTCGCTAAGCGCACCGGCCGGGCCACTGCTAAGCCCGTGCCAACCAAGTCCTCACCGCCGTTCGCATGCAGCTGCCGCCCCAACCAACTGGGCAGGCACTTGCGTGGCAGCATGCAATCCTTCATGGAGGCTCCACCACCGCGCCACCTTAGCTACCTGCCTGCCTACATGGCACCGCATGCATCACTGGCCAGGGCGCGTGTCGAAGCGAGGAGGAGCTGCGACGGACGGGACGGGCCTCACCCTCGTCCCCGATAAAGCGAAGGGACACCTAAGCCTCGCATTAAATGCGTCTTGTCTTGTAATACTAGCGATAAACTCACAAAGCTGTAGCACTTTCCACCTCCCGTGTGCCACTATGGCAGCCCCTTTCGCCTATAAAAGGAGGCCCATGGCACACAGAGAAAGGATTCGGCTCCTTCGAACCCCACAGCACCTAGAGCTAGTTCAAGAGCTCTGGAACACTTAATACATCCACCAAAGTAGGATCGTAGGGTTTTACGCATCTTTGCAGCCCGAAGCTGGGTAAATCCCTTTGTGTTGTCTACTAGTCGCGCTCTTCTCACTATCCCCGCGCCCTGCAACCGTAGAAGGGATTCTAGTGATCCCATAGGTGTCATTTTCCACCGACAAAAGCCCGCCCAAAAAAAGAGAAGAAAAGTGGTAATGTTGCTATCCTTTTCCACACTTGTGCTTCAGAGTAGCACCATGTTCTTCATATAGAGAGTCTGCTATATTGTCACTTTCATATACTAGTGGGAATTTTTATTATAGAACTTGGCTTGTATATTCCGATGATGGGCTTCCTCAAATGCCCGAGGTCTTCATGAGCAAGCAAGTTGGATGTACACCCACTTAGTTTCTAGTTTGAGCTTTCATACACTTATAGCTATTAGTGCATCCGTTGCATGGCAATCGCTACTCCTCACATTGACATAATTGATCGGCATCTCCATAGCCCATTGATTAGCCGTGTCGATGTGAGACTTTCTCCTTTTTTGTCTTCTCCACATAACCCCCACCATAATATTCTATTCCACCTATAGTGCTATATCCATGGCTCACGCTCATGTATTGCGTGAAAGTTGAAAAAGTTTGAGAATACTAAAGTATGAAACAATTGCTTGGCTAAAACCGGGGTTGTGCATGATTTGAATGTTTTATGTGGTGAAGATGGAGCATAGCCAAACTATATGATTTTGTAGGGATAACTTTCTTTGGCCATGTTGTTTTGAAAAGACATGATTGCTTTATAGTACTTTTGAAGTTTTATCGTTTTAATGTCAAATGATAAACTATTGCCTTGAATCGCTCATGTCTTAATATTCATGCCATGAATAGATATATGATCAAGAATAGGCTAGGTAGCATTCCACATCAAAAATTATTCTTTTTATCATTTACCTACTCGAGGACGAGCAGGAATTAAGCTTGGGAATGCTGATACGTCTCCGTCGTATCTATATTTTTTTATTGTTCCATGCCAATATTCCACAACCACCCACTAGCATGACTCTAATATCACCATCTTTATATCGCAAAACTATTGCAAGGAATCAAACATATCATATTCAGCAATTTACAAGTTTATGTAGGATTTTATGACTAACCATGTGAATGACCAGTTCCTGCCATCTCTCTAAATAGATATAAGTGAAGCAAGAGAGTTTAATTATTTCTACAAAAGATATGCCCATGCTCTAACAATTATAAGTGAAGCAAAAGAGCATTCTACAAATAGCGGTTTTCTATGTGAAGAGAAACAGGCAATCCAGACTTCAAATGATATAAGTGAAGCACATGAACCATTCTATAAAGCCATACTCAAAAGTTTAAGTGAAGTGCAATGAGCATTCTACAAATCAAACAAGGACTATCTCATACTAGCATGGTGCATAAAAGAAAAATGAAAACTAAATGCAAAATACGCTCCAAGAATTGTACATATCGCACAAACGAAATGAATACGAAAACATACCGATACTTGTTGAAGAAAGAGGGGATGCCTTCCGGGGCATCCCCAAGCTTAGACGCTTGAGTCTCCTTGAATATTTACTTGGGGTTCTTCGGGCATCCCCAAGCTTGAGCTCTTGCCTCTCTTCCTTTTCCTCATATCGAGATATCCTCGATTAGACACTTCATCTACACAAAACTTCAACAGAAAACTCTATAAGATCCGTTAGTATAATAAAGAAAATCACCACTCTAAGTACTGTTGAAAACAAATTCATATTTTGTTTTTGCATTGTGTCTACTGTAACATAACTTTTTTATGGCTTAATACACTAATATAAATTGATAGAATCATCAAAACAAGCAGACTATGCATCAAAAAACAGAATTTGTCAAAAATAGAACAGTCTGTAGAAATCTGAACATTCACCATACTTATGGTACCCCAAAAATTATACCAAAATTAGGAAAAATAAACAATTTGTACAGAAAGACAGTGCAAAAGAAATCAGAACCGTTCGATGTTCCAGTTAAAAATGTAAAATTGCGCACTACAGCCAAAGTTTCTGTCCTGCACCGTACAAACCAACAAGCATTGTAAACATCCTAAAGGCAAAACCTTGGCACATTATTTTTATAAGACAATGGAATTATAAAAGGGGATAATTATTTTTGTTGAAAAGTTTTTGTAATCAAGATTCACAAATTTTCTGTGAGCATGAACAAAGTTCAAGGCTAGCTCCCACTTTAACAATGCTTGTCTTTATCACTTTCACTTTCCTTTTTGCAAAGTTTTCGGTTCCTCTCTTTATTTTTTTGTTTTTAAACTATATGAAAGCACTCAACAGAAATAAATGACTCTCTAAAACTTCCGGGTTGTCTCCCTGGCAGTGCTTTCTTTAAAGCCATTAAGCTAGGCATATAGTGCTCAAGTAATGAATCCACCCAGATCCCAAGGTATATCAAAGCCAATTTTAATTAACAATGATTTGTAATTTAGTAGTGAGCACAAAGTAACATATATAAAGCAACAACGAAGTCTAACTCTCTTCCGATGCATCGGCACGTCATAAATTTCACATCCCTAGCTTCTGGTGCTGCCTGGTGTTTGCATCATGTCTATATTTTTGAAACTTGAACTGAGGAAAATTGGAAGCCTCAAAACCCTAAATAAAAGAAGGGCAAAAACCCTAAAATCTCATTCATTGTTCCAAAATTCTCTTCTTAGATGTTTAATATTTTTGGCAAGGGTTTTGATCCAAACCAAAAATATTGAACATTTTTAAGGATTTATTTTTGGGACTTTGAATTTAAATCATTAGCTATTTGAATTTGAATTATATTCATATAACTAGAATATAATTTCAAATACCCCTGAAATATTTTATGAGCTTTTGGAAAAGTCCATCTAGCAAAATAGAAATATTCAGAGGAGCTTTTGGCATTGTTTGAATTATTTTAAATTCAAAACAGTGGCAAAAGATTAAATAAAAATAAAACAGAACAGAAAAATAAAAAAAGAGCAGAAGACCTACCTGTCGCTTACCTGCGCCTCACCTGTGCCGCCTAGCCCACCCTGCCAGTCCACTTGGCGGCCCAGCCCACCAGGGGCACCGCCGTCTTCAACCTCTGCCTACTGGCAGAGGCGTGTCGACGCGCCGTGCCCGGGCCTCCACCTCCTGCTTCGCCGTGGCTACCTCCTCGTCGCCCTGGAACGCCCCGGACGACGCCACGCAGCTCCGACCGCTCTCTCACTCTCTCCCGAACTCTTCCCCCTCTTTTCCTCCCTCTCCCTCTCGAGCCGAGCGCAGCCGTAGCCGCGCCACCGTAACGCCGCGGCCACAGCCACCCCCTCGCCCCCTCTTCCCATCCCTGAGCTCCGTCCCGACCCCATGGAGCTGCACACCGACGCACGCGACCAGAGGAGGCCCCAGTCGACCGGAGCGTCGTCGTCTTCATCTCCGGTGCCCGGAGATCGCCGCCGTAAATTCGCGTCGTCCAGAGCTTCCCCGACCTCGTCGTCGACTCTGCTAGTCCCTACGTGAGCTCCTCTCCATTTCCCCCCTGTGCCCTTCCTCTAGCGCGTCCTCTAGCACCGATTCCGCCATGGCCGAAGCTCGCCGTCCGCCATGGCCGCTGGACCTACTGCTGCGGGGCCTTCCTCGACCGCGCTGCTGTTCTTCGTGCTCCTGGAACACCGTAGTTGCTGATCCGATGCTCGCTTTGATCGCCCGCTTGCTCCAACACCGCGCCCGTGCACCTCCGAACTCCGGTCGCCGCCCAACTCGCCGCCGCCGCCGCTACAGCTCGCACTAGCGCCAGCCACCACAACCGCTAGATGCGCACGAGTCCCAGCTCGCCGTAGAACCCAACCGCGCCTTAAACCGTGCCCTGTGGGTGATTCCCGAGCCTCCGCCGCGTCTGGTCGTTGCCGGCGGCTAGACGCCAGTGGATTAGCCCCGGTTGACCAGGGATTTGACCCCCCTGGGTCACTGACGTGTGGGCCCGGCCCCTGCTAACTTTCGGTTAAATTAATAACTAGTTTTAGTTAAACCACTGACTCACTGACATGCGGGCCCCGCCCGCCTAACCAAGTTAGTTAGGGTTAATCTTAATCAGGTTAGTTAGTCCAGACACTGACACGCAGGGCCCACAGGTCAGTTTGACCTGGACGGCGCCCGTTGACCTGCTGAGGTCAGCATGAGGTCATGCTGACGCAATAATTCCTTTATGTAATTAAAATAAATTAGGAAATGATTTATAAATTCCAGAAAATTGTATAAACTTCTAAAATTCATAGAAATTCAACCGTAACTCCAAATTAAATAAATTATATATGAAAAATTATCAGAAAAATCCAATCTATCCATCTGTACCATTTTCATGCATGTTAGAACAACTTATAGCTGCTGTTTAGCACAAATCAATTAAATGACATTTGAATTTCACATATGGAGTTTGGTTTTGAACTTAGGGTTCAAACCAACTTCATTTAACTTTGTTGCTAGCTGCATTAGCTCAAACCACAGCATATTGCCATGTCACACTCATGCATCATATTCTTGCATTGCATTGATTGTGTTCTTTCTCTGTTGCCGGTGTTTGTTCCCCCTCGATAGACGTTGTACCGACGATGTGATCGTTGACACTGATGAAGACTCAATGCAATCTTCAGAGGTGCCAGGCAAGCAAAACCCCCTTGTTCATTCCGATATAATCCCACTCTCTCGCTCCTGCTCTCTTTTACTGCATTAGGACAACACCGATTCAACTGTTACTTGCTGCGGTAGCTGAACCCCTTTATCCTTTGCATGACCTGTCATTGCCACAGTAAATAGATGAAACCCACTAGCATGAGTAGGAGTTATTTGAGCCCTTATGTGCCTACTCATTCATGCTTGTTTGTCATGCCTGCTACTGCTTAGAGTTGAGTCAGGTCTGATTCATCGGGGATGAATCAGAGGCGTGTGAACATGTCCTACTGTGTGTGAGCTAAGTGTGTGAACACGATTTGGTAAAGGTAGCGGTGAGAGGCCATGTAGGAGTACATGGTGGGTTGTCTCATTGCAGCCGTCCTCAGGAACTGAGTTCTGTGTTTGTGATCCATGATCAGTTACTACCACACATTGGGCTCCGGGCGCTCCAAGCTCTCTCGACTTATTAATCAACTTGATCTCTGTCCAGGAGTTGCAACTAGTTTCTGGTGTTTGTAGGTAGTGTTAGTAGTCTACCAAGTGGCACCCGGTACAGGTGGGCTTGGGACAGACTAGGCACAGTGGCACGGTGTACCAAGTGGCACCCAGATGGTGGGCTTGGGAGCCCTGCTCACATCGTTTGGGGCCGTGAGCGACACCCTGGCCGGATCTCCTTGCGGATGGAACCCAAATAGGCGATAAACCTGGACTAGAGACTTGTTCGGTTAGTCAGGTCGTGGCCGACTCCCTCGCCCGGCTTCCGCTTGAAGGTTGCCGAGGTACATGACGTGTACAGGGCGGTAAGTGGCGAGAGCGTGTGTGAAGAAGTACACCCCTGCAGGGTTAACATCATCTATTCGAATAGCCGGATTCCTCGGATATGGAAACTTGGACCCCTTGCATAGATCATAGACAAGTGAAAGTGGATACTCTAAAATACGCAAGATAAGCGTGAGTGCTATGGATGGCGCTCTCGTAGGGAGACGGGAGCGGATCCATAGTGGTGTATTGATATGGTGAATATGTGGACTCGTGTGCGCCACCTCAAAAGAGTTACATTGCAGTCGTAGTTCAGGTTAGCCACCGAGTCAAAGCTGGCTTGCTGCAGTTAAACCCCACCATCCCCTTGTTGATAATGATGCATATGTAGTTAGTTCCGATGTAAGTCTTGCTGGGTACATTTGTACTCACGTTTGCCTATTTTATGTTTTTGCAGAGAGACTTCAGTCTCACTAGTAATTCCGCGTGGTCTTCGACGTTTAGCTTGTTACCTCAGCTACGATCTTGTGCCCTCGGCAGGATCTGGCAGATAGTCAGGCTTCTCAGCCTTTTTCATTTATAGTTGTCTGTACTCAGACATGTTAAGCTTCCGCTTGTGCTTTGACTTGTATGCTCTGATTGTTGGGTCGTGAGGCCCATGTTTGTAATATCTCGCTCCTCGGAGCCTATTGACTAAATACTTGAGTCGTAGAGTCATGTTGTGATGCCATGTTGTGTTTGCACATATCGAGCATATTGTGTGTATGTTATTGAAATGCTTGGTATGTGTGGGA
The DNA here is from genome assembly GCF_002162155.2 of Triticum dicoccoides. Lineage (NCBI taxonomy): Eukaryota > Viridiplantae > Streptophyta > Magnoliopsida > Poales > Poaceae > Triticum > Triticum dicoccoides. Next base: position 353,951,691 of record NC_041393.1, read on the forward strand.
TCTGACTATCTAGTTGTTTATCCTTAGTAGCCTCTCTTACCGGGAAATGTCTCCTAGTGTTTCCACTGAGCCATGGTAGCTTGCTACTGCTCCGGAACACTTAGGCTGGCCGGCATGTGTCCTTCTTCGTTCCTGTGTCTGTCCCTTCGGGGAAATGTCACGCGATGAATACCGGAGTCCTGTTAGCCCGCTACAGCCCGGTTCACCGGAGTCCTGCTAGCCAAGTGCTACAGCCTGGATTCACTCGCTGATGACCGACACGTTCGTTGCTGGGTCATGTATGCCTGTCCCTGTAAGTTAGTGCCACTTTGGGTTCACGACTAGCCATGTCAGCCCGGGTTCTTTGTCATATGGATGCTAGCGACACTATCATATACGTGAGCCAAAAAGCGCAAACGGTCCCGGGCCAGGTAAGGTGGCACCCGTGGGAATACCGTGCGTGAGGCCGCAAAGTGATATGATGTGTTACATGCTAGATCGATGTGGCATTGAGTCGGGGTCCTGACAGCGTTGGTATCAGAGCTTGACTGCCTGTAGGATTACCAAGCCAAACTGGTCGAAGTGAGTCTAGAAATTCTTTAGTTATATAAGGGAATTGATTGTGGGATGGAACGTAAGGCTCTTTTTACTCCTTTACCTCATGCCCTTCTGATCTGAGTCATCTTATCTTTCCTACGGGGTTAAGAAACTAGGCTATATCTTCTTCTATCAGGATCACGTGTTACTAATCAGTAGACTTATAAGATTGTTGGACTTAAGCCTCGTCTCAGTTCCTATTACTTCCGTATGTTAATTGTTGATCTCGAAACCTTGATATTGTGCTTCTGAGTGGTTATGCCACCATTTTTGTGATTGTCTCAAATATTTTTGAGCATTTACAGCCATTATGCTGTCCGAGTCATCCCAGGTTTCTAAATAATCTGATGCATTTGCAAAATCCTTTCCCTCTGGTTTCGATGTTCCTTTATGCCAGCTCAATCACACTAATTGTTGAGTTGAGGTATTCCATTGCCTTGACACTTATGTTGGAGATATTATTATGACCCTAGGTGTCTTAGGGGATCATCTAGTAATCTAGCTATGATTTGTGTCCCAGTGTGATGACTCTGGCTTTATCCCCGAAAGCATCCCGTGATGCTACTTAGTAGTAGGTATTCTATTCCTGGGTTTTGAACCCGAGATTCACTCTACTTACTTCATGTTGATAGTGTTGCTAGTTCCTTTAGGAAATTAGTAACTTTTGCATTAGTCCTCGAGGTCCATGGTATTTTCCTTCTTCCAAATACTATGAACCATTTGTGGCAGTAGTTTGTTGAATCAAAAGATCACAATCGGAGTACTCTTGAGGAGTTCTCCATTCATAAATCGTGACTCTGCCAGTCCTATCTCTTTGCATGGGTTATCCGGAAGAAATATGTTGAACTTCGTTCGACATGCTAAACCATGCATCCCCAACTCAGAAAATCATATGTTCCTTTGAGTTGTCCCTCTTTAGTTGTCTTCTGACCCTCGTTTATCAATTGATAGTCAAGGTTATGTGTGCATTCGTTCATCTATGCCTATTACTCTTGTGGTCTGTCAAGTCATTCTATTCCGGAATGACTAGGAGAAACAAACTCCAGTACCTCATCCATATCTAGGATTGGGTCAAAGCAATTGTGCTCCGCAGATCAAAATGCCAGCCCAGCTTTTGATTCTGTTCTACCCTGAAGTATTACCGTCTTTATGTCAGGATTTTCATGAGGATTGCACCGGCTCTTGTGAACTCTTGATACAGTGATACTCTCTCCATCATTATTCATTTCTCGGTTCCCGTGTTATTATAACCGGAACACCGACAAGTGAATCGTGATGTGTGAAATCAATACTCATAGCAACCTTGTTGCTTGGTAGCTAAATGGACAATATTCTCATTCTTAGCATGTTGGTTTTTGAATCACCATTCTAAGATAGATTGTGCTACCTAGCCCTTATTTCTGGTGCACTCTTTGATCAATGAGTTAGGATTATCCAATCCCTTGCTTATTTCACCACATCGTCTTGCCTTGAAAAGCAAGATTGTTCTCGAGCTTAGTAACATACCGGTGGTTCATGATTTTCTGTATATCTTCTCGGAAGTATTACCAGGTTGTCACCTGACCGCTATGTTGAGTTCGTGATCAAGTTGGTTTATTTCTGTAAACCACCCTTTCTCCAAGAATTCGTGTTAGATATCCCTGAGCTAGTTGGTTAAGCTAGACAACAACTTGGAGAGTTGAAAGATAAAAGCTTGCCTGACCTAGTTCGTTCCAAAGGGATATTCTTGTGTAGTGTGTGTTGAAGAAAGATGATATCTTCATCGATTGGTCCCTGTGATCAGTTGCTGGACCTATTGTCTTATCAATCCTTTGATTTGAGTGTGGGCTATCGTCAAATCAAATCAGAACCAATGATATTCGTAATGTTGTCTTACTCGTGGTTTTTTCCTCAAGCATACACCATTATATCCTTGGGTCTGACCAATGCTATCACCGTGTTCACTTAACTATGGAAATCCTTTGATATGGAAATCCCGATGAGTTGTTGTTGAGCCCCTCAGCAGCATGTTGTCTCCCCCATGAGTCATGTTGAACATCAATCTAGTGTTGGAAACTTGTGTAAGCATTTCTTCGTGTTTCGTTCATAAAGCATATGTTTGGATGTAAGTAGTGACTTCCTCTAATTCATGTGCATTTGATGTAAGTTGCTGCCGTGAATTCGAGAAAGTTTTTTTTTCCTCCTCTGGAATCATCCCAAGTTGGTCATACACATGTGCGAAGTATTCTATGATTTGGTAGGTTGGCCGCCTCCATTCCATATGTGTTCTTAGCACACCAATGCACTGACTGATTTGTTCTAGGAGAAGGAGTTCTTTTTAAGAGCTAACCCGGGCTTAATCAAGAACTTTGATATCCTCGATGATGGTTCCCAACCAGAACTCGGTAGTGTTTTATTATAAGACTACCATGTGGTCATGCTTGTCTGGGACAACATGTTTACATGTTTGTAGCAGAACCAGCTCATGTTTTGGAGCTTGCTATCGTAGTTCATTCCCCGAGAATCTCGCAACGTCATCTCGTCGATTTGTGTTGCAAACTTTCGTTTTTCTTCCTAGACTCGATGAGTCTGGAATATCCTGACACCAACCAGATCTGAATCTCAGGCAGATATGATGGTTTGGAACATTTCCCAAGAACTATAATATCGGTCCCTCGGAAACCGGTAAAGTGGATGTCGTGGCCAACACACCCCGCCGGGAGACCTAATATTGTAGTATCTTGATTGGAGAAGTTGGCCACCTCCCCATAAGGATCTCGTAGAACTTATTCTAGTAGTTGTTCCTTATGGATTTTTGTGCTCCTGAAGTCCGACCTTTTTACTTGATGTTCTAGATATCAAACCATATCTATGGGTGGATTACATTAGCACATCAAGGAGAACATTAGAAGCGGAGTGCTAAATGTCTCTCGGTCGATCATCCGGATTTCGATCTTTTGGCCTCGCTAAGGTGAAATCCGAGAAGGTTATCTCCTTTTGTATCTGCATCATCCATACTAGTCCAAGTATGCCATTCTACCGAACCCCTCCAAACGATCGCTTGAGAATTGCCTTAGGATGGTATAAAGGTTTTCAATGATCTCTGAATCAAAGGTAATTCTTTTTGCCACTTAAGGTAATAATCTCCGAATCACCCTCCTCCAGGATGTTCCGCTGTGGCATCATGGCAACTCAACTCCTCGCTACGTTGACAACCGTTCACCACCCTTTTAAGCGTGGAATTGTTGTCTACCTAGTGACGCTCGACATCTGTTCCACTCCATTCATTTGGATGAATGTTTCGTGTCTCAGCTCGAGAGAGGTTGCTATGTCTCATTCCGTGAGTTAATCCTGAGTTGTTCGATCTTCGAGAAAATCGACCCTTCTAGAGTCTCCCTTTTCTCTCCATGTCATGTTGGCAGGATTTCTCAGAGCAAGACATCAAGATAATGATGGTGAACGAATCAACGTTCATTTGAAGTGCACCCTGGATCGTGAAGATTATACTAGTTTGCGTTTCCCCTTCATCTTACCCTACGCTTGAATCTCGAGACGAGATTCTTGTTTAGTGGGGGTGAGTTGTCACATCCCTAGCTTCTGGTGCTGCCTGGTGTTTGCATCATGTCTATATTTTTGAAACTTGAACTGAGGAAAATTGGAAGCCTCAAAACCCTAAATAAAAGAAGGGCAAAAACCCTAAAATCTCATTCATTGTTCCAAAATGCTCTTCTTAGATGTTTAATATTTTTGCCAAGGGTTTTGATCCAAACCAAAAATATTGAACATTTTTAAGGATTTATTTTTGGGACTTTGAATTTAAATCATTAGCTATTTGAATTTGAATTATATTCATATAACTAGAATATAATTTCAAATACCCCTGAAATATTTTATGAGCTTTTGGAAAAGTCCATCTAGCAAAATAGAAATATTCAGAGGAGCTTTTGGCATTGTTTGAATTATTTTAAATTCAAAACAGTGGCAAAAGATTAAATAAAAATAAAACAGAACAGAAAAATAAAAAAAGAGCAGAAGACCTACCTGTCGCTTACCTGCGCCTCACCTGTGCTGGCCCAGCCCACCCTGACAGTCCACTTGGCGGCCCAGCCCACCAGGGGCACCGCCGTCTTCAACCTCTGCCTACTGGCAGAGGCGTGTCGACGCGCCGTGCCCGGGCCTCCACCTCCTGCTTCGCCGTGGCTACCTCCTCGTCGCCCTGGAATGCCCCGGACGACGCCACGCAGCTCCTACCGCTCTCTCACTCTCTCCCGAACTCTTCCCCCTCTTCTGCTCCCTCTCCCTCTCGAGCCGAGCGCAGCCGCAGCCGCGCCACCGTAACGCCGCGGCCACAGCCACCCCCTCGCCCCCTCTTCGCATCCCTGAGCTCCGTCCCGACCCCATGGAGCTGCACACCGACGCGCGCGACCAGAGGAGGCCCCAGTCGACCGGAGCGTCGTCGTCTTCATCTCCGGTGCCCGGAGATCGCCGCCGTAAATTCGCGTCGTCCAGAGCTTCCCCGACCTTGTCGTCGACTCTGCTAGTCCCTACGTGAGCTCCTCTCCATTTCCCCCCCGTGCCCTTCCTCTAGCGCGTCCTCTAGCACCGATTCCGCCATGGCCGAAGCTCGCTGTCCGCCATGGCCGCTGGACCTGCTGCTGCGGGGCCTTCCTCGACCGCGCTGCTGTTCTTCGTGCTCCTGGAACACCGTAGTTGCTGATCCGATGTTCGCTTTGATCGCCCGCTTGCTCCAACACCGCACCCGTGCACCTCCGAACTCCGGTCGCCGCCCAACTCGCCGCCGCTGCTACAGCTCGCACTAGCGCCAGCCACCACAACCGCTGGATGCGCACGAGTCCCAGCTCGCCGTAGAACCCAACCGCGCCTTAAACCGTGCCCTGTGGGCGATTCCCGAGCCTCCGCCGCGTCTGGTCGTTGCCGGCTGCTAGACGCCGGTGGATTAGCCCCGGTTGACCAGGGATTTGACCCCCCTGGGTCACTGACGTGTGGGCCCGGCCGCTGCTAACTTTCGGTTAAATTAATAACTAGTTTTAGTTAAACCACTGACTCACTGACATGCGGGCCCCGCCCGGCTAACCAAGTTAGTTAGGGTTAATCTTAATCAGGTTAGTTAGTCCAGACACTGACACGCAGGGCCCACAGGTCAGTTTGACCTGGACGGCGCTCGTTGACCTGCTGAGGTCAGCATGAGGTCATGCTGATGCAATAATTCCTTTCTGTAATTAAAATAAATGTGGAAATGATTTATAAATTACAGAAAATTGTATAAACTTCTAAAATTCATAGAAATTCAACCGTAACTCCAAATTAAATAAATTATATATGAAAAATGATCAGAAAAATCCAATCTATCCATCTGTACCATTTTCATGCATGTTAGAACAACTTATAGCTGCTGTTTAGCACAAATCAATTAAATGACATTTGAATTTCACATATGGAGTTTGGTTTTGAACTTAGGGTTCAAACCAACTTCATTTAACTTTGTTGCTAGCTGCATTAGCTCAAACCACAGCATATTGCCATGTCACACTCATGCATCATATTGTTGCATTGCATTGATTGTGTTCTTTCTCTGTTGCCGGTGTTTGTTCCCCCTCGATAGACGTTGTACCGACGATGTGATCATTGACACTGATGAAGACTCAATGCTATCTTCATAGGTGCCAGGCAAGCAAAACCCCCTTGTTCATTCCGATATAATCCCACTCTCTCGCTCCTGCTCTCTTTTACTGCATTAGGACAACACCGATTCAACTGTTACTTGCTGCGGTAGCTGAACCCCTTTATCCTTTGCATGACCTGTCATTGCCACAGTAAATAGATGAAACCCACTAGCATGAGTAGGAGTTGTTTGAGCCCTTATGTGCCTACTCATTCATGCTTGTTTGTCATGCCTGCTACTGCTTAGAGTTGAGTCAGGTCTGATTCATCGGGGATGAATCAGAGGCGTGTGAACATGTCCTACTGTGTGTGAGCTAAGTGTGTGAACACGATTTGGTAAAGGTAGCGGTGAGAGGCCATGTAGGAGTACATGGTGGGTTGTCTCATTGCAGCCGTCCTCAGGAACTGAGTTCTGTGTTTGTGATCCATGATCAGTTACTACCACACATTGGGCTCCGGGCGCTCCAAGCTCTCTCGACTTATTAATCAACTTGATCTCTGTCCAGGAGTTGCAACTAGTTTCTGGTGTTCGTAGGTAGTGTTAGTAGTCTACCAAGTGGCACCCGGTACAGGTGGGCTTGGGACAGACTAGGCACAGTGGCACGGTGCACCAAGTGGCACCCGGATGGTGGGCTTGGGAACCCTGCTCACATCGTTTGGGGCCGTGAGCGACACCCCGGCCGGATCTCCTTGCGGATGGAACCCGAATAGGCGATAAACCTGGACTAGAGACTTGTTCGGTTAGTCAGGTCGTGGCCGACTCCCTCACCCGGCTTCCGCTTGAAGGTTGCCGAGGTACATGACGTGTACAGGGCGGTAAGTGGCGAGAGTGTGTGTGAAGAAGTACACCCCTGCAGGGTTAACATCATCTATTCGAATAGCCGGATTCCTCGGATATGGAAACTTGGACCCCTTGCATAGTTCATAGACAAGTGAAAGTGGATACTCTAAAATACGCAAGATAAGCGTGAGTGCTATAGATGGCGCTCTCGTAGGGAGACGGGAGCGGATCCATAGTGGTGTATTGATATGGTGAATATGTGGACTCGTGTGCGCCACCTCAAAAGAGTTACATTGCAGTCGTAGTTCAGGTTAGCCACCGAGTCAAAGCTGGCTTGCTGCAGTTAAACCCCACCATCCCCTTGTTGATAATGATGCATATGTAGTTAGTTCCGATGTAAGTCTTGCTGGGTACATTTGTACTCACGTTTGCCTATTTTATGTTTTTGCAGAGAGACTTCAGTCTCACTAGTAATTCCGCGTGGTCTTCGACGTTTAGCTTGTTACCTCAGCTACGATCTTGTGCCCTCGGCAGGATCTGGCAGATAGTCAGGCTTCTCAGCCTTTTTCATTTATAGTTGTCTGTACTCAGACATGTTAAGCTTCCGTTTGTGCTTTGACTTGTATGCTCTGATTGTTGGGTCGTGAGGCCCATGTTTGTAATATCTCGCTCCTCGGAGCCTATTGAATAAATACTTGAGTCGTAGAGTCATGTTGTGATGCCATGTTGTGTTTGCACATATCGAGCATATTGTGTGTATGTTATTGAAATGCTTGGTATGTGTGGGATCTGACTATCTAGTTGTTTATCCTTAGTAGCCTCTCTTACCGGGAAATGTCTCCTAGTGTTTCCACTGAGCCATGGTAGCTTGCTACTGCTCCAGAACACTTAGGCTGGCCGGCATGTGTCCTTCTTCGTTCCTGTGTCTGTCCCTTCGGGGAAATGTCACGCGATGAATACCGGAGTCCTGTTAGCCCGCTACAGCCTGGTTCACCGGAGTCCTGCTAGCCCAGTGCTACAGCTTGGATTCACTCGCTGATGACCGACACGTTCGTTGCTGGGTCATGTATGCCTGTCCCTGTAAGTTAGTGCCACTTTGGGTTCACGACTAGCCATGTCAGCCCGGGTTCTTTGTCATATGGATGCTAGCGACACTATCATATACGTGAGCCAAAAGGCGCAAATGGTCCCGGGCCAGGTAAGGTGGCACCCGTGGGAATACCGTGCGTGAGGCCGCAAAGTGATATGATGTGTTACATGCTAGATCGATGTGGCATTGAGTCGGGGTCCTGACAATAAAAGAACAGTTCATGCACACCAAGTAAAGGCCAATGCATAGTATAAGCAGTTTCTTGCAATTCTATTGTGTTGGAAATATAGAGAGGTGGAGATATATTTCCTCTCTCATAATAATTGCAAGTAGGATCTGCAAGCACATGCATATTAGGTTCATCAAAATCATCATGTGCAATGGTAAAAGGCAACCCATCAATATAATCCTTAATAAGCACAAACTTCTCCAATATAGTGTAGTTTGGAGAATTCAAAAAGATAATAGGACTATCATGCGTGGGTGCAATAGCAACAATTTCATGTTTAACATAAGGAACTATAGCAATTTCATCTCCATAAGCATAATTCATATTGGCATCTTGGCCACAAGCATAGCAAGCATCATCAAAAAGGGATATTTCAAGAGAATCAACGGGATAATAACAATCATCATAGCAATCATCCTTCGGTAAGCACGAAGGGGAATTAAACAATGTATGAGTTGAAAAGTTACTCTCATTAGAAGGTGGGCACGGGTGATCAATCCGCTCTTCCTCCTTTTGTTCTTCGCTCTCCTCATCATCTTTTTCATCCAATGAGCTCATAGTTTCATCAATTTCTTCTTCCATAGCTTCCTGCAAAATATTAGTCTCTTCTTGGATAGTGGAGAATTTCTCAATAAATGCATCAATATTGTAATTGTATTCATAATTGTCATAGCAATATTTCAATATAGAAAAAAATTTAGGCCTATAAACATCATCATCTAAAGCTTCATTCTTTTCAAACAAAGATTCAATTTCATAAGCAGCCTTAAAAGCAACAAATTCTTCAATTCGTTCAACATCATAGTAATCATATATACCATTAGCATAAGAAGCTAAGGTTTCATTATCATTAAATTTGCATGAAAAGGGAAGGTGTGGAGCCTTCATCCTAGAGCAACAAGTAATATCATATCTCAAGCATAGATCCCGAGCATACCAACGCAACATATTAATTTGATCCCATAATAGTTTCCCTTTTTGTGTCAAGCGATAATCCGTAAAGTATTCACGTTGATCCAACGTTACTCCCATTATAAAGTTGAATAGGGTTTTCTCAGGATTATCAAAGTAGTACATAACATTTTGAACATAGCGAGCATCGAGGGTTTTAGGAGGTTCCCCATCTCCATGAGTAGCAAGTACACCTATTTTTTTGGTATTTCGTGTTCCATATCCATAACTAAAGATAGAGAACAACTTAGAACAACAAATAAAATTACTTAGTGATAAAGCAAACAAGCACACATGAGAATATTCACCCCACGCTATGGCTCCCCGGCAACGGCGCCAAAAAAGGTCTTGATAACCCGCAAGTATATGGGAATGTTTGAGCCTCTTTCGATAAGTAAGAGTGTCGAACCCAACGAGGAGCTAAAGGTAGAACAAATACTCTCTCTAGTCCTATTGGCCACTGATATGACTCTACGCACGCTTAACGTTCGCTTTACCTAGAACAAGTATGAAACTAGAGGTACTTTGTAGGTGTGATAGGATAGGTTTGCAAGATAATAAAGAATGCGTAAATAAAGACTAGGGGCTGTTTAGATAAAGATGCAATAAAGTAAATAAAGCAAGTGTGGAGAACTGGTGGTAGGAGTTGTGGAATTGTCCCTAAGAAAATGACTACTTTACTAGACCGATAACAAGTTTCATGTGGGAGAGGCCACTGCTAGCATGTCATCCCTGACTTGGAATTCTATGCACTTATGGTTAGAACTATTAGCAAGCATCCGCAACTACTAACGTTCATTAAGGTAAAACCCAACCATAGCATTAAGATATATTGGTCCCCCTTCAATCCCGTATGCATCAATTTCTATGCTAGGTTGAAGCTTCTGTCAGTCTAGCCCTCCAATACATAGACCTATCAACATACAACTAACACTATGGTGTGATCCACGCGCGTGCTCATATGGTGGGCACCAAAGGACAGCAACATAACCACAAGCAAATTAAATCAATCATAGCAATTCATCAACCACCAATAGGACAACGAAAATCTACTCAGACATCATAGGATGGCAACACATCATTGGATAATAATATGAAGCATAAAGCACCATGTTCAAGTAGAGGGTATAGCGGGTTGCGGGAGAGTGGACCGCTGTAGATAGAGGGGGGAAGGTGATGGAGATGCTGGTGAAGATGGCGGAGGTGTTGGTGTAGATCACGGTGATGATGACGGCCCCCGACGGCGTTCCGGTGCCACCGGAAGCATGGGGGAGAGAGAGCCCCCCGTTCTTCTTCTTCTTCCTTGACCTTCTCCCTAGATGGGAGAAGGGTTTCCCCTCTGGTCCTTGGCTCCCATGGATTGGGAGGGGCGAGATCCCCTCCGAGATTAGATCTATCTCTTTGTTTCTGCGTTCTCCAATTCTGCCCCTTCACCGATTCTTTTATATCCGGAGATCCGTAACTCCGATTGGGGTGAATCTTTTGCCCAGATTTTTCTCATAAAATTAGCTTTATTGCAGCAAAATAAGAGCGGCAACCGCCTTACGGGTGCCCTAGGAGAGTGCCAGGCGCGCCCAGAGGTGAGGGCGCGCCCCCTATCTCCTGTACACCTCGGGCACCGTTTCGTGTTGATTCTTTCTCCGGAAAATCCCAAATAATCCAAAATAATTCTCTCTCTATTTTTATCCCGTTTGGATTCTGTTTGATACTGGGTTTCTGCGAAACATAAAACATGCAACCAACAGGAATTGGCACTGGGCACTGGATCAATATGTTAGTCTCAAAAATAGTATAAAAAGTTGCGAAAAGTATATGAATGTTGAATAATATTGGCATGGAACAATCAAAAATTATAGATATGATGGAGACGTATCATAGACATAGAATATTTGCAAAAATACATACGGCTCTGAATGTGACAGACCCATTGACTAAACTTCTCTCACGAGCAAAACATGATCATACCTTAGTACTCTTTGGGTGTTAATCACATAATGATGTGAACTAGATTATTAACTCTAGTAAACCCTTTGGGTGTTGATCACATGATGATGTGAACTATGGGTATTAATCACATACATATGTGAATATTGGTGTTAAATCACATGGTGATGTGAACTAGACTATTGACTCTAGTGCAAGTGGGAGACTGAAGGAAATATGCCCTAGAGGCAATAATAAAGTTATTATTTATTTCCTTATTTCATGACAAATGTTTATTATTCATGCTAGAATTGTATTAACCGGAAACATAATACATGTGTGAATACATAGACAAACATAGTGTCACCAGTATGCTTCTACTTGACTAGCTCGTTAATCAAAGATGGTTAAGTTTCCTAACCATAGACATGAGTTGTCATTTGATTAATGGGACCACATCATCATTAGGAGCATGATGTGATTGACTTGACCCATTCCCTTAGCTTAGCACTTGATCGTTTAGTATGTTGCTATTGCTTTCTTCATGACTTATACATGTTCCTATGACTATGAGATTATGCAACTCCCGTTTACCACAGGAACACTTTCTGTGCTACCAAACGTCACAACCTAACTGGGTGATTATAAAGGAGCTCTACAGGTGTCTCCAAAGGTACATGTTGAGTTGGCGTATTTCGAGATTAGGATTTGTCACTCCGATTGTCAGAGAGGTATCTCTGGGCTCTCTCGGTAATGTACATCACTATAAGCCTTGCAAGCAATGTAGCTAATGAGTTAGTTGCGGGATGATGCATTACATAACGAGTAAAGAGACTTGCCGGTAACGAGATTGAACTAGCTATTGAGATACCGACAATTGAATCTCGGGCAAGTAACATACTGATGACAAAGGGAACAGCGTATGTTGTTATGCGGTTTGACCGATAAAGATCTTTGTATAATATGTAGGAGCCAATATGAGCATCCAGGGTCCGCTATTGGTTATTGACCGGAGACGTGTGTCGGTCATGTCTACATAGTTCTCGAACCCATAGGGTCCGCATGCTTAAAGTTAGATGATGGTTATATTATGAGTTTATAAGTTTTGATGTACCGAAGATAGTTCGGAGTCCCGGATGTGATCACGGACATGACGATGAGTCTCGCAATGGTTGAGACATGAAGATTGATATATTGGACGAGTATATTCGGACACCAGAATGGTTCCGAGGGTTATCGGATATATACCGGAGTACCGGGGGGGTTACCGGAACCCCCCGGAGGTTATTGGGCCTTATGGGCCCAAGTGGTGGAAGAGGAGAGGCGGCCAAGGGGCAGCCGCGCGCCCCTCCACCCCCAAGTCCGAATTGGACAAGGAGGGGGGTAGCACCCCCCTCCCTTTCCTTTCCCCATCTCTCTCCTTCCCTCTCCTATCCTACTTCAACATGGAAAGGGGGAGTCCTACTCCCGGTGGGAGTAGGACTCCTCATGGGGCGCGCATAGGGTGGCCGTCCCCCACCCCTCCTACGCTCCTTTATATATGGGGGCAGGGGGGCACCTCTAGACACAACAATTGATCATTGATCTCTTAGTTGTGTGCAGTGCCCCCCTCCACCATATTCCACCTCGATAATATTGTAGCGGTGCTTAGGCGAAGCCCTCCATCGGTAGAACATCATCATCGTCCCCACACCGTCGTGCTGACTAAACTCTCCCTCAAAGCTCGGCTGGATCGGAGTTCGAGAGACGTCATCGAGCTGAACGTGTGCTGAACTCGGAGGTGCCGTGCATTCGGTACTTGATCGGTCGGATCCTGAAGACGTACGACTACATCAACCGTGTTGTGCTAATGCTTCCGCTTACGATCTACGAGGGTACGTGGACACACTCTCCCCTCTCATTGTTATGCATCACCATAATCTTGCGTGTGCGTAGGATTTTTTTTTGAAATTACTACGTTCCCCAACAGAGGAAGGGTGAGAGCCAGGCCTTGGTGTTCTGCATCGGCAGGGCCTAGCCCCGCTCATGCCTCAATCGCCATTGGGTCTTCTAGATCACCAGGATGAGCCCAAGTTGTGAGGGGCTACGTGGCCAGACGCGATGCTCAAGAGTCCTCCTTGACGTATGAAACGACCATCATACTTTCCCTCGCCGAGCTCTCGCTTAGGAGGGGTGCGCGAAGACCAGGCCCGTCAGGCCTGGCGAGGTGGGGTACGCCAGGCATGACCTGAGCGTAGCCCCCGTGCCCAGCCTCCTCGCGCTATCCTCCCAAGGGAGAGCAGCGTGGTGAGGCTGGTCACTGAGCCCGAAGGCTCCCTGAGGTTAATGCAGCCGTGTGGCCACCCCCAGTTGTTTATCACCAGCACGGAGCATAGCACTTCCGCTCTTGCATGGGCATAGCCGCTCCTCGGCAGTGTCGACGGACAGCGCGGAGCATGGTGCTTCACTGGTGCGTGGGAGAGGGCTCCCTCTGAGGAGAGCCCCCGGGGCGTGTACAGCCCCGCCCTGACATGTGTCTTGCATGACAGGGCTGGAGGAGGCGTGTATGGGCACCCGTGAGCCAGCGTGGGACTCACGAGGCCCTACCTCAAGGCGGGTTGCGCCTGGTCTTGATTGGGGATGCTTGTGTTAATCTTGCGAGATGGTTAGGCAGCCTGCACCGAATGAGTCACCTGAGGTTGTTGCATGAGAAGGCCAAACACCAACGACCCCAGGAGGTGACGTGAACGAGGCCGGCCCACTAGACAGAGCTCAGCCATTGGGTTTATCGATGTTGTAGGGACGGAACCGAGCACAGACGCCGTTCCCAGTCTTCTCATGCAAAGATCCTAAGGAAAAACGACCGGCGCGTGGTTCCCGTGGCCACGGGGGCACCAGGTCGCGCGCCCTCACTCATCCACCCGCGATTAGCTCATGCGAGAACAAGGCACCAAGGTCCATGGGAGGTGACATACACGGGGACTGGCCCGTGACCAAAACTCAGCCACTTGGATTTAGCGATGCTGCAGGGACGGACCCGAGCACAAACATCGTGCCGGTCCTTAATCATGAGGCGGTCGCAGGAGGGCTCGCAAGGGCGCGAGACGTTCTTAGCGATGAAGCGCCGGTAAGGCAGTTAATGATTCAAAAGTAGCTTGCAAAGGATTGTAACTAGTTCTGATAGATGCAAAAGGGATACATGCCATAGGGATAGACCCACACGGCCTGGGGATGATGCACCCCGAGGGGCGTCCCTAGACTGAACGAACTAGAGAGATGTCACCTGGTACCGTTGCTGAAGAGGTGTTGAAGTAGCCAAAAAGGCGCGCTGCCGGAGTCGTTCCTCACGAGCCGCTCTGGTGCCGAGCCTCGGGAGGCTCAAAGGGACCGAGAGGCTCCTCAAGGTGCTCCTCCATATCCGCCAGGATCGCCTGGTGCCTAGCCTCGCAAGCCGCATGGGCGTCCCTCATGCAACGCTGGAATGCCTCAGCTGCGCTCCGCAGGCCGATGCGAGGGACCGCCTCACAGCTACGCCCACATGAGCTCTCGTGACGCGGCCCTATTGAGCCTGGGGATGTCGACGCAGATGCGGAACTCCTTACCCTTGCCAGGGCAGTGAGCTACGCCGCGCGGCAGGCGATGATCGCCTTGCAGAACCCTTGCTTCTTGAATCCCCTCGATTGCCTTGCTGATGAATTCCTGAATGCCTGGTGCCTCACGCCTGCTGCCTTCTCCTAGGAAGCGTGCTCCGAAGAGCGCCTCCACATGGTGCCCGAGCGCCTTCCTTGTGACCCTGGCTAGGTCTGTGGCCCTCCAAAGGAGAGCCCCCGAGCCCAGCCTGAGAGGGGCGCCGGGTGTGCCTTCCTATGCGATGGGTGAAGGTGCCGCGTCCGAGGACGCGAGGCTCAGCACAGTGGCCCCGAGCGATGCTTCCTCACGAGACCCCTGTCCCAGCTGGAGCTTCTTCGTCTTGGGGGAGACCTTAGGAGGGAGGGCGCCGTCCTCGTCTTTAGGGTTCTTGATTGCTGTAGCCTGGAAGGCGTGCTCAAGGGAGCACACCGCATCCTTCTCTTGACACGCGACCGTGATGATGCCGCCACTCCCTGGCATCTTGAGGATGTTGTAGCCGTGGTGTGTGGCCGCCATGAACTTGGCTAGTGCTGGGTACCCTAGGATGGCGTTGTAGGGCAGGCGGATGTTGGTGACGTCGAAGTCGATGAGCTCAGTGTGGTAGTTGTTGTGCTCGCCGAAGGTGACAGGGAGGCGAACCTGCCCTATCGGGTGTGTAGAACCGTCGGTCCCTCCTGAAAATGGCTTGGTCGGGTGAAGATAGAAGTATGGCACTTGGAGCCTATCGAACGTCTGAATAGACAGAATGTTGAGCCCTGCTCCGCCATCGATGAGAGTCTTGGTGACGACCACGTTGCTAATGATGGGGGAGCAGAGCATGGGGAGCGCGCCAGCGGTGGCCGCGCACTTGAGCTGGTCTGAGGAGTCGAAGGTGATGGCGAACTTGGACCACCTGAGAGGGCGAGTTGCTTCGGGCTTGGGGAGTGCTGCGTTCACCTCGTGTGCGAACTACTTGAAGATGCGGTGGGAAGCTGTGGCTTGTGAGCCGCCCAAGATGCAGGCAATGGCTCGAGGCTCCTGGAAGCCCCCACCCCCCTCGTCCTGGTAGAGATCTTCATTCCTTCTCAGCGGTGGAAGCAGAGGAGGCAGAGCTGCATTTCCATGAGGGCGCTCCTCACGAGGCTGCTCCCTCCAGGCGCCCTCGCGAGGCTGGCCCTGCCAGCGGTCCTCACGAGGCTGGTCGCGCCACTCCTGACGATGGTCGTGTCCGTCCCAGCGTCCTCCACCTCTGCCACCTCCACGACCGTAGCCTCGATCATTGCTCTTGGGGCATCGACCGAGGCGCCCATCGCAGAGGGCCCTGAGCTCCTGTGTAACATCCCAAATTTTCAATTTGGAATGTTATATTTTAGATCATCAATGCATATCATATTTTATTGCATTTTGGCTTGATCCTAGAAATTTCACGCAACTCAAGGACCCATGGAGAGAGTTGGAGGTTTTGTTATTTTCATATTTGAGTTTTCTCAAATTTTGAAAATAGGATCATTTGATTTTAATTATTTTATCTTCGAATATTTCTTATACAAAAAATAAAAGAGATGCAATAGAATGACTTTCCCAAAATAAATAAATATTGAGGATTTAATAATAAAATCAAAGAGGAATTTATTTCGGACTTTATCGCTATTTTTATTTGAATTTAGGAAAATTGCATGTTTTTCAAAATTGCATTTAGGGCCACAAAAATGTTCATCTCATTCTAAATATTTTCTTTAGACGGTGAAAATTTGTTTTGGTATTTAGAATTTTATTTTATTTTCTAGGATTTATTTAAGTTTCGGCGGATTTTTTAAAAAAAAAACTGTTCGAGCCGACCGGGCCGAAGGCCCAGCCGGTCCAGCCGCCCCGCCACCTCGCTCGCGCCCCGCCGTGGCCGAGCGGGACTCCGGCTAGGAGTCCGGGAGCCGCCCGCCGCCGCCCTGGGCCCCTCCCCAAGGCGAGCCGCCCCCTCCCCCTCCTTAAATACCCCGCCGCC
>NC_041393.1:353968985-354016957 GCF_002162155.2 Triticum dicoccoides
CACTTGCCGCGCCGCCGCCGCCCGCTAGCGTGCCGCCCTCCACCGACGCCTCCCCACCCCACCGGAGCCCCGAGCCCCCCCCAGACCCGACGAGGTAGCCGCCGCCGCCGCCGCCATTTTTTTAAAACCGTTCGGTTTAAAAAAAAACCCTAGATCCATTTTTTTCTTTAGATCGGTTCGTCGGTTTTTCTCGGTTTAGTTATTTAACGGATGTTCGTCCGTATGTTCATTTTAACGAACGGTTTTCGTCGATTAGCCACAGACAGCGAACATTCATTCGTTAGCCTGTTCGTCCGTTTTTCTTTTTCTCGGATTTTCCGCGATTATTTCCAATTGCGATTTCTGATCCGATTTTCGTTCTAGTATAACTTTTCACTCGTTTATCGGAATCAGGCGATTCAGGCGCCTAGAGTTTCGTCTCGAAACCCTCCTTCCGTTTAACTAACTCAAAAAAGTTTTTGCTAAAGTAAAAAATTTGACTTAGGTCCAGATTAGTATACGAAGCTTGTTTCTTTCGCCGTTTGACTTTTGTTGCTTCGTTTGATTTGATTCTTTGTGCAAACAAGAGTTCTTAAGTTGAACTTTCTGGTTAGATCTTTTATTTGATTTTACCTGTGCATTAGATGAGTGCTTATTGTATGATTGTTTCTTTGCGATAGAGTACCCGTAGTGCGCCGCTTGCTACTACGAGTCTCTAGGTTTCTTGGACCATCAGCAAGGCAAGTAACACTTTGATCATACCTCTTTATTACCTAGTTTATTGCATTAGATCAATCCTCAAACAATTGCATGATTAGGATCTGATTTTAATATGTGGGTTCTGGGAAGTAGATGAGGTAGAACCTATACCCTGTTTTATTATCAAACCTTTGGGAGTTACTTCTACATTTGCTTATATTGCTATGCTATGCCAGTATACGTGGATTGGGTGAGTGAATCCATGACAGATGTGAGATTGTTAATTAATGGTTTACATAAGGTGGCAACTTAAATTTACATCTGGGTGGATTGAGGCACCTGGGGAACCCAGTGTTGCCTGTATTTTTGAAAATCCCGGGGTACCGTGTGATTCTCCTATGGACCACCACCTAGGCTCAAAGGGATCATGAGATTATTCATGCTAGAAATTTCCGTGTGCAGCCACAAGCTACTATGGGCTCTAGCATAGTTGATTAAGTAGTGTGAACTCTTACAGTGGTGGACCAGCAGATGTAGGGGAAAGTAGATGTAACTGTCTACCCATTGTAAGGTGCAAATGCTTTTGAAAGACTATGTCTCGGTCATCCGTTTCACAAACACCATGTTGTGCGAGGATTCCAACAAAGGAGATCGAGTCTTGCGGGGAAAAGTGTGCAAACCTCTGCAGAGTGTATAAACTAATCATGGTTAGCCGTGTCCCTGGTTATGGACGTTTTGAGTATCTAGTACCTGGATTATCATGTGAATCTCATCATGTTACTCTAATTAATGTTGTTGGGTTTAATGTTGATGCTTAATTTGGATTGATTTGGGTGAACCCTCTCAATGTTTAACAACCACCATGATAGTTAAATAAAAGTTATTCCTTTGTTGTAAGGAAAAATTGGCTTTATGCAAAACTGTAATCATAGAGCTTTCCACCAGCCATATATGCATGTAGTATAGCATTATTCTATTCATTACTCTCTATGTGTTACATTGCCAGCATATTCCATGTGCTGACCCGTTCTCGAGCTGCAACGTTTATGTTGCAGACTTTTCATACGACGGGTAAGGTGCCTTAGGTCGTGGTCTTATACTCAGTGATGCCGTTGGAGTTGATGGACTCGCTTATCTTCCAAGCCTTCCGCTGTTATCGTTATTTTTAGATGGCCTTAAGCCATATTTATTGTAATAAGTTCTCTTTGGAGACATTCGATGTAATAAGTGTGTGATTGCTACTGTGTTATAAATCCTTCAAGTACTGTGTGTGTCCGCATTACCGATCCAGGGATGACACTGATGCACAGAGATCAGACTGTTTGAGGTCTGGTTGCTACAAGGTGGTATCAGAGCACACGCTGACTGTAGGACACGACCACTAAGCTAAAGCCCTAGATCACTACTCTCTTCTCATTTCTGACTCTTCTCCTTTTCTACTCTTTTAGGATGGCGGATGCAAGGAACAAGTTCACGCAACTGGATGAAGATACACCCTTCAGACGCCACTTGAAGGAAGTTACTAGATACCTGAACATCGGAGTGCCAAGTTTCACCGGGACCTACATCGCCACTTTACCAGAAGAGGAGCGTTGGATGATTCAAGTTCAAGTTCCAGGAAGGACGTTCATGCCCGTCACTGAGCCCATAGAGTTTTCTTTTGATGCACCAACCTGGAGTCTAGGAAAGAGCATGGCAGCCCACA
This sequence comes from Triticum dicoccoides, assembly GCF_002162155.2. Lineage (NCBI taxonomy): Eukaryota > Viridiplantae > Streptophyta > Magnoliopsida > Poales > Poaceae > Triticum > Triticum dicoccoides. The sequence continues at coordinate 353,971,369 of NC_041393.1, forward strand.
TCACAATGGGACGCATTGGAGAAGTTTATCACAAGGATCTCAAGGATACTATTTGCCAAATTTGTGGGTGTCGAGATAAACAATGGGAGATGATCAGTACCAGGAAGGATAGATCAATTGCAGCTTTCATCCAGGAGCTAAACCAACACATTCGTCGCCAGGAGAACCAGATGTGCACAGGCATGATAGATCTGAAGAAGGCATTAACCAAGATCATGGAGCTGGAAGAAGAACTCAAGTCTACACGCGATGGATATGAGGAGGAAATGACGACACTCGTGGAGAAGAATGATGATCTGAAGAAGAAGCTAAAAGTATTCATGGGATTCCCCGCGACTGGAGGAGAAGACGATGATTGCACTTGCCCGGAGAACTACATCATCATCGATGACACCGACTCGGACCCAGACGATAGCGATAATGACTTTGTTGATGAAGTTGGAGCAGATATCATGGAGTCTTCGACCGATAAATTTTTCTAGTCGACCACCATAGCAGTAGTAGTATTCCCCCCATGGATATAGTATAGTCTGAGCACTTTTGTAACGATAGTTAGACCGTTGTATGCCCTTGTTTGAATTGATTGAAGTGATATTGTATGCATTTGCCTCATGTGCATATGGGTAGTGTTATTCCCTCTATACCTCATTCTATTCTATATTCTCATCTTTTCTAAACCCTCAAATGCCTCTGAGATGTGACAATGGATTTGCTTTCCCACCGGAGCTCACTCAGTTGATCCAGCAGTAGAATGCATTGATGCAGATGCTAGTCTAGAATCGGAATCAGGGGAACAACAACAACAGCAACAACAACAACAACAACCCACCACCACCACCACCTGTTGATCACTTAGCCCGTTTCTTGAGGCTGAATCTGCCGGTGTTCTCCAGTAGCACTGAGCCGATAGTTGCAGATGATTGGCTCCGCAAGATGGGAAGGGAGTTGACCACTGCAGGATGCACATATGCGGAGAAGGTGTGTTTTGCCGCACATTAGCTTGATGGACCCGCAGCATCATGGTGGGAGAATTTCACAGCCACTTATCCCATCGACACTGTCACATGGGACCAGTTTCAGCAGGATTTCCGTACTGCTCATGTTTCAGCAGGAGCTATGGCCATGAAGAAGCGTGAGTTTCGCAACTTGCACCAAGGAGGACGTACAGTTGGCCAGTATGTGGATGAATTTAGTAAGCTAGCACGTTATGCCCCAGATGACGTTGCTACGGATGTAGCTAAGCAGGAGAAGTTTCTGCAAGGACTAAATGATGAGCCGAGCATGCAGTTGATGGTAGAAACCTTCAACAATTACCAGGAGTTGGTAGACCGAGCTCTCACGATTGAAGGGAAGCACCAGCAGATTGACAACCGCAAGAGGAAGTATGGACAAGGGAAGTACAATTCTGGAGCTCAGCAGTAGCCTCGTTTTACCCCGAACATGGGAGGACCTTTTCAGCATACCCATGGAGGAGGGAGATCACACAACCATAATGGCCCCAAGAATGGTAATGGGAATGGAGGAAGCAACAGCCATAACCGTACCAACCCATCGACCCCAACCAAGAAGGATCTGAGCCACGTCACTTGCTACAAGTGTCAGAAGACTAGACATTATGCCAATGAATGTCCTGAAGCTAAGAATGGAAATGGCAATGGAAGCTCTGGGAAGAAGACGAACCCTTTCAACAGGAGACAGGTGAACCACGTTGACATGGAGGAGGTTGAAGCCCAGCCAGATGTAGTAATAGGTAAGTTTTTGGTTATGTCCTTTACTGAAATCGTTCTTTTTGATACTGGTGCATCGCATTCATACATATCAAGGGGATTTGTGGATAAGTATAAAATGCCCACCAAAGTTCTTAGAACACCTATGTTAATAAGCTCACCAGAAGCTGAGTATATGGCCAGTCAAGGATGTTTTCAAGTGCCATTGACCATAGGTAGACATGTTTCCCCCTCGGATTTAATCATTTTGGAGACGCAAGGTTTGGATGTGATTCTGGGTATGGATTGGCTATCGATGTATGGAGGAAACATCGATTGCGCCAGTAAGTCAATTTTGCTTACCACCCCAGAAGGAAGAAGGATAATACCGGAGGTTCATTGAGAATTTCTTGAAGATTGCGAATCCCATGACGGAGTTGTTGAAGAAGGACACCAAGTTCAACTGGACTGAGGAATTTGAGGCTAGTTTCCAGGAGTTGAAGAAACATTTGGTTACATCACTGGTGTTGATTCTGCCAGATCAGCGCAAGGATTATGAAGTATATTGCGACGCTTCTCGTCGAGGACTTGGAGCAATGCTTATGCAAGAGGGAAGAGTTGTTTCATATGCCTCATGACAGCTTAAGCCCCATGAGTTGAATTATGCTACCCATGATTTGGAGTTAGCAGCTGTAGTGCACGCATTGAAGACATGGAGACATTTTCTCATCGGAAACCATTGTGAGGTGTACACAGATCACAAGAGTTTGAAGTACATCTTCACACAGAAGGAGTTGAATCTCAGGCAAAGGAGATGGTTAGAACTCATTAAGGATTATGATATGAGATTGCATTATCATCCCGGAAAGGCTAACGTGGTAGCCGATGCGTTGAACCGCAAGAGCCATGTCAACACCCTCTTGACCGGGGAGTTACCGAAGGAGTTAGCCGAGGATCTTTGCGAGCTATGTTTGGAGATAGTCCCGAGAGGCTATGTAGCAGCATTAGAAACTCAGTCCACTTTGATGGATAAGATCATAGAAGCTCAGAAGACTGACAAGGAGATTGTCGAGATAAAGGAGAAGATGAGCAAAGGAAAGGCTAAGGGGTTTCGTGAGGATGAGCATGATACCCTATGGTTTGAGGACCGCGTTTTTGTGCCTAATGACCCGGAGATCAGGAAGTTGATTCTGCAAGAGGCCCATGATTTGCCGTATTCGATTCACCAAGGAAACACAAAGATGTATCTGGATTTGAAGGACACTTTCTGGTGGACCGGAATGAAGAAGGATATTGTAGAGTATGTAGCAGTTTGTGATGTATGTCAGAGAGTGAAGGTAGAACATCAGAAGCCAGCAGGATTTCTACAGCCATTGCCGATAGCCGAATGGAAGTGGGATAAGCTAGGCATGGACTTTATCACAGGATTGCCCAACACTCATTCAGGCTATGACTCAATATGGGTTGTAGTCGATCATTTGACGAAGGTAGCTCATTTCATCCCAGTGAAGACCACTTACACCAGTGCTAAGTTGGCAAAGATATACATGACCAGGATCGTGTGTCTTCATGGAGTTCTGAGGACCATTGTATCAAATAGAGGAACCTAGTTTACCTCAAAGTTCTAGAATCAGTTACACGAAACTTTGGCTACCAGGCTAGAGTTCAGTACAACCTTTCATCCGCAGACAGATGGACAGACCGAGAGAGTCCATCAGATTCTGGAGGACATGTTGAGACGTTGTGCGCTAGATTATGGATCTAGTTGGGACGACAATTTGCCATATGCGGAGTTCTCTTACAACAATAGTTATCAACCCAGTTTGAAGATGGCCCCTTTCGAAGGTCTGTATGGAAGGAGGTGCAGGACACCATTGTTGTGGGATGAAGCTGGAGACCTTCAGTTGTTTGGGCCAGATTTGATTAAGGAGTCTGAACAAAATGTTAAGTTGATTCACAATAGGCTCAAGGTAGCCCAGTCCAGGCAGAAGAGCTATGCGGATTCTAAACGCAAGGAGACAATTTACGAAGTCGGAGACAGAGTTTATCTTCATGTATGTCCACTTTGAGGAGTTAAGCGTTTTGGAGTTAAGGGAAAGTTAGCGTCACGTTTTGTGGGACCATACAAAGTTTTGGAGTGTATGGGAGAAGTTTCTTACAAGTTGGAGTTGCCCGAAGGATTGTCAGGAGTTCATGATGTGTTCCATGCTTCCCAGTTGAAGAAGTGCCACGCGGAGATGGCTGAGATACCACTGAGGGATACAGTGCCACTAGAAGCGATTCAGCTGGATAGTGATTTGACCTATGAGGAGAAACTAGTTAAGATTCTTGATTTTGCCAGCCGAGTCACGCGCAGCAAGGTTATCAAGTTTTGCAAAGTTCAGTGGAGCCACTATACCGAGGACGAAGCCACCTGGGAGCGAGAGGAAGATTTACGGAAGGACCATCCTCACCTATTTTCTAGCCAACCCGAATCTCGAGGGCGAGATTCATCTTAAGGGGGTAGGTTTGTAACATCCCAAATTTTCAATTTGGAATGTTATATTTTAGATCATCAATGCATATCATATTTTATTGCATTTTGGCTTGATCCTAGAAATTTCATGCAACTCAAGGACCCACGGAGAGAGTTGGAGGTTTCGGTAATTTCATATTTGAGTTTTCTCAAATTTTGAAAATAGGATCATTTGATTTTAATTATTTTATCTTCGGATATTTCTTATACAAAAAAATAAAAGAGAGGGAATAAATTGACTTTCCCAAAATAAAGAAATACAGAGGATTTAATAATAAAATCAAAGAGGATTTTATTTCGGAGTTTATCGCTATTTTCATTTGAATTTAGGAAAATTGCACGTTTTTCAAAATTGCATTTAGGGCCAAAAAAATGTTCATCTCGTTCTAAATATTTTATTTAGACAGTGAAAATTTGTTTTGGCGTTTTTAGAATTTTATTTTATTTTCTAGGATTTATTTAAATTTTAGTGGAATATTTTTTAAAAAAAACTGTTCGGACCGACCGGGCCGAAGGCCCAGCCGCCTCGCTCGCGCCCCGCCGTGGCCGAGCCGGACTCCTGCTAGGAGTCCGGGAGCCGCCCGCCGCCGCCCTGCCCCCTCCCCAAGCCGAGCTGCCCCCTCCCCCACCTTAAATACCTCGCCGCCCAGCCGCCACCACCCCGTCCCGCCCCGCCGCCCGCAGCCGCAGCAGCAGCAGCCGCCGCAGCAGCAGCAGCCGCCGCCGCCGCTTGCCGCGCCGCCGCCCGCTAGTGCGCCGCCCTCTGCCGCCGCCGCCGACGCCTCTCCGCCCCGCTGGAGCCCCGAGCCCCGCCGGACCCGACGAGGTAGCCGCCGACGCCACCGCCAGTTTTTTTTAAAAACCGTTCGGTTTTTTTAAAAAACCCTAGATCCGTTTTTTTTTCTTTAGATCGGTTCGTCAGTTTTTCTTGGTTTAGTTATTTAACGGACGTTCATTCGTACGTTCGTTTTAATGAACGGTTTTCGTCGTTTAGCCGCAGACAGCGAAAATTTGTTCGTTAGCCTGTTCGTCTGTTTTTCTTTTTCTCGGATTTTCCGCGATTATTTCCGATCGTGATTTCTGATCTGATTTTCGTTCTAGTATAACTTTTCGCTCGTTTATCGGAATCAGGCGATTCAAGCGCCAAGAGTTTTGTCTCGAAACCCTCTCTCTGTTTAACCAACTCAAACAAGTTTTTGCTACTGTAAAGTATTTGACTTAGGTCCAGATTAGTAAACAAAGCTTATTTCTTTCGCCGTTTGACATTTGTTGCTTCGTTTGATTTGATTCTTTTTGCAAACCGGAGTTCTTAAGTTGAACTTTCTGGTTAGATCTTTTATTTGAGTTTTACCTATGCATTAGATGAGTGCTTATTGTATGCTTGTTTGTTCGCGATAGAGTACCCGGAGTGTGCCGCTTGCTACTATGAGTCTCTAGGTTTCATGGATCATCAGGAAGGCAAGTAACACTTTGATCATACCTCCTTATTACCCAGTTTTATTGTATTAGATCAATCCTCAAACAATTGCATGATTAGGATCTGATTTCAATATGTGGGTTCTGGGAAGTAGATGAGGTAGAACCTATACCATGTTTTATTATCAAACCTTTGGGAGTTACTTCTACGTTTGCTTATATTGCTATGCTATGCTAGTAGACGTGGATTGGGTGAGTGAATCCATGATAGATGTGAGATTGTTAATTAATGGTTTATAGAAGGCGGCAACTTAAATTTACATCTGGGTGGATTGAGGCACCTGGGGAACCCAGTGTTGCCTGTATTTTTGGAAATCCCGGGGTACCGTGTGATTCTCCTATGGACCGCCACCCAGGCTCAAAGGGATCATGAGATTATTCATGCTAGAAACTTTCGCATGCAGTCGCAAGCTACTCTGGGCTCTAGCATAGTTGATTAAGTAGTGTGAACTCTTACAGTGGTAGACTAGCAGATGTAGTGGAAAGTAGGTGTAACTGTCTACCCATCGTAAGGTGCAAACACTTTTGAAAGACTATGTCTTGGTCATCCGTTTCTCAAACACCATGTAGTGCGACGATTCCAACGGAGGAGATCGAGTCTTGCGAGGAGAAGTGCGCAAACCTCTGCAGAGTGTATAAACTAATCATGGTTAGCCGTGTTCCCAGTTATGGACGTTTTGAGTATCTAGTACCTGGATTATCATGTGAATCTCATCATGTTACTGTAATCGATATTGTTGGCTTTAATCTTGATGCTTAATTGGGATTGAGTTGGGTGAACCTTCTCAATGTTTAAGAACCACCATGATAGTTAAATAAAAGTTATTCCTTCGTTGTAGAGAAAAATTGGCTTTATGCAAAACTGTAACCGTAGAGCTTTCCACCAGCCATATATGCATGTAGTATAGCATTATTATGTTCATTACTCTCTATGTGTTACATTGCCAGCATATTCCATGTGCTGACCCATTCTCGGGCTGCAACATTTATGTTGCAGACTTTTCAGATGACAAGTAAGGTGCCTTAGGTCGTGGTCTTATACTCAGTGATGCCGTTGGAGTTGATGGAATCGCTTATCTTCCAAGCCTTCCGCTGTTATCGTTATTTTTAGATGGCCTTAAGCCATATTTATTGTAATAAGTTCTCTTTGGAGACATTCGATGTAATAAGTGTGTGATTGCTACTCTGTTATAAATCCTTCAAGTACTATGCGTGTCAGCATTACCAATCCAGGGATGACACTGATGCACAGAGATCAGACTGTTTGAGATCTGGTCGCTACATCCTGGCAGTCGTTGGTGTTGTGGCTATGAACGTTGTGGAAGACGCAGAACGGCCGGCTGCTCTTGGATGACTCGGGGTGGTCGCAACCGCGCTTCATCTTTGGATCGGCCGCGAGTACGGTTGGCCCCTTGCACTTCACGTCCTTGGACTTGGTCTTCTTGTCTTCTGGATAAGCATTGGGGAGCTCGAGGAGTGAGAGGCGTCCCTTCTCAGCCCTTGCGCACTTGTTCGCCATGTTGAACATCTCCAGAGCAGTGCCGAGATCCTCGTGGATGGCAAGCTCTTCCTTCATTTTGACATCGCGGACGCCATGAGTGAATGCTGAAATGATGGCCTCATCCGACACCTTGGGGATCTTGAGGCAAACGTTGTTGAAGCGCTGGATATACTTCTGCAGGGTCTCTTCAGGTTGCTGCCTAATGCGACGCAGGTCACCCGTGGCCGGCGGACGGTCGCGAGTGCCCTGGAAGTTGGCGATGAAGTGGCTGCGCATCTCCTCCCAGGAAGAAACCGACCCCTCGGTCAGGTTCAGGAGCCAAGAACGTGCGCCATCCTTGAGGGCCATCGAGAACCAGTTTGCCATGATCTTCTCGTCACCGCTGGCCGCCTCGATGCTCAGCTCATAGAGCTGTAGGAACTCGGCGGGGTCTGCGGTGTTGTCATAGCGTTGAGGCAGGTCAGGCTTAAACTTGCTTGGCCAGACGATGTTGCGGAGCTCCGGTGTGAACGCGCGGCTTCCTGCCGTGGCCACAGGAGGTCATCGAGGGGGTGGAAACTGGTCTTGGTGCAGGCAGTGGTACGCGGGCCTGGTGCTGGGGTGCTGGAAGCACGTGCGCTTCCCCTTGTGGATGCTGCACCAACTGGCAGCTTACGTCATCCCGAGCCGGCGCAGGGTGCGGCGGGTCGCGCCGTGGAGCCACACGCCTTGGCTCGACGATGGCGCCCTGGGCCTGAGGTGGTGGAGGAGCCCCGTGCGCCACATCGTCCGTTGCAGGTGGTTGCTGAGGCAGCGAGCGAGCCGGCTCGGCGGAGCCCCCGTGATAGCTCAGCGATCTGCTCGAGCCACTCCTCGTAGAGGTCACCAACCGGGTGGTAGCGAAGGAGCTCTCGCGCCATGAGCAGAGTGGCATGCGCGTCCGCCTGGACGTGACGCGCCTGGGATGACGAAGCTGCTGGGGTCACTGACGGAGTAGCGGTGCGCCCGTCACGGTGCACCTACGGGTGCAGCGATGAAGCTTGCTGCTCATGGCCGGCAGGGCCCGTGGCGGCGTGGGACACCGGAGACGGAGCGCGACGGGTATAGCCATCACCCGCCGGAGCCGTCTGAGCGACGCGGGCGGCGACTGCGGCCCGACGCTCGGCACGAGACCGGCGCGTGTCAGCCATGGAGGTGTCGGAGTGGTGGTGGATCGATCGACAAAAGATAAGTTCCGACACACCCCTACCTAGCGCACCAAATGTCGGATTAAGGGATCTGCAAACCCTTGAGATGTTCGAACTCTGGGGTGCATGCGGAGATCTCAACCTACCTAGCCTGCCTACTCACGATCCTCCTAAGCCTAGCACGTCAAGCTCAAAGAGACAAAGAGACACAACAGTTTATCCTGGTTCGGGCCACCTTGCGGTGTAATACCCTACTCCAGCGTTTTGGTGGATTGCCTCGGAGGACTGAGGATGAACTAGTACAATGGATGAACTGGCCTCAAGAGGTGAGGTGTTCTTGAGCCGGTGTGGTGTGAGCTAGTTCGAATTGTCTTTCTATGGTGGTGGCTAGTCCTATTTATAGTGGCCTTGGTCCTCCTCCCAAATATTGGCAGGAAGGGATCCCACAACTGCCGGATTTGAAAGGGGATAAGTAGTACAGCTTATCCTGACAAAAGTAGTCTTCGCCTGCGAAAAGCCTCTAGTCGTGACGCTGCGGTGGGCTCGTCGATGACCTCCGTCCTGCCGTCCTGGCGGTCTTGGTCTCATTGCACCAGAATGGAAACCTTTGGTTGATCCCTCGGGACTCCGCACATGTGGCTTGCCTCCTTTGCACCAAAGAGGAAACCTGCGCTCTGCGCCCGCCTGGCGCCCGCCTGGACTTGGTCGTCATGGGTCACGTCAGCCGAGCCTCGTGAGGTGAACCTTGCGTAGAACTCTCCGCCCCTCGGGAGCCAGCTTGAGGAGGCCGATCCCCTTGGGAGTCTTGGTGTCGTCCACCTCGCGAGGCTTGACCCCTCACGAGGGTCTTGTGTTATTGATGACGAAGCTGGGCCGTACCAAGCCATCGCTGGAGCCACGTGGTGAGCCGTAGGCAGGCAGGGCTGCATACCCCCATATCCAGGACACCGACAAAGGCAAACTTTAAAGGATTATGGTGTCATTTGTGACGAAGTGCCTCTTTGGTGTGACAATGAAAGTGCCATCAAGATTTCTCTCAACCCGGTGCGACACTTCAAGACGAAGCATATTGAGATTCAGTATCACTTCGTTCAGGATCATAATAGGCGAGGCGAGGACAAGCTCCTTGCAGATATTTTCATGAAGCCCTTGGATGAAGCAACATTCTGTGAGTCAAGGCATGATCTAAATATCATTGATTTGAGCAATGTGGTTTGAACCTTTGCACACCCCACTACACTCATCATGTTGTCATGTTTAGATGTAGGCATGGACACAGGGGGAGTGTTGTTCTCTCAATGAACTCTCTCCCCCCATTATGCACAAATTGATTAACTCTTTCACATTCGCCATTGTTGATGGTACTTGTGCTTCAAAGACGAGTTTGGTCATGGGCCCAAGGTTAAAATCTTCGTGGTGCCATACCAATTGACTCAAACATAGGTGTCCTTGGCCACCGCCCTCCTTTGAGAGGTGCTTGTTCATGTAGTTTCCTTAGGGTGTTGTTTGTGCTTTGAGTTACTCCAACTTGCTCTTGGTTTATTGGTTTTTTTTGAACTTGGAGTATCTCTTCCCTGTGTTGTCCTTTTGCGTCTCCATCCCAAGCCTATCTCTCTGCTTCAACCTCCCTGGTCGTGCATAAGCCTTTTCTTTTTCTGGTTGTTCTGTCTTCCTGCTGGCGGTACTACCGCTATGAGGGAGTGGTACTACCGCTCCAAGCGGTACTACCGTTCGGTCCAGCGGTACTTCCGCTTGAGCGGTACTATTGGGCCTCCAACCTGGCAGTAGTATCGGGGCGGTACTACCGCTACCCTAGCGGTACTACCGCTTAGCGCGACGCTGTGGGGGGTAAGTATCGGGCAGGGGGAGTTCTCACAACCCCATACCCTTTCACTCTCCCTGTCCATGACTCTCTCTCTCTCTCTTAGGCGACAAAGAACAGCCCCGGCCGCTGCTCCGGTTGTCTGATTCCATGCCATCTTTAACGATTTCGTCCAGTAGAATCCTTCCCCACCACCTCGTCTTGCCATGGTGTCATGCCCAATATGCGATACTATCCTAAACAGACTCAAAGGTCCCACCAAGGATAGAACCTCATATTGAAACGCTTTTGCAAGGTGGATATCATTACATCAACATTACATAATAGATGGGGATACATACAAAAGGCATACAATGCCACACAAATACAACATCATCTTACATAAGAGCATCATCCGACTCCGGATGAAACACAAACAGAAACTCAAACGACATCCACCCTGCTAACCCAGGCTGCCGACCTAGAACCTATCCCCTAATCGAAGAAGAAGCAGAAGAAGAACTCCAAAACAAGTAAACATCGCTCTCGCGTCATGATCATCGCATAACCTGTACCCGCAACTGTTGTTGTAGTAATCAGTGAGCCACGAGGACTCAGCAATCCCATAACCATGGGTATCAAGACTAGCAAAGCTTAAAGGGTAAGTAAGGGATAAAGTGGTGAGGTTGCAGCAGTGACTAAGCATATATGGTGGATAACATACACAAATGAGAGCGAGAAGAGAAGCAAAAGGAATGGTCGTGAAGCTAGCAATGATCAAGAAGTGATCCTAAACTCCTACTTACGTCAAACATAACCCAAAATCATGTTCACTTCCCGGACTCCGCCGAAAAGAGACCATCACGGCTACACACGCGGTTGATGCGTTTTAATTCGGATCTGGTGTCAAGTTATCTTCAACCGAACATTAACAAATTCCCATCTGCCACATAACCGCGGGCATGGCTTTCGAAAGTTTATACCCTGCAGGGGTGTTCCAACTTAGACCATGATAAGCTCTCACGATCAACGAAGGATATTCCTTCTCCCAGGAAGACCCGATCAGTCTCGGAATCCTGGTTTACAAGACATTTCGACAATGGTAAAACAAGACCAGCAAAGCCGCCCGATGCGCCGACAAAACCCGATAGGAGCTGCACCTATCTCGTTCTCAGGGCACACCGGATGAGCAAGACGTCGGGTTGGCATAGACCCTAGTTGCCCAGGGGGCGCCGAACATCGCTCGGTTTGGACTAGCACTTAGAGAAGCACATGCCCGGGGGGGGCTAAAATAAAGATGACCCTCGGGTTGACCGACCCAAGGGAAAGGTATAGGTGGTGGTGAGGCAAATGGTAAAACCAAGGTTGGGCCTTGATGGAGGAGTTTTATTCAAAGCGAACTGTCAAGGGGGTCCCATAAATCACCCAACCGCATAAGGAACACAAAATCCAGGAACATAACACCGGTATAACAGAAACTAGGGCGGCAAGAGTGGAAGAAAACACCAGGCATAAGGCCCAGTCTTCCAGCCTTTACCAAGTATATAGATGCATTAATTAAATGAGAGATATTGTGATATCCCAACCATAATCCTGTCCACCATGGAGCAATCTTCAACTTCACCTGCAACTAACAACGCTATAAGAGGGGCTGAGCAAAAGCGGTAACATAGCCAAGCAACGGTTTGCAAGGAAGGGTGAAAAGGTTAGAGGCTGACATGGCAATTTGGGAGGCTTGAAGAGCAAAAGATAGGTAGCGTAGCATAGCGATAGAATGAGGCAACTAGCATGGCAATTATAGTAATGAGATCCAAGGTGACGGTCATCTTGCTTGAAATTCCGCAAGGAAGAAGAACGAGTCCATGAAGAAGATGAAGCCACGAAGACGAACAAAGCGTAGATGAACGAATCCTCACGATCGCAACGAAACGGGAACTATCGAAAAGAAGCACCCAACATAGTAAACACACCACACATGAACAAGGCATGATGCTCAACCAAGTATGAGGCATGAAAAGGCTAGATGAGGCTACTCATGGCAAGAGATGATGCATACAAGAGCAACACTTCAAAGCAAGTTTAAATGAGGCCGGAAATAACATACAACAATTCCGAAAAATCCCCATATGCATATTTCGAAATTGGTCCAGAACTGAATAAACCTTATGTTCAAGTTGTTAAACAGCAAGTTAAGATGCACCAAGAAGATCTACACGAGATTCTAGTCAAGTTACATATAAAGTTCATTTAATTCGGAGCTACGGCCTAGAAGATATGAGCAAAACAAGTTAAACAAGGCATTGATGCTAAATGCATCCAAACATCAAGCAAACACCTCAAAACAAGGATGCAACATGATAATATGAAACTACATGCAATTCTAAGCAAGTTTCATATAGAGAACACTCAAAACGGAGCAACGGTACAACACATACACTCTATACAAGTTTAAAGGACAAGCTATCCCAAAACAACAACTAAGCATCTAGCAAGCACCAAAACAACATGCTACAGCCCCACAATATGAAAACAAAAGGCATGGACATGATTTACAGGTAAATCATTACAAAACATGAACAGTGAGCTATCTCCAGAAACTACTAGAACATGCTCAAAAGGACATGGCAAGATTGCAAATAATAATAGTTTCACTCTTAGCAGAAATAACATCTGGTTGCAATGTTTAGAGCTATCAAACAACATGCTACAGGAACTTATCATGGCAACCAAAGGCATGGCATGCTACTACTAAAGACAAATAACAAATCTCCCTTAGTAAAGTAATTCCAAAGATCATCATAAAAGATGGTAGCATCCATGCAAACATGTCAAATGATATGACAGATTCGGACATGGCAGGAACAACAATAAGTAGGCATGTTGGTGAGCTTGTACCACTCACCACAGATTAATACATGGCATGTGAAGTCAACCAATAGTAATAATACACATTTATGAAGCTAAGAATGGCAAGAGAAAGTTCATAGCATGCATGGATCACTAGCAAAACACATGGCAAAACTTAACTTCATGTTAACAGGCAGACAACAACATTATTTAGCAATTTGAGAGCAAGATTACAACAAGCTACAGTAGGCTATAAATGCAACCAGTGACATGGATGGATATAGCATGAAATGCATAACAAAACATCCTTGGTGAACATCTCCATATTATGCATATAATGACTGGTAGCAGCAGGTTTACATAGCATCGTGATATAGCAGATTCAGCCTAGCAAAACAGCAACATCAAGTAGCTCACTCCGCGAGCTTGATGCACTCACTACAAGACTCACAAAAATACATGGATTGCACTCCTGAAAGATGGCATGATGTATCTCAAAACTCATGTAGACATAAAGCACATAAGATGCACACACAAAATGCAATGAAAAAGACAAATCATCAAGTTCTGTTAACAGATAGCAGTTAGCATCATATAGCACTCTTGCAACGATGATAAGGGCATCAATGTGGACTCAAACAAGCATGCCACAATGGAATGAAATGAAGAGCATCTCACACTGAAACATTTTGATATATTATACGCACAAAACGGAGCAGTATGCTTGGAGTTATGATGCAATGAACAGGGCACCAGAATGCAAGAATTTCAGGACATCATTTTTCTGAAAAAAATGGATGAGCGCGGGATAACTAAAATGCGACCGCGGCGGGTTTTAGGTGGGGCTCACCATGGGCTCCGGCCCAGGACGGAGAGGGGGCAGCAGGGCCACGGATCTGGGCGCTGATGGGCCTCGTGGGGGGTTGCAGCCCACGGGGGTTGTGGCCGTCCTCCTCCCATGCCCGCACGAACAGGAAGGCAGAGGTGGTGGCGAGGGCGCACGTCGGCGAGGGCGCAGCAATGATGGGGAGGTCGAGGGGCGCTGGGGACGACCGGAGGACCAGAGGACATAGGAGTGTCAGATTGCAAAACGGACAACGGGGAAAATGCTCGGATGCATGAGACGAACACGTATGCAAAATGAGATGCACATTGATCCAGTGCCCAGTGCCAGTTCGTGTTTGTTGCATGTTTTAGGTTTCGCAGAAACCCAATATCAAACAGAATCCAAACAGGATAAAAACGGACAGAGAATTATTTTGGAATATTTGGGATTATCCGGAGAAAGAATCAACGCGAAACGGTGCCCGAGGTGTCCAGGAGATAGGGGGCGCGCCCTCCCCCCTGGGCGCGCCTGGCACTCTCCTGGGCCATCCTTAAGGCGGCTGCCGCTCTTCTTTTGCCGCAAGAAATCTAATTTTATGAGAAAAATCTGGGCGAAAGATTCACCCAAATCAGAGTTACAGATCTCCGGATATAAAAGAAACGGTGAAGGGGCAGAATCGGAGAACGCAGAAACAGAGAGATAGATCCAATCTCGGAGGGGCTCTCGCCCCTCCCAAGCTATGGGAGCCATGGACCAGAGGGGAAACCCTTCTCCCATCTAGGGAGAAGGTCAAGGAAGAAGAAGAAGGGGAGCTCTCCCCCTAGCTTCTGGTGGCGCCGGAACACCGCCGGGGGCCATCATCATCACCGTGATCTACATCAAAACCTCCGCCATCTTCACCAGCATTTCCATCACCTTCCCCCCTCTATCTACAGTGGCCCACTCTCCCGCAACCCGCTGTACCCTCTACTTGAACATGGTGCTTTATGCTTCATATTATTATCCAATGATGTGTTGCCATCCTATGATGTCTGAGTAGATTTTCATTGTCCTATTGGTGGTTGATGAATTGCTATGATTGATTTAATTTGCTTGTGGTTATGTTGCTGTCCTTTGGTGCCCATCATATGAGCGTGCACGTGGATCACACCATAGGGTTAGTTGTATGTTGATAGGACTATGTATTGGAGGGCTAGAGTGACAGAAGCTTCAACCTAGCATACAAATTGATGGATACGGGATTGAAGGGGGACCAATATATCTTAATGCTATGGTTGCATTTTACCTTAATGAACATTAGTAGTTGCGGATGCTTGCTAATAGTTACAATCATAAGTGCATAGAATTCCAAGTCAGGGATGACATGCTAGCAGTGGCCTCTTCCACATAAAACTTGCTATCGGTCTAGTAAAGTAGTCAATTGCTTAGGGACAATTCCACAACTCCTACCACCACTTTTCCACACTCGCTTTATTTACTTTATTGCATCTTTATCTAAAAAGCTCCTAGTCTTTATTTACGCATTCTTTATTATCTTGCAAACCTATCCTATCACACCTACAAAGTACCTCTAGTTTCATACTTGTTCTAGGTAAAGCGGACGTCAAGCGTGCGTAGAGTCATATCAGTGGCCGATAGGACTTGAGAGAGTATCTGTTCTACCTTTAGCTCCTCGTTGGATTTAACACTCTTACTTATCGAAAGAGGCTACAACTATCACGTATAATTGCGGGTTATCAGTCTACAATGCTCTGCACGGAGCTACTCTAGCTAATTTCTCCCACTTTCAATATGTATCCAGATTGAGACTTAGAGTCATCTGGATCGGTGTAAAAGCTTGCACCGATGTAACTCTTTACGATGGGCTCTTTTATCACCTCCATAATCGAGAAATATTTCCTTAGTCCTCACTCAGGATATTCTTGACCGCTGTCCAGTGATCTATTCCTAGATCAAAATTGTACTCCCTTGCCAGACTCAGAGCAAGGTATACAATAGATCGGGTACACAACATAGCATACTTTATAGAACCTATGACTGAGGCATAGGGAATGACTTTCATTCTCTTTCTATTTTCTACCGCGGTCGGGATTTGAGTTTTACTCAATTTTACACCTTTGCAACATAGGCAAGAACTCCTTCTTTGACTGTTCCATTTTGAACTACTTCAAAATCTTATCAAGGTATGTACTCATTGAGAAATCTTATCAAGCGTCTTGATCTATCTCTATAGATCTTGATGCTCAACATGTAAGCAGCTTCACCGAGGTCTTTTTTTGAAAATCTCCTTTCAAAATACTCCTTTATGCTTTCCAGAAAATTGTACATTATTTTTGATCAACAATATGTCATTCACATATACTTTATCAGAAATGTTGTAGTGCTCCCACTCACTTTCTTGTAAATAGAGGCTTCTCCAAAAGTCTATATAAAACCATATGCTTTGATCAACTCATCAAACCGTATATTCCAACTCTGAGATGCTTGCACCAGTCCATAGATGGATCGCTGGAGCTTGCACATTTTGTTAGCACCTTTAGGATTGACAACACCTTCTGGTTGCATCATATACAACTCTTCTTTAATAAATCCATTAAGGAATGCAGTTTTGACATCCATTTGCCAGATTTCATAAAATGTGGCATTTGCTAAAATGATTCGGACAGACTTAAGCATCGCTACGGGTGAGAAAGTCTCATTGTAGACAACCCCTTGAACTTGTCGAAAACTTTTCGCAACAAGTCGAGCTTTGTAGATAGTAACACTATTATCAGCGTCTGTCTTCTTCTTGAAGATCCATTTATTCTCAATGGCTTGCCGATCATCGGGCAAGTCCACCAAAGTCCACACTTTGTTCTCATACATGAATCCCATCTCAGATTTTATGGCCTTAAGCCACGGAATCTGGGCTCAACATCGCTTCCTCATAGTTCGTAGGTTTATAATGGTCTAGTAACATGACTTCTAGAATAGGATTACCGTACCACTCTGATGCGGACCATACTCTGGAAGACCTACGAGGTTCTGTAGTAACTTGATTTGAAGTTTCATGATCATCATCATTAGCTTCCTCACTAATTGGTGTAGGAATAACAGGAACTGATTTCTGTGATGAACTACTTTCCAATAAGGGAGCAGGTACAGTTACCTCATCAAGTTCTACTTTCCTCCCACTCACTTCTTTCAAGAAAAACTCCTCTAAAAAGGATCCATTCTAAGCAACGAATATTTTACCTTTAGATCTGTGATTAGAAGGTGTACCCAGCAGTCTCCTTTGGGTATCCTGTGAAGACGCGTTTCTCCGATTTGGGTTCGAGCTTATCAGGTTGAAACTTTTTTACATAAGCATCGCAACTCCAAACTGATAGCTTAGGTTTATTGCTAAACTATAGTTCATACGGTGTCGTCTCAACGGATTTCGAGGGTGTCCTATTTAACGTGAATGCAGCTGTCTCTAATGCACAACCCCAAAACGATAGTGGTAAACTGATAAGAGACATCATAGATCGCACCATATCCAATAAAGTGAGGTTACGATGTTCGGACATACCATAACGATGTGGTGTTCCAGGTGGCGTGAGCTGTGAAACTATTCCACATTTTATATGAAGGCCAAACTCGTAACTCAAATATTCTCCTCCACAATCAGATTGTAGAAACTTTATTTTCTTGTTACGATGATTCTCCACTTCACTCTGAAATTCTTTGAACTTTTCAAATGTTTCAGACTTGTGTTTAATTAAGTAGATATACCCATATCTGTTCAAATCATCTGTGAAGGTCAGAAAATAACGATACTCGCCATGAGCATCAACACTCATTGGATCGCAAACATCGGTATGTATTATTTCCAATAAGTCAGTAGCTCGTTCCATTGTTCTGGAGAACGGAGTTTTAGTCATCTTGCCCAAAAGGCATGGTTCACAAGCATCAAATGATTCATAACCAAGTGATTCCAAAAATTCCATCAGCATGGAGTTTCTTCATGCGCTTTATACCAATATGACCTAAACGGCAATGCCACAAATATGTTGCACTATCATTATTTAACTTTGTATATTTTGACTTCAATATTATGAATATGTGTATTACTACGATCGAGATCCAAAAAACTATTTTCATTGGGTGTATGACCATTGAAGGTTTTATTCATGTAAACAGAACAACAATTATTCTCTGACTTTAAATGAATAACCGTATTGCAATAAACATGATCAAATCATATTCATGCTCAATGCAAATGCCAAATAACATTTATTTAGGTTTAACACTAATCCCGAAAGTATAGGGAGTGTATGACGATGATCATATCAATCTTGGAACCACTTCCAACACACATCGTCACTTCACCCTCAACTAGTCTCTGTTTATTCTGTAACTCCTGTTTCGAGTTACTAATTTTTAGCAACCTAACAAGTATCAAATACCCAGGGGATACTATAAACACTAGTAAGGTACACATTAATAACATGTATATCAAATATACCCTTGTTCACTTTGCCATCCTTCTTATCCACCAAATATTCAGGGCATTTCCGCTTCCAGTGACCATTTCCTTTGCAGTAGAAGCACCCAGTTTCAGGCTTTAGTCTAGCTTTGGGCTTGTTCACGGGAAGTGACAACTTGCTTGCCATTCTACATGAAGTTCCCTTTCTTTCCCTTTGCCCTTTTCTTGAAACTAGTGGTCTTGTCAATCATCAACACTTGATGCTCTTTCTTGATTTCTACCTTCATTGATTTCATCATCATGAAAAGCTCGGGAATCGTTTTCATCATCCCTTGCATACTATAGTTCATCAAGAAGTTCCAGTAACTTAGTGATGGTGACTACAGAACTCTGTCAATCACTATCTTATCTGGAAGATTAACTCCCACTTGATTCAAGCGATTGTAGTACCCAGACAATTTGAGCACATGCTCACTGCTTGAGCTATTCTCCTGCATCTTTTAGCTATAGAACTTGTTAGAGACTTCATATCTCTCAACTCGGGTATTTTCTTGAAATATTAACTTCAACTCCTCGAACATCTCATATGGTCCATGACGTTCAAAACGTCTTTGAAGTCCCGATTCTAAGCCGTTAAGCATGGTGCACTAAACTATCAAGTAGTCATCATATTGAGCTAGCCAAACGTTCATAACGTCTGCATCTGCTCCTGCAATAGGTCTGTCACCTAGCGGTGCATCAAGGACATAATTCTTCTGTGCAGCAATGAGGATAAACCTCATATCATGAACCCAGTCCGCATCATTGCTACTATCATCTTTCAACTTAGTTTTCTCTGGGAACACATATAAAACATAGGGAAGCAACAACGCAAGCTATTGATCTACACCATAATTTGCAAAATACTATCAAGACTAAGTTCATGATAAATTAAAGTTCAATTAATCATATTACTTAAGAACTCCCACTTAGATAGACATCTCTCTAATCATCTAAGTGATCACGTGATCCAAATCAACTAAACCATAACCGATCATCACGTGAAATGGAGTAGTTTTCAATGGTGAACATCACTATGTTGATCATATCTACTATATGATTCACGCTCAACCTTTCAGTCTCAGTGTCCCAAGGCCATATCTGCATATGCTAGGCTCGTCAAGTTTAACCCGAGTATTCTGCATGTGCAACTGTTTTGCACCCGTTGTATTTGAACGTAGAGCCTATCACACCCGGTCATCACATGGTGTCTCAGCACGAAGAACTTTCGCAAGGGTGCATACTCAGGGAGAACACTTATACCTTAAAATTTAGTGAGAGATCATCTTATAATGCTACCGTCAATCAAAGCAAAATAAGATGCATAAAGGATAAACATCACATGCAATCAATATAAGTGATATGATATGGCCATCATCATCTTGTGCTTGTGATCACCATCTTTGAAGCACCGTCATGATCACCATCGTCACCGGCGCGACACCTTGATCTTCATCGTAGCATCGTTGTCGTTTCGCCACCTATTGCTTCTATGACTATCGCTAGCGCTTAGTGATAAAGTAAAACAATTACAGGGCAATTGCATTGCATACAATAAAGCGACAACCATATGGCTCCTGCCAGTTGCCGATAACTTTGTTACAAAACATGATCATCTCATATAATAAAATTTCGCATCATGTCTTGACCATATCACATCACAACATGCCCTGCAAAAACAAGTTAGACGTCCTCTACTTTGTTGTTGCAAGTTTTACGTGGCTGCTACGGGCTGAGCAAGAACCGTTCTTACCTACACATCAAAACCACAACAATAGTTCGTCAAGTTAGTGTTGTTTTAACCTTCTCAAGGACCGGACGTAGCCACACTCGGTTCAAGTAAAGTTGGAGAAACTGACACCCGCCAGCCACCTATGTGCAAAGCACGTCGGTAGAACCAGTATCGCGTAAGCGTACACGTAATGTTGGTCCGGGCCGCTTCATCCAACAATACCGCCGAACCAAAGTATGACATGCTGGTAAGCAGTATGACTTGTATCACCCACAACTCACTTGTGTTCTACTCGTGCATATAACATCTAAGCATAAAACCTGGCTCTGATACCACTGTTGGGGAACGTAGTAATTTCAAAAAATTCCTACGCACACGCAAGCTCATGGTGATGCATAGCAACGCGAGGGGAGAGTGTGTCCACGTACCCTCGTAGACCATAAGCCGAAGCATTAGCACAACACAGTTGATGTAGTCGTACGTCTTCACGATCAGACCGATCAAGTACCGAACGCATGTCACCTTCAAGTTCAGCACACGTTAAGCTCGATGACGTCTCTCAAACTCTGATCCAACCGAGCTTTGAGGGAGAGTTTCGTTAGCACGACGATGTGGTGACGATGATGATGTTCTACAGACACAGGGCTTCGCCTAAGCACCGCTATGATATTATCAAGGTGGAATATGGTGGAGGGGGCACCGCACATGGCTAAGAGATCAATGATCAATTGTTGTGTCTAGAGGTGCCCCTGCCCCCATATATAAAGGAGTGGAGGAAGGGTGGGGGCAGGCCACCCTAGGCGTGCCCCATGAGGAGTCCTACTCCCACCGGGAGTAGGACTCCCCCTTTTCCATGTTGGAGTAGGATAGGAGAGGGAAGGAGAGAGGGGGGAGGCAGGAAAGGGGGGCGCCCCCCTCCTTGTCCAATTCGGACTTGGGGGGAGGGGCGCGCGGCTACCCCTTGGCCGCCTCTCCTCATCCACCACTTGGGCCCATAAGGCCCAATAACCTCCGGGGGGGGTTCCGGTAACCCCCCGGTACTCCGGTATATATCCGATAACCCCCGGAACCATTCCGGTGTCCGAATATAGTCGTCCAATATATCAATCTTCATGTCTCAACCATTTAGAGACTCCTCGTCATGTCCGTGATAACATCCGGGACTCCGAACTACCTTCGGTACATGAAAACATATAAACTCGTAATATAACCGTCATCTAACTTTAAGCGTGCGGACCCTATGGGTTCGAGAACTATGTAGACATGACCGAGACACGTCACCAGTCAATAACCAATAGCGGAACCTGGATGCTCATATTGGCTCCTACATATTCTATGAAGATCTTTATCGGTCAAACCGCATAACAACATACGTTGTTCCCTTTGTCATCGGTATGTTACTTGCCCGAGATTCGATCGTCGGTATCTCAATACCTAGTTCAATCTCGTTACCAGCAAGTCTCTTTACTCATTATGTAATGCATCATCCCGCAACTAACTCATTAGCTACATTGCTTGCAAGGCTTATAGTGATGTACATTACCGAGAGGGCCCAGAGATACGTCTCTGACAATCGGAGTGACAAATCCTAATCTCGAAATACGCCAACTCAACATGTACCTTTGGAGACACCTGTAGAGCTCCTTTATAATCACCCAGTTAGGTTGTGACGTTTGGTAGCACAGAAAGTGTTCCTCCGGTAAACGAGAGTTGCATAATCTCATAGTCATAGGAACATGTATAAGTCATGAAGAAAGCAATAGCAACATAGTAAACGATCAAGTGCTAAGCTAACGAAAAGGGTCAAGTCAATCACATCATTCTCCTAATGATGTGATCCTGTTAATCAAATGACAACTCATGTCTATGGTTAGGAAACTTAACCATCTTTGATTAACGATCTAGTCAAGTAGAGGCATACTAGTGACACTATGTTTGTCTATGTATTCACACATGTATTATGTTTCTAGTTAATACAATTCTAGCATGAAAAATAAACATTTATCATGAAATAAGGAAATAAATAATAACTTTATTATTGCCTCTAGGGCATATTTCCTTCATCCTTTTCAAGCCGTTCATATGTCAAGGGGGACTCCTGAGCATCACGTCTTAGGAGCCTAACTGGTCACGTAGCCCCTCACCCCTTGGGCTCGTCCTTGCGACCCGGACGACCCAATGGCGGCTGAGATATGCACGGGGCCGGGCCCTGCCAACGCGGAACACCAAGGCTTGCTCCTGTGCCTTTTCCTAAGCTGTCCGCACGTCAAGGAGGAATCCTGAGCATCGCGCCTCAGGAGCCTAACTGGTCACGTAGCCCTTCACCCCTTGGGATCGTCTTGGCAATCTGGACGACCCAATGGCGGCTGAGTATGCGCGGGGCCGGGCTCTGCCGACACAGAACAACAAAGCGAATGGAAAAGTCGAGGGAACATAATCTAATTATTACAAGACATATTGTTCCAAGCAAACAGTTTTAAACGCCTCCCTGAGGCATGTTGCATGATACAGGGCGAACAAGGAAAAGCAGAGTCACCAAGCCACATCTTCAGATCTGGGCGTCGCCATCGCCTGCTAGCGGAGCCTCGTTGCCAGGCACGTCGCTTGTTCCATCAACCTCGGTCGGAGGACCGATGACCAGGAACTTACTCAGCATGGCATCCATGGAGCTCTACACGGTGGCAGCAGCAGCGTCGTGGGAGTCGGAGTCCACCGGAGTGAGGAAGGAGGAACAGTCGAAGCCAGCATCCTGAAGATAGAGATGGCTCAAGACGCAAGTAAGAGCAGAGGAAGAAAGTGAGCGCGCCTCACTATCCACCAGGGAGGCAAACCCGTCGACAACATCTTCAAGCACTGCCAAGACTTCAGGGAGCAGAGCAGCAGGGCTCTCCCTCGGGGTCGTCGCTGCCACCTTCTTCAAGGAATCGTCCCTAAAAGCGACTTCTGAGCCTTGTGGAAACGTGCCTCAAGGGAGGCAAGGGTGCTGCGCTCCATGGCGGCCACCTTCTTGGCCTCGACAAGGGCCGCTTGGGCCGCCTCTGCCTCCTCCTTTAGCTTTGTCAGGCGGTCGCGCTCCGCAGCCTGCTCCAAGGCCGCCTTCTTCACCTTGGTGTCTCGATCGGCGATGGCACCCTCCTGGGCCTTCAGCTTCTCCTCACGTTCCTGGAGCTGGCTGGCTTGCTGATCCTAAAGAGACTTCTGTTCAACCTCCACCATGCGGCACCGGTCCTCAGTTTCTGCGACCTCCTTCCGCGCCAGGTCGCGCTCGGTGGCGACCACTCTGAGCACCTTCTGGGCCTCCTCCGCAGAGCCCCAGCCCGCGCGGACAGACGCGTCGACCTGGAGCCAACCAGAAATCAGCCCCAGGCGTCCCTGCACTGAGCGATGATCCGGGCCCCGAAGTTCACCCTGGAGGAGGTTCAGTGCCTCCCTTCCCTCCTCCAGGGCCCCGGAGGTGGCAGGAGTGCCATGGCTCGGCCACATGCTGTGCAAGGGAGGAGATGCCCTCGGCGCCAAGACAGAAGAAACCTCAGCCTCAGGAAGGACCGGGGGCTTCGGAGGCTGGTCGACCTCAGCAGCCACAGCAGAGGTAGGCGCCGGCGGGGTCAGCACCGCCAGAGGCGCCGGCACCTCCGGAGGACGGGCTTCCATGCCCTTGGGGGACAGCATCACCATCGGATCTGTGGGGGTCGTGACATTCTCCTTCGCCAGGGCTGTGGCGTCCACTTCAGCACCTGCGGCCACGGCAACCTCCGTGCCCTCCTTCTTCTTCTTCGACGGCTACTGCCTAATGACAGACGAAGGCGCTAAGTATCACTTCAAGAATCAACAAACAAGATTAAGTAAAAGACTTACTGGCCGGCGAAGGCACAGCTCCTCTTCATGCTCAGCAGCGGGCGCTAGGGTGGAGCAGCTGGCGCCGAGCTCTTGGGAGCACAAGAACTCACGGTTGGTGCCGCTCGGGACGACATCAGTGAAGGCGGAACGCTTCCCGGAGGAATCAGTGCGGTCCTACCCTTCTTCGTGGCCGCCCGCTTCAGCTGCTTCGAACAGGACACCCCAGACCTCGTGGTGACTCTAGAAGGGCGCGGCACCTCCACCACCAGAGGCTCATCATCATCATCGTCAGGAAAGTCGCGGAGGAGCTCCCTTTGCCGCGGGGTAGAGGGTTCTTCCACCACCCCGTCCTCGGTGGCCTCGAAGGATTGATCATCAGAGGACAGGTGCACCAAAGTGGTAGGCGGAGGGGGAGGCCCCGGCCGCACAAGCCCAAACTCATCGAAGACCGGCATAGCAGCGGCAACCTCCTCACCGTCGTCCCGGCAGTACAGCGGGAGCCGATCTTCTGGAGGATCGCTCGGGTCCTTCCCCGTTAGGTAGAGCAGCACCTTGCTCAGCTCCTCCTTGGGAAGGGCATCTTGGCACATGCGGATCTTGTCGTCAATGCTGCCAAGCTTTCACAGGGGGTAGGAGTGGTCTTGGAGCGGCGCTATGCGCTGCCTCAAGAACTCCTTGATGAACATGGCCCTCGTCAGCATCTTGCTCCTCAGGTCCTTCTCCATCTTCTTCACCAATGGCATCAGGAAAGGGTCGATGATCTTCTCAGAATACCATCCCTTCTCGAAGACGGGGAGCTCGTTCGGCAGCTCCATTAAGCTTTGGGAGCACTTGGCATCCATCAGAACCCACCTCTTCACGACATCCTCCACCTTCTTTCTGACGCGGGAGATTGCGTTACCGCCCCACACCGCAACGAAGCCGATGCACCCAACTGGATTTTCGCCAGTCATGCGAAGGAAGAAGAAGTGGCGGAGCAAGGCGACGGAGGGCATCACCCCCACAAACACCTCACAGTAGAAGGCAAAGATGGACAGGAGAAGGATGGAGTTGGCATGAATGTGGAGCGCATGGAGGCCATAGTGGTGAAGAACAACATAGAGGAAGCAGGAGAATGGGGGCACCAGCCCAGAGTAGACGTTGTGCAGGAAGAAGGGGAAGAAAGTGTTGTTCGCCTGCTCCGGCACCACGGTGGCGACCCGGAGTGCCATCTCCTTCCACTCGTTGTCTTCGCTCGCCGTTAGGAGGAGTGCGGTCTGGAGCTTCTCCCCGGCCACGTAGGGCGCCAGCAGCACCGGCTCGTACCAGACAGAGCTGGCAGCCAAGGCATAAGCCGTGGTCTTCTCGGCGCCCATCGAGCAAGAGATTGGGGGGAGGGAATCGGTAGATCTGGTGAGTTCTTCCGCTGCTGGGAGAAGGGGATCTGGAGCAAAGTGAAGAAGGGGTAATGAAAGCCTGGCGGAGGACGGCAACCCTTTTGTCAGATGGAAACAGTTGCCGAGGCAGCATGGGGAAGCGGAGTCACCCACGTCCCATCAATCGCCATGCGTCATCAAGGCCACAGGCTGTTAGGGCCCGCGGCGCTCTGCACTTGCCCTTTGGCTTCACCCGGAATCCAAGTCCGAGCGTGCCTTGTGCCCGGGGGCTACTGTCGGCGTCCTGGATATGGGGGTATCCAACCCTTCCTGCCTATGGCCCACCACGTGGCTCCATCGATGGCCTGGTACGACCGAGCTTCGTCATCAACAACACAAGACCCTCGCGAAGACCCCCGAGAGGATCGGCCTCCTCAGGCTGGCTCCCGAGGGGCGGAGAGTTCTATGCAAGTTTCACCTCACGAAGCTCAGCTGACGTGAGCCATGACGACCAAGGCTAGGCGAGCGCCAGGCGAGCGCAGAGCACAAATTTCCTCTTTGGTGCAAGGGAGGCAAGCCACAGGTGCAGAGTCCCAAGGGGTCAGCCAAAGGCTTCCATTCTGGTGCAATGAGACCAAGACCGCCAGGACAGCAGGATGGAGGTCATTGACGAGCCCACCACAGCGTCACGACTAGAGGCTTTTTGCAGGCGAAGACTACTTTTGTCAGGATAAGCTGTACTACTTGTCCCCTTTCAAATCCGGCCGTTGTGGGATCCCTTCCCGCCAATATTAGGGAGGAGGACCAAGGCCACTATGAATAGGACTAGCCACCACCATAGAAAGACAAGTCGAACTAGCTCACACCACACCGGCTCAAGAACACCTCACCTCCTGAGTCCAGTTCATCCATTGTACTAGTTCATCCTCAGCCCTCCGAGGCAATCCACCAAAACGCTAGAGTAGGGTATTACACCGCAAGGTGGCCCGAACCAGGATAAACTGTTGTGTCTGTTTGTCTCTTTGAGCTTTACGCGCTAGGCTTAGGAGGATCGCGAGTAGGCAGGCTAGGTAGGTTGAGATCTCCACACGCACCCCAGAGTTCGAGCCTCTCAAGGGTTTGCGGATCCCTTAATCCGACAGCCTCATCCATAGAAGTTGATCACAACAACTACCGGCGGCCACATACTCCTTTTCGGTGGACGAGAGAGACACACAACTTTGCTTCTTAGAAGACCAACGCACCAAAGAGAAACCAAGAAATTGGCACCCTCCGGAAGTGAACTTCCTATCCACTTTGTCTCCCGCTCAATCTGAGTCCGAGTAGCCCATAAGGTTGAAGTTAGCTCCTCTTGGGTACCATAAGCCAAAGTTTGGGGTATGAGCCAAATATCAAAAGATTCGCTTGACCGCCGCATAGTGGCTTTCCTTAGGTGCGGCTTGAAACCATGCACAAATCCCCACACTCAACATGATATCCGGTCTAGGTGCACAAAGTTAAAGCAAGGAGCCTTTCATGGAACGATATACCTTTTGATCCACCGCTTTACCATTGGGATCAATGTCAGGTTGTCATTTGACGGGCATTGGAGTGGAAGCCGGCTTGATGTCACTTCGCTTGAATCTCTTGAGCATGTCTTGGGTGTATTTGGCTTGGTTGATGAAGGTTCCTTCTCTTCTTTGTTTGATTTTGAACCTGAGAAAGAACTTCAACTCTCCCATCATGGACATTTTGAACTTCGAGGTCATGAGAGCGGCAAACTCCTCATTGAAAGCTTTGTTAGGAGAACCAAAGATAATATCATCAACATATAGTTGGCATACAAATAACTCCCCTTTGACCTTCTTAGTAAAAAAGAGTGGGGTCGATTTTCCCAATTTCAAACCCACGATCTTGCAACAACTCGGTAAGGTGCTCATACCACGCACGTGGGGCTTGTTTAAGTCCATAGAGTGCCTTATCGAGTTGGTACACATGATTGGAGAACTTGGGATCGTCAAACCATGGGGGTTGTTTGACATACACCAACTCATTAATAGGGCCATTAAGAATAGCACTCTTCACATCCATTTGTTGCAACTTGAAGTTATGACGAGAAGCATAAGTAATCAACAAATGAATAGATTCAAGGTGAGCAATAGGAGCAAAGGTTTCACCGTAGTCGATACCCTCGACTTGGGAGTAGCCTTGTGCTACCAAACGAGCCTTGTTGTGAACAATAATCCCATGAGCATCTTGCTTGTTCTTGAATATCCACTTGGTTCCAATGAAATTATGATTCCCCTTTGGCCTTGGCACCAATCTCCACACCTTGTTGTGCTCAAAGATGTTGAGTTCTTCATGCATGGCATTAAGCCAATTCGGATCCTCGAGTGCCTCATAGACCTTTTGGGGTTCAACACAAGAAACAAATGTGTGATGTTCACAATAGTTTTCTAATTGTCTACGAGTGCTTACCTCCTTTCTTAAGCTTCCAAGCACATTCTTCATGAGATGATCTTTGGTAGTGAGCTTGGATGCAATCTTGGCGGTGCGACGCTCCAAATCCTCCTCAAGAGAGAGTTGAGGAGCGGTAACTTGATCATCTTGAGCGTCGTCTTGAGCTTGTTCTTGATCTTGATCTTGCTCTTGATCTTGAAATGCTCGGGGGAAAGAACTTTACCTTGGGCATCACTTGGTGGTTCACCACCATCTTGAGGTTGATCTTGCCCTTGATCTTGTTCATTTGGTTGAGGGCCTTCACTTTGTTCTTCGGAAGCGTGTGGGTCTTGGGTTGGTGATGGTTCCACTTGAGTGGAGCATTGTACTTCTCCTTCGGCCACAAGGGGTTCCTCAATGGGTAGGATATGACCAACATCCATTCTTATTATGGCTTGGGGAGGAATTTCATCACCTACATCACAAGTACCACTTTGCTCCACTTGGGAGCCGTTATTCTCGTCAAACTCCATGTTACACGTCTCCTGAATCAGTCCCATCGATTTTTTGAGGACACCGTAAGCATGAGAGTTTGTAGCATAACCAACAAATATGCCCTCATGAGCTGTAGACTCAAATTTAGACAAATGAACACCTTTCTTCAGAATGAAGCACTTACAACCGAACACCTGGAAGTACTTGAGGTTGGGCTTGTTACCAGTGATTATATCATAAGGTGTCTTGTTCAAGCCTTTGCGAAGATAGAGCCGATTGGATGCATGACAAGCGGTGTTGATGGCTTCGGCCAAAAAGTTGTAAGGAGACTTGAACTCCTCCATCATGGTCCTTGCGGCGTCCATCCGGTTCTTCCTCTCTGCTACACCATTTTGTTGAGGGGTGTAAGGTGCAGAATATTGATGCTTGATCCCCTCATCACTAAGAAACTCATCCAAGGTGTAGTTATTGAACTCGGTGCCATTGTCACTTCTTATTGTGAAGATCTTTGCATTGTGTTGACGTTGAGCTTCATTTGCAAAGTCGATGACGGTTTGTTGGGTCTCACTCTTCCTCTTGAAGAAATATACCCAAGTGTATCTTGAATAATCATCCACAATCACCAAGCAATACTTTCTACCCCCAAGACTATCAAAGGATGGAGGCCCAAAGAGATCCAAGTGAAGGAGCTCCAAGGGCCTCTTTGAGTAGATGATAGTCGTGGGAGGGTGAGCCTTCTCAGGTAGCTTTCCCTCGATACAAGCACTGCAAGCACGATCCTTGTCAATACTAACATTTGTTAGTCCATGGACATGGTCCCCCTTGAGAAGACTTTGCAAAGATCTCATATTGACGTAGGCTAAACGGCGATCCAAAGCCATTCCATGTCAACTTTAGCCGTTAGGCATCTCGCGGTCTTAGTGGGTTGCTCCGAAAATTTAATCACATAAAGACCATTCTCGACATGCCCAACAAAGGCTACTTTAAGAGTCTTGCTCCACAAGAGGGCCATAGTATCAATATCAAAGAAAGTGGCAAAAGCCCATGAGTGCAAGTTGACGAACGGAAAGTAAGGGTTAGGCAAGGGACTCAACAAGCATGACTTTCTCGATCATGAGATCATGAGAAATGACAACCTTGCGAAGACCCAATACCTTAAAAGATGAGGCATCACCACACTCGACATTGGTGGGCATAGATGAAACCTTGTGCACATCCACGCCCAAGTCCTTGCTTCCGGTCATATGATTTGTGTCTCCACAATCGAGCAACCATGATCCCCCACCAGAAGCAAACACCGACAAGAGATTAATGCTTGGTTTTAGGTACCCATTTTGTAATGGGTCCTTTGATGTTAGCAACAAGGGTCTTAGGAACCCAAATAGACCATTCAATGTACTCATAAGATGAACCAAAAAATTTGGCATAAACATGCCCATCACTAGCACGACATAATACATAAGAAGGGTTAAAGTCGCCGGCTTTATTAGAAGGAGTGGCATTGCCCTTCTTGACACTGCCACCCTCAGTGTTGTTCTTCTTCTCCTTAGGAGTACCCTCTCCCTCATTCACAAAGGTTTGCTTGAGAGGTGGAATGTCAGTGTCAAAACCTGCATATCTCGGGTAGGGGGGCCCATGTGTGTCTAAGGATCGATGGTAACAATGGACAAAGGGACACAATGTTTACCCAGGTTCGGACCCTCTTAAAGGAGGTAAAACCCTACGTCATGCTTGATTGTATTCGACGAGTATAGGGGTTACAAGAGTTGATCCTGTCTCTGGTCTAAGCCTATGAATGTTTTGATTATGTCTCTAGTCTAAGCCCTCCGGTTTATATAGACACCGGAGGGGCCTAGGGTTGTATAGAGTCGGTTTACAGACAAAGGAAACAGTATATCCAGACACTTAATCTTGTAGTTCACGCATACAGGAGTCCTAACCGGACACGGGAGGTGGCCTTATTCCTTCATCTTTACAGCCCATCAGTCTATCCCATATCAAATAGATCGGACGCCCGAGGACCCCTTAGCCCAGGACTCCCTCAGTAGCCCTTGAACCAGTCTTCAATGACGACGTGTTCGGCACGTGAATTGTCTTCGGCATTGCGTGTCGGGTTCCTCTCTTCGAACGCGATACATCAGCTTTTCCTTTATAAAAAAACTATATCCAGTTGTGTATAATTAGCACCACCCTTAGCCGCGAAGGCAGAATATATAGAAAATAGGAATAGTGTCTTTACTGACAACTTTTTCCAGTGAAGCACCAGACTTGGCTCTTCAGTATTTTGAACCATTTTCACACTCCTCGTTTCGTGTTTCAAGGTTGAGCCCCCTTGGCTCGTCCTATCAAAACAGAGATCGTTCCCACTTATTATGGGATTCTCATCAATGGGATTTGGGTACCCCAACCGATTACGGCGCACACTCTCATCAGGAATGGGCGAGTTTTAAGGCATAAGTGGGGGGAAGGTTGGCATTTCTACTGCCTATAAGAGGGCAAAAGATTCCTCCTTTCTTTCCCACGCCTACCTCCAGCCTCCGCCTCCCAATCTCTCAAGCTCCAGCGCTCGAAAAAAGTTCTCGTCTCCCTCACCGCCACCACCTTCTCCAGCCATGGCCGGGTCAGGCTCCAAGGGCAAGTGAGAGGCCTCCTCCATCATAGATAAGCAAGTGAAGGATCTCCGAAGCACGGGGTACCTGGCCGCAGACATTGCGCACAGGCTCTCCGACGAGGGCCAAATCATACCCACTCCGGTGCCTAGCGAAAGGGTTGTCTTCCTCCCCCATTTTCTTAGAGGGATAGGATTTCCAATCCATCCCCTCATCCATGGCCTCATGTTCTACTATGGGCTAGATTTCCATGATCGAGCCCCGAATTCTTTCCTCCACATATTGGCATTCATCATCGTGTGTGAGGCTCTACTCCGCATCCCACCACACTTCGACATGTGTCTCAAAATCTTCAATGTGAAGCCGAAGGTGGTCGACGAACAGCATGCGGACTGCGGTGGGGCCATGGTAAGCAAGCTGCCCAACGCCACAGGGCCCAAAGGGCCCTTCATCGAGACCGTCAAGGTTTGGAAGCAGGAGTGGTTCTACATCACCGAGCCCCGCCGCAACAACTAGGCGGCAATTCCGGAGTTTAGATCCGGACCCCCACGAGGCTCACCTCATGGACCTCTAAGGGCCTCGACCGGGGGTCCCAAACGGAGGTACAAATGTTGCATAAGTGCATCACCACCATGCCGGGCAAAAACGTCAGTGTCACAAATGTTGTGCAGATCATGCTCTTCCGCTGCATCCTCCCCTGCCAACACCAGGCCTCCCACATGTGGGAGTTCAATTCGAAGGATCCGCGGACCCTGAAGCGCTTCTTTGGCACAACGCACTAAGGAATATGGAAGCTACTCTTCAAGGCCCAGAAGAGCTGGCCCATGGAGACCGAAGATGTCGGGCTCGACGTCGAGAATCCAACCACTCCAGTAAGTATTAACATTTTCGAAGACGCGTCCGGTCAATATTTTTTATCAATATGAATCTTATCAGCCCACTTCTTCACAGGGCTGGACAGCAAAGGCGGAGCGGATCAAGAGTCTGGCTCCGTTGCCTGAAGACACATCCACTCCCTAGCTGACTGAGATGCTGGTCCCGGCGCCTTACCAGGCGCCGGAGAAGAAGGGCAAAGAGCCCAAGGGCGGCCACCGCTGCAGAGGCCCTTCGGATGCTATGTCCAAAGAGACCGAGATTGTCTCCTCTCATGAGGGAGATGAGGATGAAGAGGAGGAGGAGGTGGGGAGCAACTCCCCACCGCAAGTGGAGGAGGAAGAAGAGGGCGACCTCCGAGAACCCGGAGGCGGCGCCGAAGAGGGGGAAGATTACCCTCTCGATCAGTTCGGACTCAGAGTCCGAACACATCCCCAAGAGAGCCCCCAGTGCGAAGCCCTTGGCCAAATCATAAGTATCTGAATTTTCACTCTTCAGTTTCCGCTTGCCTACCTTTGTCATGTAAATTACTTTATTGTTTGCTTTTCAGTCCTCCTCGCAATATTCCGAATGCCTCATCTTCGTCGGGGAACTCCCTGCCGCCTGAGCGGGCAGAGAGCGATGCACTGTCACAGGCCCCCCGCCTACTGCCATGGAGGACACCAAGGTGTCATCCCGTAGGAATCTTCCTGGCTAAGGCGGGGTGGACGAGGGCATTGAGAAGGCGCCTGAGGTTAACACCTCAGTCGTCGAAGATCTGGGGGAGGCGACCCCCATGGCCACCAACAACGGGGAGCCCCAACAGTCCGGGCCCCCGCCGCATACCATTCCATAGACTAACATGGCTCCGAAAAGGGATGTGCAACCCCCTTAGACAGAGGGGGGAGGAGCAACATCTCCTGCAGCGGCCTCTGTTAATCTGGAGGCTTCTCATGCCCTGGTGGAGGCGCCGCAACTCTCTTCCATCGTGGATCAGGGTGCGGTTATGGAAAAGGTTCAGTTTGCGAAAAGCAAACCGAATGAAGCCTTCAACAGCCTACTAACGGGCTTTGAGGTATGTGACATAATGTTCTAAACAAATTCATAATATGCCAAGGATAAACATGTATATAGACAGTAGCCCCTTAGACTCAGTCCAGATTAGGACAATTCGAACAGAGGATCTCAAATCAATTTGGATGCTAATATACTGTTCTAATGTATGTGTTAGGCATCCATGTTGGCGGCTACCACCCATGCCGCAGAGGTTTCCGGGATCAATCGGAAGCTTCAATTGGCTGATGAGGAGCTCGACCGCGTCAACAAGCGGTTTGACGAAATGCAAGGTATGCAGAACTTATATATCAGAAGTGATATGCGTATTGGATCTTTTAACTTATTTTATGTTGTGATTATGATCACAGTTGGTGCGGCCGAGGTCAAATCCCTTAAGAGCGTGTTTTCCCAAGCCCGGAAGGAGGCGGAGGTGCATAAAGTAGCCGCTGACAAGGCGGTCAAGGACCTGGAGGCGGAGCAGACTGCCCGCCGATAACATGAAGCTCGGGTGGCCGAAGTCAAGCAAGAGCTCAAGGACGCCATTACCAAGTGTGAGTCCTTGGAACAGAAGACTTCAGACCAAGCATCCAAACTTGACAAGGTTCTCCAGGTTATCAAGGAGGCTCGGGTTGAGTCCCAGAGCGCTCGCCGGGAGATCCAGCAGGCGTGGCAGATAGCGCCTGGTAAGGCCTTTCTTCTGTAGAGTAAATTTGGAAGTAGGAGATATATCTTGCTGGCCCGAGTTTGGAGTTCTCCAGGCGCGTTTGCGGATCTTCCGAGGAGTGTTGCCGATGCCGCACAGTTCTTTTGAGCCGAGGAGGGGAGCTCGACCGAGAAGTTGTTCTGTTCGTAGTATCTTGCGCGAGAGATTCCGACACCCCTTAGGGACCAGCTGAAGCAGCTGACCGAGCTGCATAGGGTGTCTAGCTTGGCCATGAAGGATCTGATAGTACAACTTTGGCCAGCCGAGCCCATGCCCAGCAGCTACTTCGGCCTGGTGCAGCAGCTTGTCAACACGCGTCCTTGGATTGACACCATAAAGTGGACGGCCAACATAGAAGGTGACCGGATGGCCTTCGCCCGCGTGAAGATGCAATAGGCGAAGATGAAGGTCACTGAAGTGGTGACCGCAGGGCCACCCGTGGTCAAAGATCATCGGAAAACGGAGACGTACTTTGCAGAGGTCCTAGAAGGGGCCTGAATAGTAGAGGGCCAGTGTTAGAAGGACATTATGTTTGATTAAACGTATTTAGGTGGAAGAAACTCTGTTATGAATCTGCGCTATGATTGCGCCCTTTGTGTTAATTTTTATCCTCCTATGCGGCCGTTTATTATTCATATTTCTGAAGGTTGCTAGTCGTTGGCTTCTGCCTCCTTGTAAATATTATAGGGGTGTTCGTGAACGCATGGCCGCACTTTATCCAACATCTTGGTCCGTAGAGGAGGCGTCCGCGAGGTGAACTAGGCAATCAGACTATGCAGCTTTATTACCTTCACTTAGCCATAGGAGTTCATTGGTGGGGTTAAGTATTAACCCCAGTTGCATTGAGTCCAATCCGGATTACGATGCCTTTGCAAACGTGGCTGGTCGAGTCCCAGCCCCTCGTGTTCATGACAAGAATCGCAAGCGATCAGTAGTATAACTATAGCGACCTGACCCGAATGGATCAATTCTCTGTGCTTAAGTGTCATCCCTGGATCGGTATGCTGACACACACAGTACTCGAGGATTTATAACAGAGGTAAATCACATGTATAAAATAACTTAAATACTATTACCACAATCCAAAAAGCGGAAGTAACAAGGTTGTGGATTCCCATCAACACCAACGACAAAGTTGAGTGTAGAAATCGTAACCCTAACGTATCACTTACTCGTCATAAGATATCCTGCAACATGAGACGTTGCAGCCACAAAGGGTCAGTACATTGAATGTACTGGCAAATTCACACCATAAAGCAATGATGAATAATGGCTATCACTACATGCATAATTGGCTGGTGGAAAGCTCTATGGTTATAGTTTTGCGAAAAGCCAATTTTTCCCTAATACAAAGGAATATATTTTATTTAACTACAAAGTTGGTTGAAAACATTGAGAAGGTAAACCCCCTCTCAATCCCAATTAAAGTAATCATTAACAACCCTACAAATTAATTAAGTAACGTGATGAGATCAACATGATAATCCAAGTACTAGATACTCGAAATGTCCATAACTGGGGACACGACTAATCATGATTAGTTTGTACACTCTATAGAGGTTTGCGCACTTTTCCCCACAAGACTCGATCGCTTCCGTTGGATTTCTCGCACTGCATGGTGTTTGAGAAACGGATGACCGAGACATAGTCTTTCAGAAACATTAACTCCCTACTCCGGGTAGACCATACCAATCCTACAAAACCCACTACCTGCTAATCTACCTGTTCAAGAGCTTCACGTAACTTACTCAGCTATCCTAGAGCCCATAATAGCTTGTGGCTGCACACGGAAGTTTCTAGCATGAATAATCTTATGATCCCTTTGAGCCTGAGTGGCGGTCCATAGGAAAATCACAATGGTAACCCCGGGTGAGGGAGTCCTGGACTAGGGGGTGTACGGATAGCCGAACTATTATCATCGGCCGGACGCCAAGACTACGAAGATACAAGATTGAAGACTTCGTCCCGTGTCCGGATGGGACTTTCCTTGGCGTGGAAGGCAAGCTTGGCGATACGGATATGTAGATCTCCTACCATTGTAACCGACTCTGTGTAACCCTAGCCCTCTCTGGTGTCTATATAAACCGGATGGCTTTAGTCCGTAGGACGAACAACAATCATACCATAGGCTAGCTTCTAGGGTTTAGCCTCCTTCATCTCGTGGTAGATCTACTCTTGTAACACACATCATCAATATTAATCAAGCAGGACGTAGGGTTTTACCTCCATCAAGAGGGCCCGAACCTGGGTAAAACATCATGTCCCTTGTCTCCTATTACCATCCGCCTAGACGCACAGTTTGGGACCCCCTACCCGAGATCCGCCGGTTTTGACACCGACATTGGTGCTTTCATTAAGAGTTCCTCTGTGTCGTCACCGATAGGCTCGATGGCCTCTTCGATCATCAACAATGATGCAGTCCAGGGTGAGGCCTTCCTCCCCGGACAAATCTTCGTATTCGGAGGCTTTGCACTGCGGGCCAATTCACTTGGCCATCTGGAGCAGATCGAAAGCTACGCCCCTGGCTGTCAGGTCAGATTTGGAAGTTTGAACTTATCGGCTGACATCCGCGGGGACTTGATCTTCGATGGGTTCGGGCCACAGCCAAGCACGCCGCACTGTCACGATGGGCATGATTTAGCTTTGCAGCCGGACAGTACCCTGGAGGCTGCACTCGAGTCCGCTCCGATCTTCAATTCGGAGCCGGCTGCGCAGATCAAGGACGGATGGCTAGACACCGCCTCGGGGACTGCAACCTCTACGGCGATAGAGCCGAACACTGACCTTGTCCCTCACGAAGCTTGTGACTCCGAGGTGCCGGACTCCTTGCCGGACTCCGAACCTCCCGCGCCCCCTCCAATCAAATCCAATTGGGCGCCGGTCATGGAGTTCACCGCAGCGGACATCTTTCAACGCTCACCTTTTGGCGACATCTTGAGTTTGCTAAAGTATCTCTCGTTATCAGGAGAACCCTGGCCGGACTGCGGTCAGGACGGTTGGGATGCGGACTACGAAGAAATTCAAAGCCCACCCACCACCCACTTAGTAGCCACTGTCGACGATCTAACCGACATGCTAGACTACGACTCCGAAGACATCGACGGTACGGACGACGATGCCGGAGACGACCAAGAACTAGCGCCTACCGGGCACTGGAAAGCCACCTCATCATATGACATATACATGGTGTATATCCCAAAGGATGGGAATGGCAAAGCAACAACAGAGGATGACCCCTCCAAGAAACAGCCCAAGCGCCGGCGTCAGCAGCGCCGCTCTAAATCCCGCCACAGCAAGAATGAAGATTCCGGCACCGGAGATAATAACACACCGGACAGTGCCGAAGACAACCCACTCCAGCAAGATTCAGCGCAGGAGGACAGAGACGCTAGCCCTCATGAGAGAGCGGCAGAAGAAGAGGTAGAGGATTATATGCCTCCCTCCGGAGACGAGGCAAGCCTCGACGATGACGAATTCATCGTACCTGAGAATCCTGTCGAACAAGAGCGTTTTAAACGCAGGCTTATGGCCATGGCAAACAGCCTCAAGGAAAAGCAGCAACAGCTTAGAGCTGATCAAGACCTGCTAGCCGACAGATGGACTAAAGTCCTCGCGGCCGAAGAGCATGAGCTCGAACGCCCCTCCAAAAGTTACCCTAAATGCAAGCTCCCCCAATTAGAGGAGGAGGCGTATGAACCTGCATCACCAGCAGACAATACGGCTGACTGACCACCCCGTGGTCGCGATAGAGAGGCCCCTAGGCCCTTCACTAGAACCGTACCCCGGCATCGCTCGAAGAGCACAAAGCCACAGGGGAACGCTCCGGACTTGCGAGATATATTGGAGGATAAGGCAAGACAATCAAGATCGATCTATGGATCGCGTGGGCGCCCCATGATACGTGATGACAACCGTCGCGCCGGACACAGTAAGTCCGGCCGGGCCGAACAAAATAGACAAAGCTCTTTCGAGCTCCGTCGTGATATCGCCTAGTACAGAGGCGCCGCACACCCACTATGCTTCACAGACGAAGTAATGGATCATCAAATCCCCGAAGGGTTTAAACCCGTGAACATTGAATCCTACGATGGCACAACAGACCCCGCGGTTTGGATCGAAGACTATCTCCTTCATATCCACATGGCCCGCGGTGATGATCTTCACTCCATCAAATATCTCCCACTCAAACT
This sequence comes from Triticum dicoccoides, assembly GCF_002162155.2. Classification (NCBI taxonomy): domain Eukaryota; kingdom Viridiplantae; phylum Streptophyta; class Magnoliopsida; order Poales; family Poaceae; genus Triticum; species Triticum dicoccoides. The sequence goes on from NC_041393.1 coordinate 354,008,940, forward strand.
TAAAGGACCAGCCTGGCATTGACTTAACAGCTTGCCAGCAGAGTCAATCAGGAGTTGGGAAGACCCGGAAGCCGCATTCCTCGATAACTTCCAAGGCATGTATGTGCGACCACCAGACGCCGATGACCTAAGCCACATAATTCAGCAGCCAGACGAATCGGCCAGACAATTCTGGACACGGTTCGTAACCAAGAAGAACCAAATCGTCGAGCGGCCTTCAAGCACAACACCCGCGACGAGTGGCTTGCCCGGCACATAGGACAGGAAAAGCTGAAATCCATGGCAGCCCTCACATCACTCATGACCCGCTTCTGCGCGGGTGAGGACAGCTGGCTAGCACGCAGCAATAACCTCAGCAAAAATTCTGGCAGTCCGGATTTCAAGGACCGTAATGGCAGGTCGCATCGCAACAAAAACAAACGCCGCATTAACGGCGATAATAGTGAAGATATGGCAGTCAATGCCGGATTCAGAGGCTCTAAACCCGGTCAGCGGAAAAAGCCATTCAAAAGAACTACTCCGGGTCCGTCCAATTTGGACTGAATACTCGACCGCTCGTGCCAGATACACGGCACCCCCGAAAAGCCAGCTAACCACACCAACAGGGACTGTTGGGTATTCAAACAGGCAGGCAAGTTAATTGCCGAAAACAATGACAAGGGGCTGCACAGCGATGACGAGGAAGAGACCCGACCGCCGAACAATAGAGGACATAAGGGTTTCCCCGCATAAGTGCGGACGGTAAACATGATATACGCAACACACATACCCAAAAGGGAGCAGAAGCGTGCACTCAGGGATGTATACGCGATGGAGCCAGTTGCCCTGAAGTTCAATCCATGGTCCTCCTGCCCGATCACTTTTGACCGAAGGGACCACCCCACCAGCATCCGCCATGGCGGATTCGCCGCATTGGTTCTAGACCCAATCGTCGATGGATTTCACCTCACTAGAGTCCTGATGGATGGCGGCAGCAGCTTGAACCTGCTTTATCAGGACACAGTGCGCAAAATGGGCATAGACCCCTCAAGGATTAAACCTACCAAGACGACCTTTAAATGCATCATACCAGGTGTAGAAGCCAATTGTATAGGCTCAGTTCCACTGGAAGTGGTCTTCCGATCCCCGGATAACTTCCGAAGTGAGGAGTTAATCTTCGACATTGTTCCGTTCCGCAGCGGCTATTATGCTCTGCTCGGACGTACCATGTTCGCAAAGTTCAACGCAGTGCCGCACTACGCATACCTCAAGCTCAAGATGCCAGGCCCTCGAGGAGTCATCACGGTCAACGGAAACACTGAACGCTCTCTCCGAACGGAGGAACATACAGCGGCTCTCACGGCAGAAGTATAGTGCAGCCTCTTAAGGCAATTCTCGAGTCTTGGCCGTTAACTGACCGGACACGGCTAAACGCACCTGGAGTAACATACAACAAGACCACCTGGCACGTTCCGAGCACGCGTAGCAGTGCGGCCCCAACCCCAGCCCCTGCAAAACGTCAAGACAGGTCCTTCGCGAACACCATTATGCTCTGAAGATACCATGGGCATGGGGAGATGGGCACGACCACGATAGGCCCAAATACGGCTTAACCACACCAGGGGCTCTCAAGTGTGTTGTTCTTTTTTTCTTTTCTTTTTATTTTTACCCACAGGACTCCGTTCGTTAGAGGCCCTGTCCGGCAGTAGACCTGCCAAACTCACGATGCAACAGCCAGGGAAGGAGAAAGGCTACAACGAATATCCAGGTGGTCTCCATTACGAGCATTAAATCTGTTTTATGCACCATTCCGCAGCCTACCCCTGGAGGGGGACATATTTAACAGTCCCATCCCTTGCTTATCGCACCATTTGTATCGTTCTGCACTTACAGCAGTTTTTCTTGAATAAGTAATGCAGCACCTTTTTGCTTCCAATTGCATTTCTCTCTTATACATATGTTCATTTGTGACATGTCGCATCCGTACGTTTTGGTATGGCTAAATACACCAGGGGCTTATGTTTCCCGCATCATGGTGTCATAAGTCCGAACACTTTCACAAGTGCGGCACCCCGAACTTATAGCATTATATGCATCGGCTCCGAATCATGTCTTGGGTCAATAGTTGGGTTTGCCCGGCTCCCATGTTTTGGTACCTTATGTTCCGTTGTATCGGCTAAGGTAGCACTGGGAGAACCACTGCGATTGCGCCCCGGTTGAGCTGGGCGAGCGCCTCAGTGGAGAAAGCTAAAACTGACTGCCATGATGAGGCGAGAGCTGGTCGCTGTTCGAGAGGTTTTTTGCGAGTCCTTAAATACTTATGCCGCTTAGAGCGAGGATCCGAATTTGTCCGGCCCAGGCGTGGATAGCGCCCCAAATTCGGCCTTCCGAAGACTAGGGGCTTTGCCGAAATTTAAAATTATAGAATTCTATGGCTAAGTGAGAGTGTTCAAGCATTATAGTCCGATTGCCTTGTTCGTTGTGTTGAGCGCCTCCCTAGATGGACCCAAATATGGGAACAAGAGTGCTCAAATTTATCCCGAACACCCCAGCACTCGTGGCATGGGGGCTGAAGCCGACGACTTGCCATCTCTCAGATTTGATAAACAGCCGCACAGAAGGTAATATTTTAAATTAAAATGCATTGCTTAGCGCAAATGAACTAAGTTTTCAGCGCACATGATAACAAAATGCGAGCCTACTCAAATATTACATCTTTGGAGCACTCACCCGCAATAGTGCGGGCGCCCTTCAGCACACTCTTATAATACATCTCGGGCGTGCAATGCTCCTTGCCCTGCGGTGGCGGGTCTGTCACGAGCTTCTGGGCATCCATCTTGCCCCAGTGCACCTTTGCGCGGGCAAGGGCCCGACGGGCACCTACAATACAGGCGGAGTGCTTGATGACTTCAACCCACGGGCACGCATCCACCAGCCTCCGCACCAGGCCGAAGTAGCTCCCAGGCATGGCCTCCTTAGGCCACAGCCGAACTATGAGGCCCTTCATGGCCTGTTCGGCCGCCTTGTAGAGCTCGACCAGCTGCTTCAGCTGGTCGCTAAGGGGCACCGGATGTCCGGCCTCAGCATACTGAGACCAGAAGACCTTCTTCGTCGAGCTCCCCTCCTCGGCCCGGTAGAACGCGGCAGCATCGGACACGCTGCAAGGAAGATCTGCGAACGCTCCTGGAGAGCTTCGAATTCGGGTAAGCAACAGGTAATTAACACTCACATGCTTACTTTGCATAAAAAATGCCTTACCCGCTGGTATTTTCTTCAACGCCTCGATTTCCTGGAGGGCCTTGTAGGCTTCGGCCTTAGCGGCTTTCGCACTCTCAAGAGCCATTGCAAGCTCAAACTCTCGAGTCTTCAAGTCACGCTCCAGGCTCTCATGTTTTTTCACGAGGTCCTGGAGCTCTTGCTGTACCTCCGCCACCCGCGCCTCCTGCTTCTCTCGCTCGGTGCGCTCCGCGGACGCATTGCGTTCGGCCGCGGCCACCGCCTCTTTCAGGGTCGCCACCTCGTTAGTGGCCCCTGCAATACCCACGTTATCCTTGTCATTTTTTCTGCAAGCAAAATCCTTTTCTGTAAGGTACAATTTTAATATGGTGTTACTCACCTTCCTTGTCCTCGAGCTGCTTCTTGGCACGACCGAGCTCGTTCTCGGACCGCTCGAGGCTTTCCTTGAAAGTATTGACCTTCGCAGTCAGTGCGGCAAAGGTCAGCAGTGCAGCCTGCAATCCCATATTGACATATTTTTTATGACTCCTGCGTATATGTTCTTAGATCCTCAGTCCGGCTTTTCTTTCCGAACACCGAACCGAGCATCAGGGGCTACTGTCTATGCGGTACTATTTTACGTATATCAAAATTCTTACCTCAAAGCCTGTTAGAAGGCTGCTGCAGGCTTCGGTCAGCCCGCTCTTGGTGAGCTGCACCTTCTGAATCAGCGCACTCATAACAGTGCGGTGTTCCTCTTCGATGGAGGCACCATTGAGCGCCTCCAGCAAGCTATCCGGCGCCTCCGGTTGGACGGAGGCTGCTGGTGTCACGGTCTTGCCCTTCTTACGAAGTGGCTCCCTGCCGGACTCCGGAGCCACTATGGGATCCGGAGCCGAGTCTGGTGCAAAGTCCGGGAGGTTATCCTGCAACACCTCCGGGGCCTCCTCCTCCTGGCGGGTCCCTTCCCAGGATCCCACCTCGGCATCGTCCGTATCACGGGGGGTGGAGGCGGTCGGAAGAGAATCCATATCCGACGCACCTAAGGACCCGCTCGACGAAGCGGGAAGATCGTCCTTGGGCGGACTGCAGGGTTGTATGGGGCATTAGAAAGACATTGTGTGGCAAAAAAGAAAAACCATGAAGTTATTCGGGAGTCCAGATACTCACGATCTCGCCAGGGGCTTGGCCCTTAGAGGCTAGTCCTCGTCGTCGTCACTGGCGTTGGCAGAGCAGTCCGGGGGAAGAGTTTTTCCCTTCTTGGACCCTTCGGCCTCCCTCGTTGGGGAGGCCTTCCTTTTCTTCTCTCCCCCCCCACTGGGGGGAGAGGCTTTCTTCTTCTCCTCCTCACCTTGGTGAGAGGAGTCGGCCTCGGAGTCGTCATCCGATAGCACCTGAAAACGGGAACTCTTCCGAGTCCCCGTGGCCTTCTTCTCCGGCACCACATGGGGTGCCGAAGCCAGCAGCCCCGTTAGGCGGGCGTCCGCTGGGTCCTCTGGCAATGGGGCCGGACAGACAGTCTGCTCGGCCTTCGCCAGCCAGTCCTGTCAAAGGAAAGGGAGTTTAGATCCCGCATAGAGTCAAACTATGGAAAACAAGCATCCCGTAAAGGACAAAATCGCTTACCTCGTCAGCCGGACGCTGCAAGCTGAATCCGCGATCTTCGGTAGCGGATGCGGGAGCCTCGGCGCCCTTGAACAGCACCTTCCAGACATCTTCGTACTTAGTGTCGAAGAGCCCGTTCAAAGTCTGGTGCTGCGCTGGATCGAACTCCCACATGTTGAAGCCCCGTTGTTGGCACGGGAGGATCCGGCAGATGAGCATGACCTGGACCATGTTGACAAGCTTGAGCTTCTTGTCCACCAGCTTTTGGACGCATGCTTGGAGTCCGGTCAGCTCCTCCGAATCACCCCAAGTCCGGCCACTCTCTTTCCAGGAGGTGAGCCGTGTGGGGATGCCAGATCTGAATTCGGGGGCCGCTGCCCATTCAGGGTCACGCGGCTCGGTGATGTAGAACCACCCCGATTGCCACCCCTTGATGGTTTCCATGGAAGTGCCCTCAAGCCAAGTAACGTTGGACATCCTGCCCACCATGGCGCCTCCGCACTCCGCTTCGCTGCCCTTCACAACCTTCGGCTTGACACTGAAGGTCTTGAGCCACAAGCCGAAGTGGGGCTGGATGCAGAGGAAGGCCTCACACACGATGATAAACGCCGAGATGTTGACGATGAAATTCGGGGCCAGATCATGGAAATCCAGGCCGTAGTAGAACATGAGCCCCCGGACAAAGGGATGGAGTGGGAAGCCCAGTCCGTGGAGGAAATGGGTAAGAAATACTACCCTCTCATGGGGCCTGGGGGTGGGGATGAGCTCTCCTTCGTCGAGGAGCCGATGCACGATGTTGCTGGACAAATATCCGGCGCTGCGCAGCTTCTGGATGTGCCCCTCCGTAATGGAGGAGGCCATCCACTTGCCTCGCGCTCCGGACATAGTTGGAGAAGGTTTAGGTGAGATGTGCGGACTTGGGCGCTGGAGCTCGAGTTCACAGAGATGGATAAGCCAAGGAGGAAGAAGGTGCAGGTAAAAGGGTTGGATCTTTATCCCCTTATATGGGCGGACGAAAACATGCGTCCCCGCCGGCCTGATAAAACTCGCTTATCCCCCAAGCGCCGCAATCAATGGCGCGGTTGGGTTACCCACATACGTATTGATGGGAATCCCGGAATAAGGGGAACACGATCTCTGCTTCGACAAGACGTGCCAAGGAAACCGCTTTGCTAAACGCGCTGAGGTGGTACAATAAAAACAATTCGAGTAAAGGCTTGGTAGTGGTGCGACGACACGCCACGACATACGTCAGCAGATTGAACTTGTGTAAATATTATTCTCTCTACGGTGGTATGTGGAAATTATTTTGCAGAGCCGGACACTATCCTGGTATTCACAATCTTCTATAAATTATTCGGAGGAGGAACCTGCCTTGCAATGCCAAAGACAATATGCGCGCCGGACTCGTCGTCATTGAAGCCTGGTTCAGGGGCTACTGAGGGAGTCCTGGACTAGGGGGTGTCCGGATAGCCATACTATTATCATCGGCCGGACTCCAAGACTACGAAGATACCAGACTGAAGACTTCGTCCCGTGTCCGGATGGGACTTTCCTTGGCGTGGAAGGCAAGCTTGGCGATACGGATATGTAGATCTCCTACCATTGTAACCAACTCTGTGTAACCCTAGCCCTCTTCGGTGTCTATATAAACTGGATGGCTTTAGTCCGTAGGAGGAACAACAATCATACCATAGGCTAGCTTCTAGGGTTTAGCCTCCTTGATCTCGTGGTAGATCTACACTTGTAACACACATCATCAATATTAATCAAGCAGGACGTAGGGTTTTACCTCCATCAAGAGGGCCCGAACCTGGGTAAAACATCGTGTCCCTTGTCTCCTGTTACCATCCACCTAGACGCACAGTTCGGGACCCCCTACCCGAGATCCGCTGGTTTTGACACCGACACCTGGATTTCCAAAAAAAAGGCAATCACTGGTATCCCCAGGTGCCTCAGTCCACCCATATGTGTATTAAAGTTGCCACCTTAAGTTGAACCATTAAGTAAACAATCTCACATCTGTCATGGAATACACTCAAACCTAATCCACGTCTACGAGCATAGCATGGTAATATAAGCATAACGTAAAAGTAACTCCCAAGGATTTGATAATACAGCAGGCGATAGGTACTACCTCATCTACTTCCCATTACCCACATATTAATCAGATCCTACTAATGCAATGTTTGAGGTTGAAACTAATGCATAAAAAAACTGGGTGTGAAAAGTATGATCAAAGTGTGAACTTGCCTGTATTGTTGATGAAGATGATTTGCACTCAAAACTCCTGATAGTTCTATTCTTCTCACTCTTTTCAATCTATCGTAAGCAAGCAATAGTAACCACACATAAGCAATCACTCAAAGGTCGGGAAGAACGAAGAAAACGTATCAGAAAACTTCAAAACCAAGCAAATAAATCTTGCAATATAAAACAATTTCTAACAGTACCAAAATTATATGAATTTGGCCTTATCAGAAAGTTTAGGTCAAGAGCTTCAATTTGCAAAAAGAATCAACTCAAACGGAGTTACAAAACTCAAGTTACAATCAAACGAAGTTCGAATACTAAACTGTTTGAAATTCAAATTTTAAACTTTCAAAAACATGTTTGAGTTGGATTACTGGATAGAGGAGATCATAACAAAGTAGCGGGCGTTGGTTTCATCTAATTTGGATAAGCGAGTAAAAAGTTACGAAGGTTTGAAGATCAGGGGCTAAACGGTAAAGAAACTACTTACGGATAGGTCCCTGACTAAAACTTAACAGAAAAAGAAAAGACTAAATAACAAACGTTCGTTTCCAATTGGTAACGAACGAAAATTATTTACTGAAACTATCTAAATGGAAAGCGTTCGCTAAATAACAGAAACGAAAGGGTTTATATAAGAAAAACCGATCTAAAGGATAAACCGACTAAATAAAATTAAAACCGGACGGTTTTATCGGCTTTACCGGCTCGGGGCGAATAAACCGGTGGCGGCGGTTTGCGACAGGCGGCGGAGCGGATCCGGCCGGCGGCGAACTTCGGCGCGGGTGTCGGGGCTGGGGGTGGGGTCCGGCGAGGTGCGGCAACGGCTGCGGTGGTGCGGTGGAGTGCGGCGGCGGCGGCGCTGACGGAGTGCGGCGGCGCGGGCAGCAGCAATCGCGAAACTCGTCGGCGGCGGCGGCGGTTGGTGAGTGCAGCGGCGAGATGTGCGCCGAGGGGAGAGGAGA
>NC_041393.1:354017142-354023780 GCF_002162155.2 Triticum dicoccoides
CGGCGCGAGGAGTCCGAGGCGGGGACGGCGGCCATGTCGGCGCGGCGACGTGCGGCGGGCGGAGTCCCGCCTGGGAGGACGGGGCGCGCGGGCGTCGGGCTGGGCCGTGACCTGGCCGGCTAGTTGGGCCGGCCCAGTTCGGCAGCGGAGGGAGATTTTTTTTTTAATAAAAACACATTTTCCAAGCAAACAAAAAAAAACTAAATTAATAAATATATTATATAGGCATATAATATATCAAAATTTTGAGAAAACGATTTCCTACACGATGAACATTATTCTAGCTTGAAATAAAATACACAAAAATTCTAATAATTCAAACAGTGCTACTGACCTATTTAAAACCCAATAAAATCATTTTAAAATACCAAAATTAGTTCAAATTTATTTCTCTCCAATTTTCTGATGTAGGGAATCATGTTACCCTATTTTCCATATATTTTATTTTTGGAGAAAAATAATTTGAATAAAACTCAATAACTCCAAATTGAAAATAAATTCAAAAGAACTTTGAATTTAATTCTTTGAAACTCCCAACTCATATTTCATATGTTTTGAAGAAGTCATTTTATCTTCGCTCGTGAAAATCATTGAGTTGCATAAAGTTCCAGAATTGGGAATATTTTCCAAATGAAATTCAAATATTTTCAACACCCCTTGTCATTTAAATAAATGGAAGAAGTCATGACATCTTCTCTCCAGGGTTTTGTGGTGAAAAGAATTTGAATTCACGGAGATCACGAATGCAAAATGAAAGTTTGGGAAAGTCCTTTTATTCACTCTCATTTAACTTTCAAAAAGTTTCGAATTTCACTCAATTTCACACAATCAATCAAACAATCAATCAAATCTATCTATTTAATATAACATTCCAAAATTTAGAATTTTGGGATGTTACAAACCTACCACCCTTAAAATGAATCTCGTCCTCGAGATTCGGAGAGGCTAGAAAGAAATAGGTTAGGGTTTGGGGGTCTTCTCAATTCCATCGATCATCAGGGGGTCTCGATTGCTACCACCCTTAGAAGCATTGTTACGGTTCCATCCAAACTCATATACTCCATCCTTATTCTTGGCAGTGTCAGTCTTCTTAGATCTTTAGGACAATTCCTTTTCTGGCTCTTCTGGTGGTGGCATAACCTTTACCGCAATTCTTCTATCCTTTTATCTTGGTAAGGTTCTTCCAAGACTGGTCTTCTTAGCTGACAGGTCTGGCGCCAATACTAAACAACTATCGATATCTCATGGTGGTCAACAATTTATGGTTTCTCCTGCAGAAAACGGGTCTAGGTTGAACCTCACCATATATTCTACGATTGCCAACAGCTGCCGTGTACAAGGAAAAAAATACCTATACCATTCTAAGGTTTAAACAAGGTTTTTATCGTCGTCTCTTTACTATAGGTAAGTCACTCAGATTTACCATCCCACATAGCAAAGCAAATAATAAGAGTAAGTCGGTATGGTGATAAATCCATCCCGCACCCAAATCATTACCTTGTATACGGTTTAGCAAATCTCGCATTCTAACACTCGGTCATCCTCACAAGCATTGCAGAATTTCTCTTGTCGACGAACCAAGTTCGGATAATCCATTGATTCTGCAAGCCAGTCAACAACTATCGATTCTTCACAACTCTCAGGTTTTGCGTAAACTCCTATAAGATCGTCTATTTACAAAGGTATATCCTCTTCCAGGGTTTTTCCTTCAGCAAGAGTGTGCTTGCTTCTTAGCAGGTCCTGGGGCCTGTGGGTTATGGCCCATCTCATCACTTGTAAACCTTGAACTCATCCTCGGCACAACTGATCTTTATACCAATATCCAATTTCCTAGAATTCTTAAATCCATCCAATTGTATTGTCTTCCTTCTTTCAGTTGGTACCAAACTAAACGTGATTACTCAGACTCATCAAAGAGTCACCATTGCTCCATATTACCAACATCATACCTCCTTTATATCCAAATAGTACTTCATTCCTTCATACTCTTGGGGTATCGCACATATCGAGACAAAACTCCTTATTTTGTCCGAAGTCCACTCCGTGGAACATCATTACCCTTTTCAGGGGTCAAATCTCCTCACAGGGTACTACCACCCTTAAAATGCTCCAATCTTCCATAGACCATATTTCTCATATCCTCGAAGATGGTCAACATCTTTCTTCATAGAGTAACAACTCATAAAAATCCAAATCAGTACCAACGATGATAAATTTATCGATTCTCCAATTACTACAATCTCCTGTATTTCCATTACAGGCCTCAACTCAACACCTCAATAATAAAAACGTTCTCACTACTTCCACTATACTTCTCACAGACTCAACTATTTAGCACAAGTCTCCTTCTCCTTGGGACAATCTCTTGCAAATTGCACTGCTTCATTACAAAAGAAACATATTACTTCTAACAAGTCTCTTGGTTTCCTTATGACTACATAGCCCCCTTGGGTCCTCGGCTTCCTTTTTGGGCAACTGCTGGAGTAGTGCCCTGACTCTTTGCACCTGAAACAGGTGATATGGCTCAGGTCTTTCCTGGTATCCAATCTACTTCTCTTCCTGGACTTTTCTGTTCCAATCAGGGCTTCTATTTCCTGTGGGTCGTACTTTACTTCCTCTGTCGGGAATTCTACTAGATCCCCATTCCAACAATTCTGGGAGATGTGTCCTTCTTTTCCACATGAATAACATGACTTGGTGCATGCTTTAATTGGGTCCTCTTTGGGTGTGTCCTCCACCTCTTCCTTCATCACAGGTTCTTCTAAAATCTCCATGAGGGCTCCTTTCATTGCTTCTTTCTTCTGCTGGATGGTTCTTTGTACCATGGGGTAAATGTGATACTGAGCAGGGTAGTGGGTAGTCCCTTCACACAAGGAACTAGTAATCTGCCTAGTTGGGCATTCTTTAACTTGATGACTTCCTTCACAATTAGGGCATTCATCCTTGTGTTCCTTATGGTTGTGTCCTATTTCTCCACAAAGCTTGCATGCACAAGACTCCCTCATAACATTTCCATAAGGCTTCAAATTCAGGGACACAAGACGAGACTTTAGCATAGTCAACTTAAGTTGCTTCCAAGTGGTTACTCCTTGCCATCCATTGATGTTTTGGTACTTCCTCCACCAAGTAGCAGCACCTCTTTCAAAGCATTGAAGAGCATGTTGGGCCATATCCTTTCCGATTATAGGTTTATTCTCCATGTGATCCTCCATGTTCTGAATCCATCGGTCTGTCTCCAATTGACTCATCTGTCCTGATAATATGAGCTCATCTCCATTCATCCTCTATTGGGTCCAAGGGTTTTGGGGTGAGATAAGAGAGATAGAGAGGGATGCACACAATACAAACAAAAGTTTTGAAAAGACAAATTTTATCTTGTGGCTGTCGGAAAACAACAAACAAATGACAGCTCACAACGTCGCATCTAACGTGGGCATAAAACAGGGGTTTGGTCTTCTAAAGGTCAATAAATCTTCAAGGTCATCAAACTCTTCTTGTTCATGTCTCCGATGGCTTCTTCCGATCGTGCTTGTCCTTCTCAAGTTCTTTTGCCAGATCATCTCTGTTGACGCGAAGTCTCTCATAACGTCTTTTAATATTTCTGGAGTTGCATTCCAAACTTCTGGTTTCAACATCCTTGACATGAACCATGATCCTACTGTCCTTCAGTTCCTGACGAATCTTTGGTATCTCGAGGTTTTGCTCCTCCAGCTTGGCTACTTTCAGCTTCTGGTTCCGAGTGCTTCACGAATTGCCTCCTTGTCAAATATAGCTTCCTGCATATCCATCTTAAACTTCTTGATGTAATTCTCCAGATACTGGCGGTACACCAGCTAAGGTTAAAACTGCATCCTTTGCTGATGGGTGCTCCATCAGCCTTCTACCATCCAATACTTCCATGCATCTGCATGCTTAACTCCGCACGGTGATAATAACATAAGCGGGCAATAACACCATGGTCAGCCGCGTCTATGCCCATGTTACTGCCATGAGCTTTCCTTCCATAATTGATACCTTATGTCTTAGGGTTTCCTTGACAAAAACCTTGAGTCCTAATGATCCATGTTCTGGTCTTTTTCTGATACACCTTGATCTCGGGTATTGACAGCTTCCTTAGTCTGCCATGTTCCATAAGGGTAGCCTTCCTAGGTCATACAAATCTGGGAATTCTTCAGAGCCTTCAAATTCTCCTAGTCTTCGGGGTCTTCAATCGTTGTAGTTTCCGTCATTCCAATGCACGACAAGATCCTCTTTATTCCAAAATTATCTTAGTTGTCCGATATCTTGTACTTCTTGGAGTGGTCTCATCAGTCGAATCTTCGTGTGGTCAAAAGGGGAAAAGGGGTATAGTCTCTCTAAAAGGGAATATTTGAATAGACTCAAAAGATAAGAGAGGTAAAAGATCCTTTTTGAAAATAAAGTTGTGGAGAAAAATCTTTCCTATGGGCTTGCCAATTTCTAGGGTCACGTCCTACAGTCAACATGTTCTCTGATACCATCTTGTAGCGACCTAACCCGAATGGATCAAGTCTCTGTGCTTGAGGGTCATCCCTGGATCGGTATGCTGACACACACAGTACTCGAGGATTTATAACAGAGGTAAATCACATGTATAAAATAACCTAAATACTATTACCTCAATCCAAAAAGCGGAAGTAACAAGGTTGTGGATTCCCATCAACACCAACGGCAAAGTTGAGTGTAGAAATCGTAACCCTAATGTATCACTTACTCGTCATAAGATATCCTGCAACATGAGACGTTGCAGCCACAAAGGGTTAGTACATTGAATGTACTGGCAAATTCACACCATAAAGCAATGATGAATAATGGCTATCACTACATGCATAATTGGTTGGTGGAAAGCTCTATGGTTATAGTTTTGCGAAAAGCCAATTTTTCCCTAATACAAAGGAATATATTTTATTTAACTACAAAGTTGGTTGAAAACATTGAGAAGGTAAACCCCCTCTCAATCCCAATTAAAGTAATCATTAACAACCCAACAAATTAATTAAGTAACGTGATGAGATCAACATGATAATCCAAGTACTAGATACTCAAAACGTCCATAACCGGGGACACGGCTAATCATGATTAGTTTGTACACTCTGCAGAGGTTTGCGCACTTTTCCCCACAAGACTCGATCACTTTCGTTGGATTTTTCGCACTGCATGGTGTTTGAGAAACGGATGACCGAGACATAGTCTTTCAGAAACATTAACTCCCTACTCTGGGTAGACCATACCAATCCTACAAAACCCACTACCTGCTGATCTACCTATTCAAGAGCTTCACGTAACTTACTCAGCTATGCTAGAGCCCATAATAGCTTGTGGCTGCACACAGAAGTTTCTAGCATGAATGATCTTATGATCCCTTTGAGCCTGGGTGGCGGTCCATAGGAAAATCACACGGTAACCCCAGATTTCCAAAAAAACAGGCAATCACTGGTATCCCCAGGTGCCTCAATCCACCCAGATGTGTATTAAAGTTGCCACCTTAAGTTGAACCATTAAGTAAACAATCTCACATCTGCCATGGAATACACTCAAACCCAATCCACGTCTACGAGCATAGCATGGCAATATAAGCATAATGTAAAAGTAACTCCCAAGGGTTTGATGATACAATAGGTGATGGGTACTACCTCATCTACTTCCGAATACCCACATATTAATTAGATCCTACTAATGCAATGTTTGAGGGTTGAAACTAATGCATAAAAAAACTGGGTGTGAAAAGTATGATCAAAGTGTGAACTTGCCTGTACTCTTGATGAAGATGATTCGCACTCAAAACTCCTGATAGTTCTATTCGTCTCACTCTGTTCAATCTATGGTAAGCAAGCAACAATAACCACACATAAGCAATCACTCAAAGGTCGGGAAGAACGAAGAAAACGAATCAGAAAACATCAAAACCAAGCAAATAACTCTTGCAAGATAAAACAATTTCTAATAGTACCAAAATTATATGAGTTTGGCCTTATCAGAAAGTTTAGGTCAAGAGCTTCAATTTGCAAAAAGAATCAACTCAAACGGAGTTACGAAACTCAAGTTACAATCAAATGAAGTTTGAATACTAAACTGTTTGAAATTCAAATTTTCAACTTTCAAAAACATGTTTGAGTTGGATTACTGGATAGAGGAGATCATAACGAAGAAGCGGGCGTTGGTTTCATCTAATTTGGATAAGCGAGTAAAAAGTTACGAAGGTTTGAAGATCAGGGGATGAACGGTAAAGAAACTACTTACGGATAGGTCCCTGACTAAAACTTAACAGAAAAAGAAAAGACTAAATAACGAACGTTCGTTTCCAATTGGTAACGAACGAAAATTGTTTACTGAAACTATCTAAACGGAAACGGAAGGGTTTATATAAGAAAAACCGATCTAGAGGATAAACCGACTAAATAAAATTAAAACCGGGCGGTTTTATCGGCTTTACCGGCTCGGGGCGAATAAACCGGCGGCGGCGGTTTGTGACAGGCGGCGGAGCGGATCCGGCCGGCGGCGAACTCCGGCGCGGGCGTCGGGGCTGGCGATGGGGTCCGGCGAGGTGCGGCAAAGGCTGCGGTGGCGCGGTGGAGTGCGGCGGCGGCGGCGCTGACGGAGTGCGGCGGCGCGGGCAGCAG
>NC_041393.1:354024252-354053059 GCF_002162155.2 Triticum dicoccoides
GCGGGGCCCGGGGCTCTGGATTATATAGGGGGGCGCGAAGCTTGGAGGAGGGGGCAAGGCGAGGTAGTGCGAGGAGTCCGAGGCGGGGACGGCGGCCATGTCGGCGCGGTGACGTGCGCCGGGCGGAGTCCCGCCCGGGACGACGGGGCGCGCGGGCGTCGGGCTGGGCCGTGACCTGGCCGGCTAGCTGGGCCGGCCCAGTTCGGCGGCGAAGGGAGATTTTTTTTTTGTTTTTAATAAAAAAACATTTTCCAAGGAAACAAAAAAATAATAAAACGAAATTAATAAATATATTATATAGGCATATAATATATCAAAATTTTCAGAAAATGATTTCCTACACGATGAACATTATTCTAGCTTCAAATAAAATACAAAAAAATTCTAATAATTCAAATAGTGCTACTGACCTATTTAAAACCCAATAAAATCATTTTAAAAATACCAAAATTAATTAAAATTTATTTCTCTCCAATTTTCTGATGTAGGGAATCATGTTACCCTATTTTCCATATATTTTATTTTTGGAGAAAAATAATTTGAATAAAACTCAATAACTCCAAATTGAAAATAAATTCAAAAGAACTTTGAATTTAATTCTTTGAAACTCCCAACTCATATTTCATATGTTTTGAAGAAGTCATTTTATCTTCGCTCATGAAAATCATTGAGTTGCATAAAGTTCCAGAACTGGAAATATTTTCCAAATGAAATTCAAATATTTTCAACACCCCTTGTCATTTAAATAAATGGAAGAAGTCATGACATCTTCTCTCCAGGGTTTTGTGGTGAAAAGAATTTGAATTCACGAAGATCACGAATGCAAAATGAAAGTTTGGGAAAGTCCTTTTATTCCCTCTCATTTAACTTTCAAAAAGTTTTGAATTTCACTAAATTTCACACAATCAATCAAACAATCAATCAAATCTATCTATTTAATATAACATTCCAAAATTTAGAATTTTGGGATGTTACAATAACACTAAGTCACCGGATCGCTGACCAGCTCTCGCTTATCATGACGGTCTGTTTTCGGCTTTCTCTACTGAGGTACTTGACCGGACGAGCCAGAAATACAATCCCAGTAGTTCTCCCTTTACTACCTTAGACAAACTAGCGGAACGTAAGGTGGTAAGCACAGGAGTCGGGAAACCCAACTATAGACCAAACACATGATTCGGAACCGATGCATATAATGCAATATCCGGGACACCGAAGAGTTCCCTATAGGTGTTCGGACTTTAGGATGTGCAAGGCCGAACATAGCCCCCGGAGTAAAGACCGCACTAAAGCATGCACGTCAATCAGAAGTAAGGAGGGAAAACATCAAGTACCGAACAAAAGGTGGTGATCATTTGCTTCCTTTATATCCTTATAGAGACATGTTTAGACATATAATGCCATGAATAATGAGGTCGTGTTACAAGCCAAAAAAATTACATAAGGGAAAGGTTTACATAGGGCCTAAAAGTAGTGGTTTGAAGATCCCTATGGTACCCTGTCGCACGTCTGTGCCATTTCTCCTTAGTAGTGGATCCTTTGAGAGGAACATTAGATGGTTGTCTGTAAAGAAGAGACAGAGGGGCCAAAGAGGGAGTCCTCATGCCACCATGCGGCTTTGAGGTTTTCGAAAGAACCTCCAGGGAGAGAGAAAGGAAAAAAAGGTATGTGAGGTCCAAATAGGGTCAAGCCGTACTACGGACCTTTCCTGCAGTGTGCCTCCGGCGTTGCCCAAGGTATTTTAAGTGCGTAGTTATGCGCACGCGGTACATATACCACATCCTTATGGTGCAGTCGGCGGAAGCAAAAATACTACTCGCGGTACGGGTCCGCGGAGCTATCTCCATGAGGTGCGGACCGGACCTTTTTGGCATTGTAATTAGTCTTGATGGACGATGAACCATTCGGCTTGATGAGGCCGCAAAACACCTCGACTGCTAGGGCCGGTGTGTGCTCTTTAGTATGGAGGGAGCGCTCCATATTCCCATTAACTGTGATGACGCTGCGCGGTTCAGGCATTTTAAGCTTCAAGTAAGCATAGTGCGGGACCGCATTAAAGCGGGCAAAAGCGATTCGTCTGAGCGGGGCGTGGTAGCCACTGTGGAAAGGGACGATATAAAAGATCAGTTCTTCGCTATGGAAGTTGTCTGGAGAGCCGAATACCACTTCCAATGTTAATGAGCCCGTACAATAGGCCTCCACGTCGGTATCACTCCTTTAAAGGTAGTCTTGCTTGGCTTGATTCTTGACGGGTCAATGCCCATTTTGCTGATAGTATCTTGATAGATCAAGTTAAGGTTGTTGCCGCCGTCCATAAGGACTCTAGTGAGATGATATTCATTGATGATGGGGTCGAGTACTAGGGCAACCGAACCCCTGTGACGGATACTGGTTGGGTGATCCCTGCGATCAAAAGTGATCGGACATGCTAACCATGGATTGAACTTTGGGGCGACAGGCTCTACGGCATAGACATCCCTTAGTGCGTGCTTGCGCTTCCTTTTGGGTATGTGAGTGACGTAGATCATGTTCACTATTTTTGCTTCAGGGGGAAATTGCTTCTGACACCTGTTGTTCGGCTAACGGGGCTCATCGTTATCCTTGCTTGGAGGTCCCTTCCCCTTGTGTTTGGTATTTAACTTACCGGCATGTTTAAAAACCCAGCAATTTTTGTTGGTGTCATTAGCAGGGTTATCGAGGGTACCATGAATCTGACAGGGCCTCTCGAGGATTTTGTCCAAGTTGCCTGGATTATCCCTGTTGCCTTTGAAAGGTTTCTTCCGCTGATCAGATTTAGAACCACTGATCCGGCATTGACTGTTGTATCTTCAACGTCGTCGTTATTATTCCGGTGTTTGTTTTTGTTGCGGTGTGGCCTGCCATGGCCGTCCCTGGCCTCAGAGGTGCTAGGATCGCTGTAACTGTTGCTTCTACGAGCTAGCCAGTTGTCTTCGCCCGCACAGAAGCGGGTCATAAGTGTTGTTAGTGCTGCCATGGTTTTCGGCTTTTCCTGCCCGATGTGTCTGGCAAGCCATTCATCACGGACGATGTGTTTAAAGGCTGCTAAGGCTTTGGCGTCTGCACAATCCATGCTTTGTTCTTTTTAATGAGGAACGGATTCCAGGGTTTACGGGCTGACTCTCCGGGTTACTGGATTATGTGACTTAGGTCCTCAACATCCAAAGGCTGGACATAGGTGCCTTGAAAGTTCTCCAGGAAAGCGTCCTCTAAATCTTCCCAGCTCCCCATGGAGCTATCGGCGTTCCGGGAACGGGGGTCCCCAGACTTGCCTGCCCGCGGCCTGCGGCGTGGCTCGAGTGGTGGCCCAGTATGGCCCGTCTTCATCAGCGCAAACTCAAGACCCTCGCGAGGGGCCAAGCCTCGCGGGGCGGACGATGCAAGGCTTCCTTAGGAGCGGCCTCGCCAGGCAGTCTCGCAAGGAGGCGGAGAGATCAAGGCAAGGGTACCTCGCAAGGAGCTCGTGACGCAAGCTGTGGCGATCGAGACCAGGCGGGCGCCAGGCGGGCGCCGACTTGTGCAGTGTCCTTGTTTCCTCTTTGGTGCAAAGGGGGAAATCACAGGCGTGTTGTACCGAGGCATCAGGCACAGATTACCATTCCAGTGCACGGGACCAAGACCAGCAAAGCGGCAGGATAGAGGTCACCATGGAGCCCAAGACGGCGTCATCACCAGTGCCTTTGGCAGCCGAAGACCAACTTTAGTCAGGATAACTTGTACTAGATGTTCCCCTTCAAAATGGCCGTTGTTGGCGCCCTTCCCGCTTAATATTTGGGAAGAGGACCAGGGTCTCTATAAATAGGGCTAGTCACCATAGTAGAAGCCATCCAGAATATCATCTAGGGACGGGAAGATCCACCCCAGGTAGAACACAACACCAGCTCAAGAACACCTCTCGTGAGGCAGTTCTTCCTTTGTACTGTTCATCATCAGCCCGTGAGGCAATCCACCACGCCACACACTGGAGTAGGGTATTACACCACAATGGTGGACCGAACCAGTATAAATCTTGTGTCCCTCGTGTTGTTCATCGTTTAGCTTACATTCCTGCAAGGCAATCAGACGCAGATTGCTAGGGGAAGATCTTCGCGCGCACCCCAGAGTTCGAACCTTAAGGGTCTGCCGGAACCCAACATCCGACATTTGGCACGCTAGGTAGGGGTGCACCGAAGCTCTCCCTTCCGTCGGCTCGCTCTCCATCAGCACCGCGCTCTGCCCTCATGGTGGGCAACGCGCCGCCTGCTCCGACTGTTGATGCCGGCACGGATACCGGGGGATCCGAGCCCTGATCCTCGCCTTGCGACAAGTGCGGTGGCCAAACAAGTTTAAGCCGGACATGCCGCCGCGCTACAACGGCGCGGCCGATCCACTGGTTTTCCTGCTGGCGTATGAGGAGGCCGTCCTCGAGGCAGGGGGCGACGACAGGGTCATGGCTAACTGGCTGCCCATGGCCCTCACTGGCGTCCTGCGCATGTGATTGCTCCACCTGCCAGCGGCTTTTGTGGCCTCCTGGGAGGAGTTGCGCAACCTCTTGCTCACCCATTATGTTGTGCCGGCGCCCCCAGTCGTCGCAGCTCTCCTGGGCGGCTCGCTAGCGCCACCTTCGAGCCACCATGTCAAGTTGTTCGTCTGCCGGATCGGTGTCGTCCTCAAGCGCCATGAAGCCCCCCTGGGCTGGGTGGCACCCAAGGCCAATTTGACCTTCAGCTTGGACGATCACCCCTCCAACACCGCCTGTTCGGGCGTGCTCCCGATGTTGTGCACCCCCTCCATCTGCCAGGTGGCCGTCACCAGGACCCTCATCGAAAGTGGGGCTGGCCTCAGCATGCTCTCAGTGGAAGCCTTCAGCCTCCTCCACGTGTCGCTGGGGCGACTCCAACCGAGCAAGCCCTTCTTAGGCGTCGGAGGCAACCCCACCAACTCCCTGGGGCAGATCCGCCTCCCACTGACCTTCAGCACCCATGACAACTTCCTCATAGAGTTGGTCGACTTTGACATCGCCCCCATCGGCCTCCCGTATAACACCATCCTTGGCTACCCTGCCTTGGCCAAGTTCATGGTGGTGACTCACCCGGCCTACAACCTCATGAAGATGCCCGGGAGCAGCGGCGTCCTTACCGTGTCTGGAGACGCGAGGGATGCACTGTAGGCGCTCAAGCTCGCTTTCAAGGCGGCCGCAGTGGCGCAGCCCGCCGGCGCTGACACCCTCGAGCCCAAGGGGGCTGCACCGGCCAAGAAGAAGCAGTTGTTCACCCAAGACAAGGCAGAGACCAAGCAAGTACCAGTCGACGAAGATGGATCCTCTGGCGCCACCTTCACCATAGGCGCCAACCTCGACTCTGAACAGGAGGAGGCCCTGGTGAAATTTCTGCACGCAAACAAGGAGGTGTTTGCATGGGACCCTGATCAGCTAGCAGGGGTCCCAAGAGATGTGATTGAGCACCATTTGAACGTGTGCCCCAACGTGCGCCCCGTGAAGCAGAAGGCAAGGCAATAGTCCACCGATAAGCGGGCCTTCATCGTCCAAGAAACCCGCAAGTTGGAGGCTGCAGGTGTCATTCGCGAAGTCCGCGATCCTCAATGGCTGGCCAACCCTGTTGTTGTGCCAAAAAAAGGAGGAAAGGAGCGCATGTGCGTCGACTTGACCAACCTCAACAAGGCCTACCCTCAGGATCCATTCCCAGTCCCTCACATCAACCAGATCGTTGATTCCATCGCCAAGTGTGACCTGTTGTGCTTCCTGGATGCCTTCTCGGGCTATCACCAAATTAAGATGGCGGTAGAAGATGTGGAGAAAACGGCTTTCCTGAGCCCGTGCGGAGTATACTGCTATACCTGCATGCCGTTCGGATTGCGCAACACGGGCACAACCTTTCAGCGACTGATGCACATCACCTTGGGCCGGCAGCTCGGAAGAAACGCCGAGGCCTACGTCGACGACATCGTGGTGAACTCTCGGGAGGCGAAGACCCTGATACAAGACCTGCACGAAACCTTCGCGGGCCTTCGCGAAGTGGACCTGCGGCTCAACCCGAAGAAGTGCGTATTCGGAGTCCCTTCAGGCAAGCTTTTGGGCTTCCTCGTGTCCCACAGAGGTATCGAGGCTAACCCAGAGAAGGTCAAGGCCGTTCAAGACATGAGTCCGCCGAACACCCTCAGAGAAATGCAGAAGCTCACTGGGCGAGTAACCGCATTGGGACGCTTCATCTCCAAGATGGGAAAACGAGCACTGCCCTTCGTCAAGCTAATGAAGAAGAAGGGCCCGTTCGAATGGACTGAAGAGGCTGACAAAGCATTCCAAGATCTCAAGAAGTACCTTACCAACCCCCGGTGATGGTGGCTCCGCGCCCTCAGGAGGCCTTGGTGCTCTACCTTGCAGCCACGCCCTACTCCGCCAGCGCAGCCCTAGTGGTGGTTTGGGAGGAGCGTCGGGTCAAGACCGCGTCGGTCGCAACCCTGGCCGTAGCAGCACAATGCCAAGAAAGCCTCACGAAGACCACGGCCGCAGCCGATGGGAATCAGCCTCAGCAGGGGGACACACCCAGGGCGGAGGAGGCCCCGCCAGGCGACCAAGCGCCGGGGGCTCTGCCGTCTCGGGAGGCGCCTCGACCTCCGAAAGACGCAGGCCACGCCAGCACTCTCAGCCTCGTCGAGCATCCCGTGTACTTCGTTAGCATGGTGCTGCGGGACGCAAGGGCACGATACGCCATGCCTCAGAAACTCTTGCTCGCATTACTAGTGGCCTCACGCAAGCTACATCACTACTTCCAAGGTCACCCCATCAAGGTCGTCTCGGCATATCCCTTGGACAGGGTGCTCAGAGCCCCAACTCAGCTGGAAGGGTCACCGAATGGAACATCGAGCTACAATCATTTCAGCTGGAATTCAGCACGACCAGGGTCGTCAAAGGAGCCGAGCTTGCAGATTTCGTGGCGGAATGGACAGAGGCACCAGGGCTCGAAGCGGGCGAGGATCGATCTCTTTCCCCAGGAAGTGAAGCACCGGATGGGTGGGTCATGTACTTCGACGGAGCATTCTCGTGACATGTCGCAGGGGCTAGCGCAGTGCTCATATCTCCCACTCAGGACAAACTCTATTATGTCATGCAGCTCTGCTTCCAGTATGGAGAGAAGGTCTCCAATAACATAGCAGAATACGAGGGCTTGATAGCAGGATTGAAAGTTGCAGCCGCCTTGGGGGTAAAGCGCCTCATCATCAAGGGCGATTCAGAACTCCTCGTCAACTTCTCCAACAAGGTGTACGAGCTGAAGGACAAACACATGGAAGCATCTCCTACGGAGGTCTGCAGGATGGAAAAGCAGTTTTGGGGGTTAGAGTTGCAGCATGTACCCCGCGGCACCAATCAACAGGCTAATGACATCGCCAGGAGGGCGTCCAGGCGGCTGCCTCAGGAGCCCGGCATCTTTGAGGAACGACTCTTCAAACCCTCAGCAGCACCGTCACTATCAAGTACAGCGTAGCCTCAGGAGGAGCTCCCTCAACCGCCTGCCTCGGGAGCCCCGGCCTGCAGCCCGACCTCAGGAGCTCGTCTGCTCCTGGTGCTGGAGCCTCACGAGGGATGTTGGACCGCAGAATTCAAAGATTACCTGATGCAAGGGACTCTGCCAGAGAAGGAGGAGGACGCAGAACGCGTGGCGCGGCAGGCCACGACCTACTGCATCCAAGACGGAGAACTCTGCCGGAAGAGGCCAAATGATGTTTCCCTACGTTGCATCTCCAGGGAGCAAGGGAAAGAGTTGCTGGCAGACATTCACGATGGAGACTATGGGCACCACTCGTCGTCACAGACCCTCGTCGGCAAGGCGTTTCGGAGCGGGTTCGATTGGCCAACAGCACTCAACGACGCGATCGAGCTGGTGAAAGCTTGTGAAGCTTGTCAATTCCGTGCTAAGCAGATTCATCAGCCGGCACAAGGCCTGCAAACCATCCCCCTTTCATGGCCATTCGCTGTTTGGGGACTAGACATCCTAGGCCTGTTTCCCCGGGTGCCAGGGGGCTACCGCTACCTCTACGTCGCCATTGACAAGTTCACAAAGTGGGCAGAGGTGGAAGCTGTCCACACCATCCTAGCTGGCTCAGCGGTCAAATTCATCAAGGCCTCGTGAGCCAGTTTGGGGTACCTAATCGCATCATCACCGACAATGGTTCGCAGTTCACCGGCAATCTCTTCAAAACATATTGTGCTAACCTTGGAATGCAGATATGCTACGCTTCGATGGCACACCCTCGGAGCAACGACCAGGCTAAACGTGCCAACGTGGAGGTCCTGAAAGGCCTCAAAACCAGGACCTTCAAGAAGAAGTTGGAGGCCTACGGCAGGGGTTGGTACGACGAGCTCTAGTCCTTGCTATGGTCCATCTGCACAACTGCTACCAAGTCGACCGGCGAAACCCCGTTCTTCCTCATCTACGGGGCTAAGGCAGTCCTCCCTCACGAGGTCAGGCATCGCTCCGCGTGGGTCCTGGCTTTCGACGAAGGACATTAGGACGCCATGCGGGGGATGGACCTCGTGCTGGGGGAGGAACATCGTCGGGAGGCTGCGCTTCGGGCAGCAAGATACCAATAGGCGTTGCGGCGGTACCACTACCGCAGCATCCGCCCCAGGAACCTCGAGGTAGGTGACCTTGTGCTCAGGCGGATACTCTCCAGGGAAGGGCCGCACAAGCTCTCGCCCATGTGGGAGGGCTCGTTCAAGGTTGTTCATGTCTCCAGGCCTGGCGCCGCGCGCTTGGAGACTCAGGAAGGGGTGCCCATCCCAAACGCTTGGAACATCCAGCACCTCCGGAAGTTTTACCCTTGAAGGAAGGCCCAGCACCTGTGAAGAAGGCCCGGCGCCTGTGAAGCTTGTCGTACCAAGAAAGGCCCGGTGCCTGTGAAGAAGGCCAACGCCTGTGAAGCTCATCGCCTCAAGAAAGGCCCGGTGCCTGTGAAGAAGGCTAATGCCTGTGAAGCTCGCCTCCGGTGACACTCTCACGTAATAATGAGTTGGGGCTGTACACGCCCTGGAGTTTCCGAAGAGCCGCCCTCGGGCCTCGGGGGCTCCCGCCCACGCCCAGTGGCAGCACTTAGCTCCACGCTGGTGAGAAGACGTCGAAGACTAGATTAGGTGTCGGATGTGGCTTTTTCATTTGCTTTCTGCAGTTGGCTTGTTCATCCTTATTTGAAATTTTATTGGAGTTTCTTTTAGCATTGTTGCCATCCCCGACCCGTGATTCTCTGTCTTTGTTGCCCGCCTGACTCGTCTTCTCTTTCGCAAGTCCCACGAGGGGGCTACACGGGCGCCCTCGCGAGTGCTTTCTGACCCAGTCTCGTGAGGCTTCCCTATCCAAGTCCACCGCGGGAGCACTCCTCCCGGTCCGTGCCCCACGGGCATTGCGACACGAACACAGGACCTGAGCCGGTCGCCCTCACGACCAGGTCCTAAAGTTATCCCCCCTGACTAATTCTTGCAGGCCTCGAGGCGCATGACCAGGCCTCAGCCTCGAGAAGCAAAGACTGCAACAAGTCACCCGAGCTAAGTGGTTCCTACACATGAGCACGCAGCACCAAAACACAGCACAGGAATAATGAAAATAGCATAATAGTTAACGGCAACAGTCTAGCACGCCCCTAAGGGGCCCCACACTACTCTCTTTGTGCAGGAAAGGGAGAAAAAGAAAATAGACACGGCTTGCCCGGCGACGACTCATGGCGAGGGCTCATACTGCCCTCCGGAGCTCAGTTAGACCCCTCCTCACGCTTCACCGAGGCGCAACAACGGGATGACCCGCTACCCCCCTCAAGGCGAGCGCAACGGCGCGGTGGCTGGTCACGGCCGCCGCTGGAGGAGCTACCGTCTGAAGGGGAGCCGCCGAAGCTTGGCGAGCTACGAACGCCGCCGGCCACGCGCCCTCCTTCATCTTCATCTCGGCCATCGCCGAGGCTGAACACCCGGTCGCCTTCATCATTATCTTCGGGGCAGCACCCAACGCGGCGGCTGTCTTCTCCGAACACCCTCACATTGAGGGTGGCGTCGCTGTCAAACTTGAAATGCAGGGTGCACCGTTGGCCCACGCCATGCGTGCGGGAAAACGTTTGCCAGCCACGGACCAAAGCCACATTCTCGGCGACGGAGATCTCCAGTGAGATAAAAGAGGCCTTGCTGCAGCAGCCATCCGCTTGGAGCCAGAGGCCACCAGGAGCGCCGGCCAGGTGTTCCCCCACGAAGAAGCGGGGAAGCTGTAGCCAGCTGCCGGTTGGGTCCGCTGGCCACACGACGAACTCCGGTAGCACCTCAGCCGAGTGGAAGCGCGGCCTGGGAGGCCACGCGGCCATGACGCGCCTCCCCTCACCCACCAGATGCCCGTCACCGTGCGGGAGATCACCGCCGCGACCACAGGAAGCCACTGCGGGGGTCGCAGGATGCTTGCGAGGACGACCTTGGCCGCGCTTGGGCGGAGGAGAGTCAGGCCCTTCCCGACGGGCCTTTCCTTTCTCCGCGGCTGAGAACCTCTTCGGCGGCGCCATAGGACACGGCGAGCAGCTAGGACGGGGAGAAAGAAAGAAGCAAGGAGGAAGATGTACATCGGGGGCCTGTGCTCTTCTGCATTTATAACCGGAGAAGGCCAACCGTCGGCCTCCACGATCGCAGGTGATCATGACTTATTTCCGCATGCAGGGACTTGTCAAGTTGGGCAGTTGCCGAGGCAGCATGGGGAAGCGGAGGCGCCCACGTCCAATCAACCGCCACACGACGTCCAAGGCCACTGGCTGATGGGGCCCGCGGCGCTCCGCACTTGCCCCTTCGATTCTTTGCTAAGCCAGGTCTGAGCACGCCTTGGGCCCGGGGGCTACTGTCGGCGTTCCAGGAATGGAGGTCCCCAGACTTGACTGCGTGCGGCGTGGCTCGAGTGGTGGCCCAGTACGGCCCATCTTCATCAGCGCAAACTCAAGACCCTCGCGAGGGGCCAAGCCTCGCGGGGTGGATGATGCAAGGCTTCCTCAGGAGTGGCCTCGCCAGGCAGGTTCGCGAGGAGGCGGAGAGATCAAGGCAAGGGTACCTCGTGAGGAGCTCGTGACGCAAGCCGTGACGATCGAGACCACACGGGCGCCAGGCGGGCGCCGGCCTGCGCAGTGTCCTTGTTTCCTCTTTGGTGCAAAGGGGGCAAGCACAGGCGTGGAGTACCGAGGCATCAGGCAAAGATTACCATTCCAGTCCAACGAGACCAAGACCAGCAGAGCGGCAGGATGGAAGTCACCATGGAGCCCAAGACGGTGTCATCACGAGTGCCTTTGGTAGCCGAAGACCAACTTTAGTCAGGATAACTTGTACTAGATGTTCCCCTTCAAAATGGCATTGTTGGCGCCCTTCCCGCTCAATATTTGGGAAGAGGACCAGGGCCTCTATAAATAGGGCTAGTCACCGCAGTAGAAGCCATCCAGAATATCGTCTAGGGACGGGAAGATCCACCCAGGTAGAACACAGCATCAGCTCAAGAACACCTCTCGCGAGGCAGTTCTTCCTTTGTACTGTTCATCATCAGCCCCTGAGGCAATCCACCACGCCACACACTGGAGTAGGGTATTACACCACAACGGTGGCCCGAACCAGTATAAATCTTGTGTCCCTCGTGTTGTTCATCGCTTAGCTTAGATTCCCGTGAGGCGATCAGACGCGGATTGGTAGGGGGAAGATCTTTGCATGCACCCCAGAGTTTGAACCTTAAGGGTCTGCCGGAACCCAACATCCGACAGGAGCTCTCTGGGAGGCTATTCAACTAGTGTCGTGTTGGTCCCTTCAACTTCAAGGGGAGGTATTTGATGATGTGGAGATCATCTCCACAAGCCATGTGAATGTGGAGAAGAAAATTCTCAATCCATACGGCAGGGTCTGTTGTTCCGTCGTATTGTTTGATGTTTGCGGGTTTAAACCCTTCCGAAAATTGGTGCTACATTACTTCATCAGTAAATTGGTGATACATTACTTCCGTCGTATTGTTTGATGTTTGCAGGTTTAAACCCTTCCGATAATTGTGGCACCTCTATACCCGGCTACATCGCGACATAGTTCGGATGACGTCTGTATTCGGTGCTGGCCGCGAACTTGATGATGTTGATCGTGCTAGGTTTGGTGGCCGTCATCTCGTGCCAGAGCACGTCCCCTGGATCCATAGATCGATCTAGTCTGACCGGCTTTATTGGTCAGGTCCTGACGTAGGTCGTAAGTGTAATCCGGCGCCGGTGTCTCCTTGCCTCTATAGCAAGGTGGTGCGGGCTGGTGTTCGGCCTGATAGGCCGTTTTGTCCCATCCACACGGTGGTCGGTCTGGCTGATCAGCATAGTTGTACTTCGACGGAATTGGCTCGAGGGCTTCATCATCAAATTGTGGCAGCAACCTGCTCTTAGGGTAACTCTTTACCTGTCGCTCTAGGCCGTACTCTTCGGTGGCTAGGACCTTAGTCCATCTATCGTTGAGTGTGTCCTGTTCAACTTGAAGCTGCTGCTGTTTCTTTTTCAGGCTCCATGCAGTGGCGATGAGTTGTCGCTTGAAGCGTTCTTGTTTGAGGGGTTCCTCTGGGACGATGAAGTCTTCATCATCGAGGCTCACATCCTCTTCGGAGACAGGTAAGTAATTGTTGTCCTTTGAGTCCTCGTGATCAGCATGCTCGGGGCTATATTGACACTCCTCCCTCTTTTCTTGTTCGGACATGGGCTCGGCAGGGTGGTCTTCTGCGTTGTCCAAGGTTTCATTATCTCTGGTGCCGGTAGTGCTATCCTTTTGCCTACGCGATCGTGAGCGGCACCGCTGACATCGACACTTTGGTGGTTCATCAACGGGGTTGTCCATGCCTAAATCTTGAATGCCATCGTTGTACTTTTCCTTAGGGATGTCCACCATGTATACATCGTTGGTAGAAGTGGCTGTCCAACGCCCTATAATAGGAGGGTTTTGGCTTTGCTCGGCATTGACATCATCGTCCATGCCATCGATGTCTTCGAAGGCATAGTCTAGCATGTTGGTTAAATTCTCGACAGTGGCTATTAAGTGGGTGGTGGGTGGGGTGAAAAATTCCCCGACCTCAGCCCCCAGCCTGTGCTGGGTGTAGTTCGGAGGCGAGGCTTCCGTAATCGCAAGAGATTGCATTAAGCCTAGTGCTTTGTCTAAAAGCGAAAGCTGGATGGGAGTCTCTGGATTTGCGGGGCCGGACACTTGATTGAGTCCGGGGGATGCAGACCTCGGCGATTCAGAGTTATCCTCCAGAGGCAAGTCCGTCTCTTCGATGACTGGGAGAGTCCCGTCGGATTCCGGGATTACCAATGGCGCGATTGCATCTGGGTCTCCAGCTGAGAGTTCCATGGTAGGAGAGAGTCTGGCGGGGTCGATCCCCCCATCGTTGTAAAACGCGATCTGACCCAGATCTAATGCCGAGGCAGGTCTGGGTATTGGCCCCTGGACATGATCTGATAGCAGATCCGAAGGGCCCTCCTTATGAGGGTGGGGAGCAGCAGCCGGGGCCGCAAATCCTAGGAAGATTAGATCCCCTCGGATATCAGCGACATAGTTCAAGTTTTCGAACCTGATCTGGTGACCAGGGGCGTAGCTGTCGACCTACTCAAGGCGGCCGGTCGAGGTGGAATGTAGCACGAAGCCGCCACACACAAAGACCCATCCGAGGAGAAAAGTCTCCCTGGACACAGTATCATTGTTGATGAGAGGCGCGCCATCAATCCTTCCGTTGACAACACAGCGACGCTCTTAATGAAAGCACCAATGTCGGTGTCAAAACCGGCAGATCTCGGGTAGGGGGGCCCAAGCTGTGTGTCTAAGGATCGATGGTAACAATGGACAAAGGGAGACAATGTTTACCCAGGTTTGGGCCCTCTTAAAGGAGGTAAAACCCTACGTCTTGCTTGATTGTATTCGATGAGAATAGGGCTTACAAGAGTTGATCTACCTCGAGATCATAATGGCTAAACCCTAGATTGTCTAGCCTATGAATGTTATGATCTTGTCTCCGGTCTAAGCCCTCCAGTTTATATAGACACCGGAGGGGCCTAGGGTTGTACAGAGTCGGTTTAAAGAGAAAGGAAACAATATATCCGGACACTTAATCTTGCCGTTCTTGCATACAGGAGTCCTAACCGGACACAGGAGGTGGCCTTCTTCCTTCATCTTTACAGCCCATCAGTCCGTCCCATATAGAATAAACTGGACGCCCAAGGACCCCTTAGTCCAGGACTCCCTCAAGGAGGTTGTGTGGTCTTGTCATTCTTCTTCTTCTTCTTGGACTTGGGTGCAAACCCAATCCCCTCGTTGGCCACAGCTTCACTTGGAGTTGATTATGAGACTCCTTGGGGCTAGCATGAGCGCCCTTCAAGGCCTTGTGAGCCTTGTCAAGTATATCAAACTCCTCCTTGAGTCTAGCATGGTCAACCCCAAGTTTGGCCTTCAAAGAATTGAGCACACGAGATACAACAAGATCATGATCAAGATCTTTCTTTAATTTAGCATGATCATCATTGTGTGTCTTCTCAAGAGCCAAACGATGACCTCGCTCTTCCTCAAGCGCATTAGAGAGATCCGGTATCTCATCGGCATAGTCACGACTATGCTCTTCCATCTTAGAGATGGTTTCTTCGTGAGCCCCGGTCATGTCATTGGCTTCACCAAGTTGTTCCAAGAGAGAAACAAAGTGCTTCTTGGATTTTTCCCTTGAGCTTACCAATAAAAGACTAAAATTCATTTTGTTCCTCCTTCGACCCCTCACTTTCATCAATGCAATCTGTCAAAGAAGGATTAGTAGTGATGGTAGTTTTGATGTTGGGTGTTACCTTGTTGGTGTCTTTAGCCATGAGGCACTTGGCGGTGATGTTCTCATTGGGTGAATCAAAGAGGGACACCCGTGGAATTGTGGCAGTGGCAGTGGAAATGGAGGCCATGGCAACCGTATCACCATCTTCATCATCATCATCATCCTCATTGTACTCTTCTTGTGCCACCAACCCCTTGGGAGCACTACACAAAAATACACTTCCGTGATGATACGTGTTTCTCACAGTAGGTCACGTTTTCTGTCATGCATGTACATCCATGATGATTCTATGACAGAATCAAGATAGTCATACTTGTGCTGTCGTAGAAGTGTTCCATGACATTACCAAAATTATCATCACGGAAGTGTCCACTTCCATGACGATAAATTGTGCGTCATAGAAGTGCTTTCGTCAAGGGTGACCGACACGTGGCATCCACCGTAACGGCTCGCCATTAAGCTATCGGGTCCGGTTTTGGATCCGATAACCCGTTAACAGCACTGACCAATGGGGATTTTTCACGTGTAAAATCATCATTGGCTAGAGGAAACACGTGTCGGCTCACTGTTGGGACAAATGTCATCCACTCATTGGACCGAAGGCGCCTATGATACGTCGACACGTGGAACGGGCCCAACAGAGGCCCATTCCGTTGAAAAGGCCGGCCTGTTTGACTTGGTCAAAAGGTAACAGGCCGGCCCACGGAAAGCCTGTTAACTGCCTGTTCGTATATAGCCCATTTATGGCCCGCTAACTCCCGGCCCATTACAACCTATCGGAATTAAGCCCAGTAGCTTCATCTAGGCCTTCCAATATGATTCCAGCCCGTTGTAACTTCTGGCCCATGATGTCTTTTGGCCCATATGAGGCCCTCTTTAACTCTCGGCCCATTAAAGGCCCGAGATTAAACTGGCCCATAATGAACAGTTGATCGCTTTATACCCGTTAGCGGCCCATTATTCCGTCGGCCGTTTCCAGCCCGTGTTAACTTTCGGCCTTCTATGGGCCCATTTATTCTTGGGCTCATTTCTAGAATTCGGTTAGTTACGGTCCGTTACTGGCTTGTTCCGTTTGTGGGCCATATTCAGCCCGTGGTTACATTCGACCCGTTAACCCGTTTGGCCGTTTTCATGGCGTTATCAAATACGGCCTATTAATGGCCCATTATGGTCCACGAATAGTACGACCCACATTTTGTGAAATGATTATACGCCCCATAGAAGGCCCATGGATCCTACGGCCCGTAGAAGGCCAATGGATCCTACGGCCCGTAGAAGGCCCATGGATCATACGACCCATAGAAAGTCCATGGATCCTACGGCCCATAGAAGGCCCATGGATCCTATGGCCCGTAGAAGGCCCACGGATCCTACGGCCCGCAGGAGGCCCATGGTTACAACAGTCCGTGTGTTGCCATGATTATTGTGGCCTAGTTACAAAAAATAGGTTATTGTGGCCACTAGAAAAACATGGAAAAAGAACTGCAGTGACTACAAGCAATCAACTAAACAAGACAATAAAGAAATAAATAAGCAAGCAACTAACGCTAGCCTATTACAGCTATTACACACATTACATCCACTGGGCATCAAAGTTCGCCACCAGTGCAAATATAGGGAACAAAGTAGCATATTACATACACTAGCCGTCAAAATTGGCCACTGGTACAAATAAACAAGGTAGCAAAATAAGTCCATAACTGAAACAACTTCAGAAGAGCTCAAGAAACATTATCCTGGGTATCCACCATGCTGGCAATAAGCTTAGCAAGTTTATTAGCTTTCTCCTGTTTGGCGCTAAAATCCTCCAATGCTTGCTGTTGCACCAGAAAGTATGCATATGAATGTTCTAGGGCCTTCGCAGTCCTTCCGCTTCTTGTCGCAGCATAGCTGATCGATATCTTTCAGCTTCTAGTTGAGACTCAAGAAACCAAACAGATTCAAACAGTGAGTTTGAATAGCTTGTGCAAGCGGTAGAGGCCAGTAACTCGAACAGTAAACCAAGACAGGACTTTGGGGTTGCCTCACTGTCTTCAAGATAGTTTTCCTTAGCTGTTTTATCAGCTTTGTTGGAGACCAACAAGGATGTCTCACGATCCTGAACCTTATCTGCATTACGTCCTTTATCATTGCTTAATAAGGCACTCTTCCCCAATATTCTACCAGCATTCTTGTAGGACTTTGAAGTATGTCTAGAGGGGTGGTGATTAGACTACTTGACCAATAAAAACTTAACCTTTTCCAAATTTTGGAGTTTGGCAGATTTTAGCTATTTTAGGACAAGTCAAGCAATCATCATACAATTCAAGCAAGCATGCAAAGAGTGTATAGGCAGCGGAAATTAAAGCATGCAACTTGCAAGAAAGTAAAGGGAAGGGTTTGGAGGATTCAAACACAATTGGAGACACGGATGTTTTTGGCGTGGTTCCGATAGGTGGTGCTATCGTACATCCACATTGATGGAGACTTCAACCCACGAAGGGTAATGGCTGTGTGAGTCCACGAAGGGCTCCACCCACGAAGGGTCTACGAAGAAGCAACCTTGTCTATCCCACCATGGTCGTCGCCCACGAAGGACTTTCCTCACTAGCGGTAGATCTTCATGAAGTAGGCGATCTCCTTGCCCTTACAAACTCCTTGGTTCAACTCCACAATCTTGTCGGAGGCTCCCAAGTGACACCTAGCCAATCTAGGAGACACCACTCTCCAAGAAGTAACAAATGGTGCATTGATGATGAACTCCTTGCTCTTGTGCTTCAAATGATAGTCTCCCCAACACTCAACTCTCTCTCATAGGATTTGGATCTGGTGGAAAGAGGGTTTGAGTGGAAAGCAACTTGGGGAAGGCTAAAGATCAAGATTCATATGGTAGGAATGGAATATCTTGGCCTCAACACATGAGTAGGTGGTTCTCTCTCAGAAATGGTAAGTTGGAAGTGTAGGTTCATTCTGATGGCTCTCTCCACGAATGAAGAGGAGGTGGAGGGGTATATATAGCCTCCACACAAAATCTAACCATTACACACAATTTACAAAACTCGGTGGGACCGAATCGTTAAACTCGGTTGGACCGATTTAGTAAACCTAGTGACCGTTAGTGATTTTTGGTGGGACTGACATGCATCTCGGTGAGGCTGATTCGGTTAGGGTTAGGGCATAATGTAATCTCGGTGAGACCGATTACACAAACTCGGTGAGACCGATTTGGTAATAAGCTTTCCAGAGAGTTGATCAGGTAAACTCGGTGGGACCGATTTGCTCTTTTCGGTGAGACCGAAATGTTACAAAAAGGAAACAGAGAGTTTACATTGCAATCTCGGTGGGACCGATCGCTCACTTCGGTTAGACCGAAACATTACGAAGGGAAACAGAGAGATTGCAACCCCATCTCAGTGAGACCGAGATCCCTATCGGTAAGACCGATTTGCTTAGGGTTTGTGGCAGTGGCTATGACTTTTGGAATCGGTGGCGCCGGATAGAAAGAATCGGTGTGACCGATTTTGGCTTTAGGTTTTAGGTCATTTGTGGATGTGGGAAAGTAGTTGAGGGTTTTGGAGCATATCACTAAGCACATGAAGCAAGAGGCTCATTAAGCAACACCTCATCCCTTCTTGATAGTATTGGCTTTTCCTATAGACTCAATGTGATCTTGGATCACTAAAATGTAAAATGAAGAGTATTGAGCTTTTGAGCTTGAGCCAATCCTTTGTCCTTAGTATTTTGAGGGATCCACTTTCATCATCCATGCCATGCCATTCATTGAGCTTTCCCGAAACAATAGTCTTGGAATAGCATTAGCTCAATGAACTATATGTTGTTATGAATTACCAAAACCACCTAGGTATAGTTGCACTTTCAATCTCCCCCTTTTTGGTAATTGATGACAACATATAGATCAAAGCTTCGACAAATGATAATAAAATTTAAATAACATCGTCGCTTTGAGAAGTATGTGATAAGCAAGAGCTCCCCCTAAGTTTGTGCATAGTTTTAGATTTGCTATGGACTACAAATGCACAATGAATTAGGCTCATGGGTTACTCTTCCATGTCACATGCATCTTGGTGGAGCGCTCAAAATAATAAACAATGAATACATGCACTCATCACCAAGCATAGTGAGTGATCACATAAGATAGATAGGATAATATCAAGCATGCATAAGTGTAGCTTATGATCAAACACATGATCATCAATGTCTCACAAGCATAGTATCTCAACCAAAATCAAACAAAGATGGAAAAACCACCAAATAAAGCAAGAGAGAACAAAAGCAACACTCTCTCTCTCTCGAAGCGTATGATCTATACATTTTTCTCCCCCTTTGGCAACAAGTTACCAAAAAGTTCATAGAAAATGCATAGTGCTAGATCGACTCTCAGGCTTGATCTTCTGGTGGTGGTGTCCTGATAACTCCAAGGACGAAAGGCTTCAGTTGATGTAGAGGGTGCTGGAGTTGATGCTGAAGCTGGTTGCACTGGAGCTGAAGGGGCAGTAGTTGGTGATGAAGATGTTGCTCTAGTGTCTGTCACTGGCACTGCAACTGACCTCTGGGCTCTGGGCACTCTGGCAAACACATTGGTGGTAGTCTTGCCCTTCCTCTCCTGCATGTCATCCTGCAGCTGCTCCACAACTGACTGAATCTCAGTTACCTTGACATCTAGATCATAGAATTTTTGTTCCATGATTCTTTCCAGGCTCTCCTGGTTTTGAGTTAGGGTGGCCAACCCCTTCTCAATCCTCAGAGATGATGCTATCAAGTAACCAAGCTGCTCCTGTTTGGTTTTCAAGAAATATTCAGATGCCTCCTCTTGAGTTGGCATCTTGGCAGCCTTCTCCCTCTTTGCCTTCTCCTTCTTCTCCTGAGCTTGAACTGATTGTGGATCATCTTCATTCATGACAAGTTCATTGTCCTCAAAGTCTGGATAAAGTGGAAAGTGTTCCTTATCCAACTGATATTTTCCTGTGCCCATCTTTGAGTTTATCAATTCTTGAATCTGAGGTGCATATCCACAGCTCCTCTTCTGATCTGCTGCAGTCCTCTTGATTGTTTCAACTATAAGGCTCATGACTTTGAATTTTTGTGGCACATCAAATAAATGCAACATATTGATGGTATGCCCTCTGATCATGTTGTGGTCACCTGACTTGGGCAACAGAGTGTGCCTCAGAATCCAATTGATAGTAGGCAGCCCTGACAACAGAAAATGGACTGATCCAAAAGTGAAAGTCTCTAGGGCTTTGTCTGGGATCTCCTTGTACATGTGTGCCATGGTATTGTGTCCCATTTTCTTCTTGGCATATACATCCAGATCATCATCATTTTCCTTTGGGGCATTTATTAGACTTGCCCATTCTTCAATAGTGGAGTGGTACCTTATACCTTCAGACATCCAAACAATTCTTCCATCCGGGTAAAAATGTGCTGTGGAGTAGAACTGCATGATAAGCTCATCATTCCAGTTGGTGAACTTCTGTCCAACAAAATCTGCAACTCCACAAGCAACAAAGCTGTCTTGCACTCCAGGATAGTGCTGTTCATTTTCCTTGATGAATTTCCAGTCAACCCACCTCATGTCACAGACTATGGGCTTCTTGTCCAACAGAATTGTTTCATACAAGTCCTGTTGTTCCTTTGTATGGAACCTGTAATCAATAGCAGTTCTTCTCCTTGTGGCATATGGATCTGCCATTCTCCACAGTCTCAGCCCTGAATCCTTCCTGATTCTCATGTCCTCAGCCACAGGATGGGCATCATTGTGGTCTGGTATCTATGGCTTGAGCTTCCTTAGAATCTGTCCTTCTTCATCTTCCTCCTCAGCAACCTCAGGCACTGGGGCCTTGTTCTTCTCAGCAGCTGGAATACTCCTGGTATTCCTCTTTGGTGCAGACTTGGCCTTGGGGGCAGCTTTGGGTGCTTCCTTGGGCTTAGATGTTGTAGCCCTAGATTTAATAGCATCATCCATAAGCTTTGGTGCCTTTGGTGCTGGTGCAGAAAGCTCTTCCTCTTCCATCATGGAAGGTTGCCCAACAACTCTGGCCATGGTCTTCTTGACCCTTTCCTTCCTCTTCTTGCTTTCATCAGCTGGCTCTTTGGGATCAGGATTTTCAAGCAGTTGAGTTGATGCTCTGGCCTTGGGCATAGGTTGCCTTCTTGCAGGCCTTTTAATCTTCATGCCTGGCTTTATATCCTTTGCTGAGCAATATTCCTTCTTGAGCACCACTTTCTTGGAAGTAGCCTCATCTTCCTCAACTTTGTAATCTTCATCCTCTGAATCTGAAGTTCTTTTCCTCCTTTGCCTAGTTGCAGCCTTAGGCAAATTGCTAGGAGTACTTCTGCTCCCTTCATCTGAAGTTGAGGGACTAGTGCCCTCACTCAAGTCCATCTGCTCTTCTGACCTGTTATGGCTATCACTTTGATCAGACATACATCAAAAGCTGACTGCTGACCCTGTGAAGAGTTATAGATGAGATAGAAAAGATGAGCATCACAAAATGCAGAGGTTTTTGCAAAAGAATGACTCAAAGTTCAGTCTTAGATTTCCACAGAAAGCATTTCGGATCCACCGATTTTCAAACTCGATGATACCAAAGCAGTTTTGGAACCTAAACTGATGATCTCGATTGGACCGATTTTCAGTTCGGTGGTACCGAGACTGCTAGGGTTTCACAGAATCCTCAAATCGGTTGCACCGATTAGTAATTCTCGGTCAGACCGAGAGACACTAGTGCAATGGCATAAGCCAAATCGGCGAGACTGAGTTTTTCAACTCAGTGGGTCCGAGATGGTTTCGGCGGAAACCTAAACCTAAAAATTTGAATCACGTCTAATCTATGAACTACTTTGGCTGGATAGAAGAGTTTCAATCGTGGCAAGATTCAATATGAAAACAATGTGCCAGGAATCAGACGTGGATAGCACAAAGATTAAGTCCATACCCTAGCTTGGCGGTGGACTTGCTACGGCGGCAACGGCGGGGATGAAATCCGTTGACGGCGGCAGAGACCAGCGACAGGAGGCTGCTGGCGACGAGGAGACGAACCGGAGACCACGATGGCAGAGTGAGCTATTGCGCGGGCGAAGGGTTTTGGAGAAATTTCCAAAATTTTGCCCGTGGCTATATATATAGCTCGACCCTATCGGTGTGACCGAGTGGAACAACTCGGTGGCACCGAGATGCATAATTGTGTTCAATTACAACAAATCGGTGAGACCAAAGAGTTCAAATCGGTTGCACCGAGATTGAAAACTCAGATCAACTTGATGATCTCAGTATGATTGAAATGGAAGGATTGGTCAGACCGAGAATCACTAAGAGGTTTCGGAAGTTTAAGTCTATGACAAATCGGGGACTCCGAGTGCTCCTCACACAGATTGGTTCGAATCTGACTTGATCAAATTTTGTGATGTAGCATGAATAGAGTTTGAGACGAGAAAAGCATAGATAGCTAAAGAAGGTTCTTAGGCATTCTTGTCCATCCACTTGGCACAAAGAAAAGAATCCAAACAAACAAAACAACAAGTGGATGTCCTTGAATGAGTAAAATATGCACCAACATGCTCACACAATAAGATGGCAATTGAAATATGTGGCAAAGCATGCACAACCAATTTTAGCATCTATCAAGCAATTGGCGATGACTAGGTCATCTATATATGAGTATATTGACTTAGGAATCAAATGAGAACATTTGATCATAGGTCATACTCATCGTTTAAGCTCAAGTGGGGTTACCACTTTTTACATAATGCATTAATGTGTTCACACCATTAGAGTTGCTTTGACTCAATTATTAGAGTTAAACTCCCCCTAGATGTGAGATCCCCCCTTAGAGGGATGAACTAACCTTGGGTTTTGTCGATGATGACTTCATGTAGGTGTTGAAGATGTAGATGCTCAATGTTGATGTAGATCATTTGGAGCAATCCTTTGGAGTGAGTTGCACTTTCAACTTGCCTACATGGGTTAGTCCCACAAGGAACAAACAAGAATATCCATAGACATAGAGTGATGCACACACAAGATGATGTCCATGAAAACATTAGGTTACCTTGTCCCTTGCCTTACCAACATGAGGGTTTGTGACTCCTTGAACTAGTGCAAGATGTGAAAGTTGATTGCACTTGTTCTTGCCAAAATGATATGAGTGAGGAATGTTGGCGGAGTCACCCTCAAGAACTCTCTAGTTCTTCTTCTTCAGGATCCACATCATCTTGATGGGAAGCCTTGGAGTTTTAGTTGTACTTGATGAAGTAGAACTTGACGTAGTCTTGGGACCACTTGAACGAGGCTTTAGGTGCTTCTTCAAATGCATCAATCTCTTCTTGAAGCTTGTCCTTGCCTTTGTTCTTGTGGTCTTGTGGTGGAAGATCATCTTGACCTTGTGTCCCCTTGAAGGAAGTAGGATCATACTTCTCTTGTTGAGGAACAAACTTTGTCTTGGGGTATTGATCTTCTTCCCACTCAACTCCATTGGCGTTGAACTTTCGTTCAAAACCAACACCTTGATTCTTCCGGTGCCTTCCTTGCTTGCGTACAATTTCCTCGAATTGCTTACTCCCGGCAAGGCTATTGTAAACACCTTTCTCTATAATTCCCTTCAATAAACTATTTTCTTGCTCAAGTGTAACTTGGCTAAGAGAATCATTAGTGGAATCAAGAGAACTACTAGAAGCAACAATATTGGATTTGACATTATTATTGTTACTACTAGAGGAAGTATCTTTCTTGTACTTGTTACTAGACTTGACTTGAGGCATGTAAGTAGATAAGAGTAAACGCTTGGCAATGTAAGAAGAACTTTTCTTGCGGAGATCATCATTGATTGCCTTTAAGAACTCATGCTCTTGCTCAAGATTGAGCTTTTCAAAGCGTAACTTCTCATGAGCCCTTAAAAGTTCTCGATGATATTCGAAGATAGTTTCATGAGCCAACTTAAGAGTGTTTAGTTCTTTAGTTAGAAGCTCAATTTTCTCCTTATCATTGTCATTCGTTTGATTAGCATGATTAATTGACGTTTCATCATAGTATTCATCACTAGAGTTGTCAACAAGTAAATCATCATCCACAAGCAAGTCATCATCATCACTATTAAAATCAACATACTCGGGATGTGTTACCTTTGGACCTTTGGCCATGAAGCATCTTCTAACACCTTCATTTGGTGAGTCAAATATGTCGTAGGAGTTGGTTGACACAAGTGCTAGACCGGCAACACCTTCATCTTGAGTATATTCGGAGTCGGAGTGATAGCTTCTCTCAGAGTGTTTGTCGGAGTCGGAGCCGGAAACCCATTCACCAACATGAGCTTGATGTCTTCGTTTTGTGTAGCTCCTTGATGACTTGTCCTTTCTTTCCGAATCCTTACTTCTCTATGAGGGTCTTCATTCATAACGATCATCTCTACTCCTCCTCTCTCTTGGTGGTGATTCTTCTCTTTTGCTCCTTCTTCTTGGAGAATCTTCTCTTCTTTTGTAGGGCGCCGTACACTCATTGGAGTAGTGTCCAGGCTTCCCACAATTGTAGCAATTGCGCTCTCGACTAGAAGATCTCTTGTCATGATAAGACCTTGACTTGGAGCTTCTTTCTTTGCTTCTACTCTTGTAGAATTTGTTGAAGTTCTTCACCATTAAGCTCAATTCTTCATTGAAGGTTTGTTTCTCACTAGATGATGTGGGGGATTCACTTGAGGCTTTGTAAGCACCACTTGAATTGTTCTGAAGTTCCTCCTTATCCTTGAGTGACATCGCATGAGCAACAATCCTTCCAATGACTTCCGTTGGCTTGAAATCTTTATAGTTTGGCATCATTTGGATCAATGTGCACACGGTATCATACTTTCCATCCAATGCTCTTAGGATTTTCTTGATGATGAATTTGTCGGTCATCTCTTCACTCCCTAAGCTGGCAATCTCATTTGTGATAAGTGCAAGCCTAGAGTACATTTCAGCGACACCTTCACCATCCTTCATTTTGAACTTGTCAAGCTGACTTTGGAGCACATCCAACTTGGATTCCTTGACGGGCTCGGTACCTTCATGCATATCAATCAAAGTATCCCAAATTTCCTTTGCATTCTCAAGACGGCTGATTTTGTTAAATTCTTCGGAGCACAATCCGTTGAAGATGATGTCACATGCTTGAGTGTTGTATTGCAACATCTTCAATTCTTCCGCATTAGCTTCACGGTTCGGTTCTCTCCCATCGAAGAATTCACCTTGCAAGCCAATACAAATAGTTGCCCAAACGGCGGGGTTATGTCCAAGAATATTCATTTTCATCTTATGCTTCCAACTAGCAAAATTATTACCATCAAAGTAAGGACCTCTACGATGATAATTTCCCTCGCTAGACACCATACTCTCCTAGGTTGTGAAACCAAGGCTATGACCACCAAAAGCTATGGAAAACAAAGAATATGGAGACCAAGGCTCTGATACCACTTGTAGGACCTTGAAGTATGTCTAGATGGGGGGTGATTAGACTACTTAACCAATAAAAACTTAACCTTTTCCCAATTTTAGATTTTGGCAGATTTTAGCTATTTTAGGACAAGTCAAGCAATCATCATACAATTCAAGCAAGCATTCAAAGAGTGTATAGGCAGCGGAAATTAAAGCATGCAACTTGCAAGAAAGTAAAGGGAAGGGTTTGGACGATTCAAACACAATTGGAGACACGAATGTTTTTAGCGTGGTTCCGATAGGTGGTGCTATCGTACATCCACGTTGATGGAGACTTCAACCCACGAAGGGTAACGGCTACGCGAGTCCACGGAGGGCTCCACCCACGAAGGGTC
Source organism: Triticum dicoccoides (assembly GCF_002162155.2). NCBI lineage: Eukaryota > Viridiplantae > Streptophyta > Magnoliopsida > Poales > Poaceae > Triticum > Triticum dicoccoides. Next base: position 354,049,883 of record NC_041393.1, read on the forward strand.
CACGAAGAAGCAACCTTGTCTATCCCACCATGGTCGTCGCCCACGAAGGACTTGCCTCACTAGCGGTAGATCTTTACGAAGTAGGCGATCTCCTTGCCCTTACAAACTCCTTGGTTCAACTCCACAATCTTGTCGGAGGCTCCCAAGTGACACCTAGCCAATCTAGGAGACACCACTCTCCAAGAAGTAACAAATGGGTCTCCCCAACACTCAACTCTCTCTCATAGGATTTGGATCTGGTGGAAAGAGGGTTTGAGTGGAAAGAAACTTGGGGAAGGCTAGAGACCAAGATTCATATGGTAGGAATGGAATATCTTGGCCTCAACACATGAGTAGGTGGTTCTCTCTTAGAAATGGTAAGTTGGAAGTGTAGGTTCGTTCTAATGGCTCTCTCCACGAATGAAGAGGAGGTGGAGGGGTATATATAGCCTCCACACAAAATCTAACCGTTACACACACTTTACCAAACTCGGTGGGACCGAATCGTTAAACTCTGTCGGACCGATTTAGTAAACCTAGTGACAGTTAGTGATTTTCGGTGGGACTGACATGCATCTCGGTGAGGCCGATTCGGTTAGGGTTAGGGCATAATGTAATCTTGGTGAGACCGATTACACAAACTCGGTGAGATCGATTTGGTAATAAGCTTTCCAGAGAGTTGGTCAGGTAAACTCGGTGGGACCGATTTGCTCTTTTCGGTGAGACTGAAATGTTACAAAAAGGAAACAGAGAGTTTACATTGCAATCTCGGTGGGACCGATCGCTCACTTTGGTTAGACCGAAATGTTACGAAGGGAAACAGAGAGATTGCAACCCCATCTCGGTGAGACCGAGATCCCTATCGGTAAGACCGATTTGCTTAGGGTTTGTGGCAGTGGCTATGACTTTTGGAATTGGTGGCGCCGGATATAAAGAATTAGTGTGACCGATTTTGGCTTTAGGTTTAGGTCATTTGTGGATGTGGGAAAGTAGTTGAGGGTTTTGGAGCATCTCACTAAGCACATGGAGCAAGAGGCTCATTAAGCAACACCTCATCCCTTCTTGATAGTATTGGCTTTTCCTATAGACTCAATGTGATCTTGGATCACTAAAATGTAAAATGAAGAGTCTTGAGCTTTTGAGCTTGAGCCAATCCTTTGTCCTTAGTATTTTGAGGGATCCACTTTCATCATCCATGCCATGCCATTCATTGAGCATTCCTGAAACAATAGTCTTGGAATAGCATTAGCTCAATGAGCTATATGTTGTTATGAATTACCAAAACCACCTAGGGATAGTTGCACTTTCAATTCTAAAAGAAGAAACAAGCAGACACAAACAGGTTTAGCATGCACTAGTATATGAAACTCATTTCGGTGAACTAGTTCATTAGTAATGTGGACAAGATTAAACTACTAAGTCTTCTATTGCCAAGTAGTACATTATAAAAGCATCAAACAAACATATATCTATGTCCTATGGTCACTGCATTGTCTTGCCAAATCAAAATAGAGACACAGTTCAAATCATATCAATTCAAGAGAAAGCAGCACTGAAAGAATACAAAGTGTGGGAAACTGATGTCTACTATGCAACCTTCTTATTGTAGACGTTGTTGGGCCTCCAAGTGCAGAGGTTTGTAGGACAGTAGCAAATTTCCCTCAAGTGGATGACCTAAGGTTTGTCAATTCGTGAGAGGCGTAGGATGAAGATGGTCTCTCTCAAACAACCCTGCAACAAAATAACAAAGAGTCTCTTGTGTCCCCAACACACCCAATACAATGGTAAATTGTATAGGTGCACTAGTTCGGCGAAGAGATGGTGATACAAGTGCAATATGGATGGTGGATATAGGTTTTTGTAATCTGAAAATATAAAAACAACAAGGTAACTAATGATAAAAGTGAGCATAAACGGTATTGCAATGGTAGGAAACATGGCCTAGGGTTCATACTCTCACTAGTGCAAGTTCTCTCAACAATAATAACATAACTGGATCATATAACTATACCTCAACATGCAACAAAGAGTCACTCCAAAGTCACTAATAGCGGAGAACAAACGAAGAGATTATTGTAGGGTATGAAACCACCTCAAAGTTATCCTTTCTGATCGATCTATTCAAGAGTCCATAGTAAAATAACATGAAGCTATTCTTTCCGTTCGATCTATCATAGAGTTCGTACTAGAATAACACCTTAAGACACAAATCAATGAAAACCCTAATGTCACCTAGGTACTCCAATGTCACCTCAAGTATCCGTGGGTATGATTATACGATATGCATCACACAATCTCAGATTCATCTATTCAACCAACACAAAAAACTTCAAAGAGTGTGTAACGCCCCGGATCCGATGCGCCAGGTGTCTGCTAGTTATTCGTCGTTGTTGCCATGTCGTTTGCTTGCGTGTTGCATTTTATCATGTCATCATGTGCATTTTATTTTGCATATGTGTTCGTCTCATGCATCCGAGCCGTTTCCCCGTTGTCCGTTTTGCAATCCGGCACTCCTATGTCATCCGGCGTCCCCTTCTTGCCTCTCTTCGTGAGCGGGTGTTAAACTTTCTCGGAATGGCCCGAGGTTTGCCAAGCGGCCTTGGTATAGCACCGGTAGACCGCCTGTCAAGTTTCGTGCCATTTGGAGATCGTTTGATACTCCAACGGTTAACCGCGTAGCCCGATGCCCCCCTTCTCTTTGCAGCCCAACACCCTTCCAAAGTGGCCCAAAACCCAGCAAACTCCCCTCCATGCTCTCGGTCGTTCGATCACGATTGCGTGGCCGAAAACCACACCTCATTTGGACTCTCCTAGCTCCCAGAATCTATAAATATGTGCCTCCCCGAAATTCGCGGATGTTTCCTACCCTAACCCTAGCCCCGCTCCCTCTCCGCCGCCGGACACGTCCGGATCGGACTGGACGCGTCCGCGCCGCCGCCCGCAGCCAACCGGAGGCCGCCACGTGGTGCCCCCGCGCCCACTTCGCCGCCGGCCCGTGGAGCCCATTCGGGGCCCGCGCGCGTCCCCGCGCCCCGCTCGCCGCCGGCCGCGCCGCCTCCCCGCCGCGGCTCCCGTCGGCTCCCGCCTCTAACAGAGCCCGCTCGCTGCCCGTCCTCTGCCTCCCCATGCTCGCCGTCCCCTGCACCGGAGCCCCTCGCCGGCGCCGCCCCTCCGCCTTCGCCCGTCCCGTCGTCCCGC
>NC_041393.1:354053621-354096008 GCF_002162155.2 Triticum dicoccoides
CGGCCCGATCTGCCTCCTCCCCCTTCCTGGGCTAGGCCCGTGGTTATCCGCCCTCTATTCCCCGCCCGGGCGTCATTTAGTTCCATTGCGCTCATGTTTTTTTTCTGAAATCTGCCGTCCCCGGATCAGCTAACATTATCATGCCATGTTAAACGCATCATATCTCTGCGTCTGTAGCTCCGTTTTGTGCGTGTAATATGTCAAATTGTTCGTCTCAACAAGTACTTCATTTCATTCCATTGCATCATGTTTATTTGAGTTCATCTTGATGCCTGAATCATTGTTGAAAGAGTGCTTCATGATGTTAATCTGCTGAAACTGTTATAACTAGCTCTTTTGTCATTTTTGCCATGATTGATGTGTGCATCCTATGAGGTTGATGTCTACATGTGTTTTGATCTATGCCATGTCTTCTTTACAGAGGTGTATGCCATGTATTTTTGTGATCAATGTGGTGACTAGCAAAAGCATGTAAACTAGGCTTCGTGATGTTGCTGATTTTAGTCCCTGTTCTGCTGTTATTTTCATGCCATGTAAACATGATGCTACAGAGAGATCCATGCTTATTTTGAGATACTTCAGTAAGGGTGCTTTGAACATTAGGTTATTGTCTATCCATTCATGCCCCTGGTTGCAATTATTGAGTAGTCTAGCATGTCATTTTCGTGCTCTACGTTTGCTACAAAATGTTTCCTGGCAGATTGTTTACATGTTATTCAATTTTGCCAAGGTTGTTGTAGTTGATCCTTGCATGCTATGAACTTGTTCTTGACTTGGTTTGTTTCACAAACATGTCTTCTTTCTGATGCTATGCTTATCTTGTCATGCAATACCTTGTGGTGAGTGAATCGAGCTTGTTAAGTAGGGTACTTGCTGTTACTGTTTTGCTAGGCTGAATCTGTTATTTCGCGATGCTATGTAAACCTGCTGCTATAAGTCATTCTATGCATAATTTGGAGATGCTCACTAAATATGTTTTGTTCTACAATTCATGCTCTATCCATCCATGCCCCTGGTTGCAATTATAGCTTGTTGTAGCTTGTTCATATCTTGCTCCAAAGTTGCTAAATAATGTTGCTGTCAGCCTGTTAACATTAAGTTCAATTGTTGCCATGATTGTTGCTAGTGTTCCATGCACCCTATGACCTTGCTATTGCCATGCTTAGCTTCATAAACATGTCTTCTTACTGTTGGGTGCCTTGCCATGCCATGTATTGCTATGTGGTGAGTGGTACAAGCTCACCAACATGCCTTCATAATTCTGTTCCTGCCATGTATGAATTTGTAATATAACTTGCTATGTTTACATGGGTGCCATCATTTCTTCTGATCCTTTTTGGCTCATGGTCAGTAAGGGACTTTTGTTCTATGCAATTAGTAGATTCATGACATGCCTTTTTTTGCCATGATAAGTTCCTGTAACATGTTGTTTGATAGCTCTAAACATTGCAACCTGATGTTATTTTCTGCAAAGTCTGAATTGTTATTATTTGCAATCTTGCCATGTGTGTTTGAGCATGTTCTAGTGATTTCTGGAGATAGCTCAGTGTTCATGTTTTGTTATGCTTTACCTGTACATCATGCCCATGCCTTTTGTTTTCTTGTTGTGGTACTGTAGCATGTTGTTTTGGTGCTTGCAATATGCCTAGTTGATGTTTTGGACAGCTTGTCCTTTAAACTTGTAGAGTGCATGTGTTGCACCATTGCTCCGTTTTGAGTGTGCTCTATATGAAACTTGCTTAGAATTGCATGTAGCTTCATATTATCATGTTGCATCCTTGTTTTGAGGTGTTTGCTTGATGTTTGTATGCATTTTGCATCAATGCCATGTCTAACTTGTTTTGCTCATATCTTCTAGGTCGTAGCTCCGAACTAAATGAACTTTATATGTAACTTGACTAGAATCTCGTGTAGATCATCTTGGTGCATCTTAACTTTCTGTTTAACAACTTGAACATAAGGCTTATTCAGATCTGGACCAACTTCGAAATTTGCATATGAGGACTTACCGGAATTGTTATATGTTGTTCCCGGCCTCATTTAAACTTGCCTTGATGTGTTGCTCTTGTTTGCATCATCTCTTGCCATGAGTAGCTTCATGTACTCTTGTCTTGCATCATGCTTGTTGTGCATCATGTCATGTTCATGTGTGGTGTGTTTACCTTGTTGTGTGCTTCTTTTTGATAGTTCCTGTTTCGTTGCGATCGTGAGGATTCGTTTGTCTACGCTTGGTTCGGCTTCATCCGTTCGTCTTCTTCATGGACTCGTTCTTCTTCCTAGCGGGATTTCAGGAAAGATGACCGCTACCCTGGATCTCACTACTATCATTGTTATGCTAGTTGCTTCGTTCTATAGCTTTGCGGCGCTACCTATCACATGTTTATCAAGCCTCCCATATTGCCATGACCCTCTAACCTTTGACACCTTTCCTATGCAAACCGTTGTTTGGCTATGTTACCGCTTTGCTCAGCCCTCTTATAGCGTTGCTAGTTGCAGGTGAAGTTTGAAGATTGCTCCATGGTGGACAGGATTATGTTGGGATATCACAATATCTCTTATATTATTATTAATGCATCTATATACATGGTAAAGGGTGGAAGACTCGGCCTTATGCCTGGTGTTTTGTTCCACTCTTGTCGCCCTAGTTTCCGTCATACCAATGTTATGTTCTCGGATTTTGCGTTCCTTACGCGGTCGGGTGATTTATGGGACCCCCTTGACAGTTCGCTTTGAATAAAACTCCTCCAGCGAGGCCCAACATTGGTTTTACCATTTGCCTCACCTAGCCTTTTTTCCCTTGGGAGTCACGCTCTCGAGGGTCATCTTTATTTTACCCCCCCGGGCCAGTGCTTGTCTAAGTGTTGGTCCAAACCGAGCGATGTCCGGCGCCCCCTGGGCAATCAGGGTCTATGCCAACCCGACGTCTTGCTCATCCGGTGTGCCCTGAGAACGAGATATGTGCAGCTCCTATCGGGATTTGTCGGCACAGCGGGAGGCTTTGCTGGTCTTGTTTTACCATTGTCGAAATGTCTTGTAAACCGGGATTCCGAGTTTGATCGGGTCTTCCTGGGAGAAGGTATATCCTTCGTTGATCGCGAGAGCTTATCATGGGCTAAGTTGGGACACCCCTACAGGGTATAATCTTTTGAAAGCCGTGCCTGTGGTTATAGGCAGATGGGAATTTGTTAATGTCCGGTTGTAGATAACTTGACACCAGATCCAAATTAAAACGCATCAACCGCGTGTGTAGCCGTGATGGTCTCTTTTCGGCGGAGTCCGGGAAGTGAACACCGTTTCTGGGTTATGTTTGACGTAAGTAGGAGTTCAGGATCACTTCTTGATCATTACTAGTTGACGACCGTTCCGTTTGCTCTCTTCTCGCTCTTATTTGCGTATGTTAGCCACCATACTTGCTTAGTCGCTGCTGCAACCTCACCACTTTACCCCTTCCTTTCCCTTTAAGCTTTGCTAGTCTTGATACCCATGGTAATGGGATTGCTGAGTCCTCGTGGCTCACAGATTACTACAACAACAGTTGCAGGTACAGGTTATGCGATGATCTTGACGCGAGCGCGATGTTTGCTTGATTTGGAGTTCTTCTCCTACTTCTTCTTCGATCAGGGGATAGGTTCCAGGTCGGCAGCCTGGGTTAGCAGGATGGATGTCATTTGAGTTTCTGTTTGTGTTTCATCCGTAGTCGGATGATGCTCTTTTGTATTGTGATGTTGTATTCGTGTGGCATTGTATGCCTCTTGTATGTATCCCCATCTATTATGTAATGTTGATGTAATGATATCCACCTTGCAAAAAGCGTTTCAATATGCGGGTCTATCCTTGGTGGGACCTTCGAGTTCCTTTTGGATAGGGTCGCATATTGGGCGTGACAGATTGCCCCAAAGTTTCTACCAAAGAGTCAAGACGAAAACATGTGCCAACCCCTATGCATAAGTTCACAAGGTCATTGAACCCGCAAGTTGATCACCAAAACGTACACCAAGTAGATCACGTGAATATCCCATTGTCATCATAGATAAGCACATGCAAGACATACATCAAGTGTTCTCAAATCCTTAAAGACTCAATCCGATAATATAACTTCAAAGGGAAAACTCAATCGATTACAAGAAGATAGAGGGGGAGAAACATCATAAGATCCAACTATAATAGCAAAGCTCGCGATACATCAAGATCGTGTCGAATCAAGAACACAAGAGAGAGAGAGATCAAACACATAGCTACTGGTACATACCCTCAGCCCCGAGGGTGAACTACTCCCTCCTCGTCATGGAGAGCACTGAGATGATCAAGGTGTCCACCGGTGATGGATCCCCCCTCCGGCAGGGTGCCGGAACAGGGTCCCGATTGGTTTTTGGTGGCTACAGAGGCTTGTGGTGGTGGAACTCCCGATCTATTGTGCTCCTGGATGTTTTCGGGGTATATGGATATATATAGGTGAAAGAAGCCGGTCAGGGGAGCCACGAGGGGCCCACAAGGGTGGGGGCGCGCCCGGGGGTAGGGCGCGCCTCCCTGCCTTGTGGCCACCTCGAAGCTGCCCTGACGTCTACTCCAAGTCTCCTGGATTGCTTCCGTTCCAAAAATAACTCTCCCGAAGGTTTCATTCTGTCTGGACTCCGTTTGATATTCCTTTTCTTCGAAACACTGAAATAGGCAAGAAAACAGCAATTTGGGCTGGGCCTCCGGTTAGTAGGTTAGTCCCAAAAATTATATAAAAGTGTAGAGTAAAGCCCATAAACATCCAAAACGGGTAATATAATAGCATGGAACAATCAAAAATTATAGATACGTTGGAGACGTATCAAGAATCCCCAAGCTTAATTCCTGCTCATCCTTGAGTAGGTAAATGATAAAAACAGAATTTTTGATGTGGAATGCTACCTAGCATATTTCTCAATGTAATTTTCTTTATTGTGGCATGAATGTTCAGATCCAAATCATTCAAGATAAAAGTTTATATTGACGTAAGAAATAGTAATACTTCAAGCATACTAACAAGTAATCATGTCTTCTCAAAATAACATGGCCAAAGAAAGTTTATCCCTACAAAATCATATAGTTAGGCTATGCTTCATTTTCGTCACACAAAATACTCCTATCATGCACAACCCCGGTTTCAGCCAAGCAATTGGTTCATACTTTTTAACATGCTCCATCTTTTTTCAACTCTCACGCAATACATGAGTGTGAGCCACGGATATAGCACTATGGGTGGAATAGAATATGATGATGAAGGTTGTGTGGAGAAGACAAAAAAGGAGAAAGTCTCATATTGACAAGGCTAATCAATGGGCTATGGACATGCCCATCAATTGATGTCAACATGAGGAGTAGGGATTTCCATGCAATGGATGCACTAGAGCTACAAATGTATGAAAGCTTGATGACCCACAAGTGTAGGGGATCTATCGTAGTCCTTTCGATAAGTAAGAGTATCGAACCCAACGAGGAGCAGAAGGAAATGACAAACGGTTTTCAGTAAGGTATTCTCTGCAAGCACTGAAATTATCGGTAATAGATAGTTTTGTGATAAGGTAATTTGTAACGGGTAACAAGAAATGAAAGTAAATAAGGTGCAGCAAGGTGGCCCAATCCTTTTTGTAGCAAAGGACAAGCCTGGAAAAGTTCTTATAATGAGAAAAGCACTCCCGAGGACACATGGGAATTATCATCAAGCTAGTTTTCATCACGCTCATATGATTTGCGTTCGTTACTTTGATAATTTGATATGTGGGTGGACCGGTGCTTGGGTACTGCCCTTTCTTGGACAAGCATCCCACTGATGATTAACCCATATTGCAAGCATGCGCAACTACAAAAGAAGTATTAAGGTAAACCTAACCATAGCATGAAACAAGTGGATCCACATCAGCCCCTTACGAAGCAACGCATAAACTAGGGTTTAAGCTTCTGTCACTCTAGCAACCCATCATCTACTTATTACTTCCCAATGCCTTCCTCTAGGCCCAAATAATGGTGAAGTGTCATGTAGTCGACGTTCACATAACACCACTAGAGGAGGGACAACATACATCTCATCAAAATATCGAATGAATACCAAATTCACATGACTACTAATAGCAAGACTTCTCCCATGTCCTCAGGAACAAACGTAACTACTCACAAAGCATATTCATGTTCATAATCAGAGGGGTATTAATATGCATTAAGGATCTGAATATATGATCTTCCACCAAATAAACCAACTAGCATCAACTACAAGGAGTAATCAACACTACTAGCAACCCACATATACCAATATGAGGTTTTGGTACAAAGATTGGATACAAGAGATGAACTAGGGTTTGAGAGGAGATGGTGTTGGTGAAGATGTTGATGGAGATTTAACCCCTCCTGATGAGAGGATTGTTGGGGATGACGATGGTGATGATTTCCCCCTCCCGGAGGGAAGTTTCCCCGGCAGAACGGCTCCGCCAAAGCCCTAGATTGGTTCTGCCAAGGTTCCACCTCGTGGAGGTGGAGTTTTGTCCCGTAAGCTTGCTTATTATTTATTCCAGGGTAAAAGACTTCATATAGCAGAAGATGGGCACCGGAGGGCTGCCAGGTGGCCCACGTGGCAGGGGAGCGCGCCCAGGGGGGTAGGGCGCGCCCCCCACCCTCGTGGGTGGTGGGTGGCCCCCCTGAGGTATTTCTTCCGCTGGATATTTTTTTTAATTCCCAAAATGACTTTCATGGAGTTTTGGGACTTTTGGAGCCGAAGGTTTGCTCCTTTTCCAGCCCAGAATCCCAGCTGCCGGTATTCTCCCTCTTCATGTAAACCTTGTCAAATAAGAGAGAATAGCCATAGGTATTGTGACATAACGTGAAATAACAGCCCATAATGCAATAAATATCAATATAAAAGCATGATGCAAAATGGACGTATCAACTCCCCCAAGCTTAGACCTCGCTTGTCCTCAAGCGGAAGCCGATATCGAAAAATATGTCCACATGTTTAGAGATAGAGGTGTTGATAAAAATAAAATACGGACATGAGGGCATCATGATCATTCTTATAAAAACAACATATATATATTGTCATATGATTTCTTATGCTCAAGTAACAATCTATTCAAATTGTCAAGTATGATTCAGAAACTTCAGTGAGAACTAACAAACTATAATCTTAGTCATTGAAGCAATTGCAATTTATCATAACATAGGAAAGAGTCAACATAAGAGCTTTTCAGCAAGTCCATATCACTACAAAAAAAATACACTTCCGTGATGATATGTGTTTGTCACAGTAGGTCGCATTTTTTGTCATGCATGTACATCCATGACGATTTTATGATAGAATCAAGATAATCATACCTGTGCTATCATAGAAGTGTTCCATGACATTACCAAAATTATTATCACGGAAGTGTCCCTTTCCATGACGATAAGTCGCGCGTCACAGAAGTGCTTTCATCAAGGGTGACCGACACGTGTGAAAGTGCAACTATCCCTAGGTGGTTTTGGTAATTCCTAACAACATATAGCTCATTAAGCTAATGCTATTTTAGGACAACTCAATGATTGGCATGGCATGGATGAGAAAAATGGACCCCTCAAAGTGCTAAGGACAAAAGGATTGGCTCAAGCTCAAAGCTCAAGACTCTACATTTTATATTTTAGTGCTCCAAGATCACATTGAGTCTATAGGAAAAGCCAGTACTATCAAGGAGGGATGAGGTGTTGTTTAATGAGGTTCTTGCTCAAAATGCTTAGTGATATGCTCCACAGCCCTCAAGTACTTTCTCACATCCACATATGACCTAAACCAAAAGTCAAACTCGGCCCCACTGATTCTACCTATCCAGCACCACCGAGTTTAGATGTCATAGCCACTGCCACAAACCCTAGGCAAATCGGTCTCACCGATAGAGATCTCGGTCTCACCGAGATGGGATTGTAATATCTGTGTTTCCCTTCGTAACGTTTCGGTCCCACCGAGATGAGCGATCGGTCCCACCGAGATTGCAATGTAAACTCTCTGTTTCCCTTTTATAACATTTCGGTCTCGCCGCAATGAGCGAATCGGTCCCACCGAGTTTACCTGACCAACTCTCTAGTTAGCTTATTACCAAAATCAGTCTCATCGAGTATGTGTAATCAGTCTCACCAAGATTACGTTATGCCCTAACACTAACCATATCGGTCCTACCAAGTTGCATGTCGGTCCCACCGAAAATCCTAACGGTCACTAGATTTGCTGAATCGGTCCGACCGAGTTTATCAATTCGGTCCCACCGAGATTGGCAAGTTGTGTGTAATGGTTAGATTTTGTGTGGAGGCTATATATACCCCTCCACCTCCTCTTCATTCGTGGAGAGAGCCATCAGAACGAACCTACCCTTCCGACTTGCATTTTCTGAGAGAGAACCACCTACACTTGTGTTGAGGCCAAGATATACCATTCCTACCATATGAATCTTGATCTCTAGCCTTCCCCAAGTTGCTTTCCACTCAAATCTTCTTTCCACCAAATCCAAATCCTGTGAGAGAGAGTTGAGTGTTGGGGAGACTATCATTTGAAGAACAAGAGCAAGGAGTTCATCATCAACACACCATTTGTTACTTCTTGGAGAGTGGTGTCTCCTAGATTGGCTAGGTGTCACTTGGGAGCCTCCAACAAGATTGTGGAGTTGAACCAAGGAGTTTGTAAGTGCAAGGAGATCGCCTACTTCTTGAAGATCTACCGCTAGTGAGGCACGTCCTTCGTGGGCGATGGCCATGGTGGGATAGACAAGGTTCCTTCTTCGTGGACCCTTCTTGGGTGGAGCCCCCCATGGACTCGCGCAACCATTACCCTTCGTGTGTTGAAGTCTCCATCAACGTGGATGTACGATAGCACCACCTATTGGAACCACGACAAAAACATCTGTGTCTCCTATTGTGTTTGCACTCTCCAAACCCTTCCCTTTACATTCTTGCAAGTTGCATGCTTTACATTCCACTGCTCATATACTCTTTGCATGCTTGCTTGAATTGTGTTAAGATTGCTTGAACCGTGCTAAGTTGCTAAAATCTGCCAAGAACTAAAATTGGAAAAGGATAGATTTTTATTTGGTCAAGTAGTCTAATCACCCCCTCTAGACATACTTTCGATCCTACAAGTGGTATCAGAGCTTTGGTCTCCATTTGCTTTGATTTCCATAGCTTTTGGTAGTCATAGCCTTGGTTTTACAACCTAGGAGAGTATGGCGTCTAGTGAGGGAAATTACCACCATAGAGGTCCTTACTTTGATGGTACTAATTTTACTAGTTGGAAGCATAAGATGAAAATGCATATTCTTGGACATAACCCTGCCGTTTGGGCTATTGTGTGTATTGGCTTGCAAGGTGAATTCTTTGATGGGAGAGAACCGAACCGTGAAGCTACCGCGGAAGAGTTGAAGATGGTGCAATACAATGCTCAAGCTTGTGATATCCTCTTCAACGGATTGTGCCCTGAAGAATTCAACAAAATCAGCCGTCTTGAGAATGCAAATGAAATTTGGGATACTTTGATTGATATGCATGAAGGTACCGACTCCATCAAGGAATCCAAGTTGGATGTGCTTCGAAGTCAGCGTGACGAGTTCAAAATGAAGGATGGTGAAGGTGTCGCTGAGATGTACTCTAGGCTTGCTCTTATCACAAATGAGATTGACGGCTTAGGAAGTGAAGAGATGACCGACAAATTCATCATCAAGAAGATCCTAAGAGCTTTGGACGGAAAATATGATACCGTGTGGACATTGATCCAAATGATGCCCAATTACAAAGATCTCAAGCCAACAGAAGTCATTGGAAGAATTGTTGATCATGAGATGTAACTCAAGGATAAGGAGGAGCTCCACAACAAGTCAAGTGGTGCTTACAAAGCCTCATGTGAAGCTCCCACATCGTCAAGTGAGAAACAAACCTTCAATGAAGAATTGAGCCTAATGGTGAAGAACTTCAACAAGTTCTACAAGAGTCGAAGCAAGGAAAGAAGTTCCAAGTCAAGGTCCGACAATGACAATGGATCTTCTAGTCGAGAGTGTAATTGCTACAATTGTGGAAGACCCGGACACTATTCCAATGAGTGTACGGCTCCCCACAAGAGAAGAGAAGAATCACCACCAAGAGAGAGAAGGAGTAGAGATGATCGTTATGAACGAAGAACATCCCGGAGAAGTAAGGATTCGGAAAGGAAGGACAAGTCATCAAAGAGCTACACAAAACGAAGACATCAAGCTCATGTTGGTGAATGAGTATCCGGCTTCGTCTCCGACAATCACTCCGAGAGAAGCTATCACTCCGACTCCGAATATACTCAAGATGAAGGTGTTGCCGGTCTAGCACTTGTGTCAACCAACTCCTACGACATATTTGATTCACCAAATGAAGGACTTAGAAGATGCTTCATGGCTAAAGGCCCAAAGGTATCACACCCCGAGTATGTTTATTTCAATAGTGATGAAGATGACTAGTTAGGTGATGATAATTTACTTGTTGACAACTCTAGTGATGAACACTATGATGAAACGTCAATTAATCATGCTAATCAAGATAAAATGAATGACAATGATAAGGAGAAGATTGAGATTCTAACTAAAGAACTAAACACTCTTAAGTTAGCAACTGAAACTATCTTAGAAGATCATCGAGAATTTTTAAGGACTCATGAGAAGTTACGCTTTGAAAAGCTCGACCTTGAGCAATAGCATGAGTTCTTAAAGGCAATCAACGATGATTTCTCAAGAAAAGTTCTTCTTACATTGCCAAGAATTTACTATTATCCACTTACATGCTCAAGTTAATTCTAGTAACAAGAACAAGAAAGATTCTTCCTCTAGTAGTAACAATAATCATGCTAAATCCGATGTTGTTGCTTCTAGTAGTTCTCTTGATTCCACTAATGATTCTCTTAGCCAAGTTACACTTGAGAAAGAAAATAGCTTATTGAAGGGAATTATAGAGAAAGGTGTTTACAAGAGCCTTGCCGGGAGTAAGCAATTCGAGAAAATTGTACGCAAGCAAGGAAGCCACCGGAAGAACCAAGGTGTTGGTTTTGAACGAAAGTTCAATGCCAATGAGTTGAGTGGGAAGAAGATCAATACCCCAAGATGAAGTTTGTTCCTCAACAATAGAAGTATGATCCTACCTCTTTCAAAGGGACACAAGCTCAAGATGATCTTCCACCACAAGACCACAAGCAAAAAGGCAAGGACAAGCTTCAAGAGGAGATTGATGCATTTGAAGAAGCTCCTAAGGCCTTGGTCAAGTGGGTTCCCAAGACTACATCAAGTTCTACTTCATCAAGTACAACTACAACTCCAAGGATTCCCATCAAGATGGTGTGGATCCCGAAGAAGAAGAACTAGAGAGTTATTGAGGGTGACTCCGCCAACATACTTCACTCTTATCATTTTGGAAAGAACAACTGCAATCAACTTCCACATCTTGCACTAGTTTATGGAGTCACAAACCCTCTTGTTGGTAAGATAAGGGACAAGGTAACCCAATGCTTTCATAGACATCATCTTGTGTGTGCATCACTCTATGTCTATGGATATCCTTGTTTGTTCCTTGTGGGACTAACCCGTGTAGGTATTGAAAGTGCAACTCACTCCGAAGGATTGCTCCAAAAGATCTACATCAACATTGAGCATCCACATCTTCAACACCTACATGAAGTCATGATCGACAAAACCCAATGTTAGTTCATCCCTCTTAGGGGTAATCTCACATCTAGGGGGAGCTTTACTCTAAGAATTGAGCTAAAGCAACTCTAATGGTGTGAAAACAACAATGCTTTATGTAAAAGTGGTAACCCCACTTGAGCTTAAACGATGAGTATGACCTATGATTAAATGTTCTCATTTGACTCCTAAGTCAATATACTCATATATAGATGACCTAGTCATCGCCAATTTCTTGATAGATGCTAGAATTGGTTGTGCATGCTTTGCCACATATTTCATTTGCCATTTTATTGTGTGAGCATGTTGGTTGCATATTTTACTCATTCGAGGACATCCACTTGTTGCTTTGATTGTTTGGCTTCTTTTTCTTTTGCGAAGTGTGTGGACAAGAATGCCTAAGAACCTTCTCTAGCTATCTATGCTTTTCTTGTCTCAAACTCTATTCATGCTACATCACAAAGTTTGATCAAGTCAGATTCGAACCACTCTGTGTGAGGAGCACTCGGAGTCCCCGATTTGTCATAGACTTAAACTTCCAAAACTTCTTTGTGCGTTTCGGTTTGACCGATTCATCCATTTAGGTCATACCGAGCTCACTAAGCGATCTAGGTTTTCAATCTCGGTGCAACCGATTTGAACTTTTCGGTCACACCGAGTTGCAGTAACTGCTTGCAGTTATGCATCTCATTGCCATCGAGTTGTTCCACTCAGTCACACCAACAACGACAGGATATATATACCCCCGGGCCAAAAGTTGGAAATTTCTCCGAACCCCTTCGCCCGCGCTCAGCCTGCTCTGCCTCCCTGGGTCTCGGGATCGTCCTCCTCGTCCCCAGCTACCTCCCGCCGCTGGTCTCCACTGCCGTCAACAGGAATTGTCACTGCTGTTGTCGTCGTAGCAAGTCCATCGCCGCACTTAGGGTATGGACTTGATCCTTGTGCTAATCTCACTCCGATTCCAAGCACATCGTTTTGCCATGTATCTTGCTACGATTGAGATCACTCTATCCAGCGAAATCACTCCGTAGTTTAGTTGTGGATTAAAAATTTAGGGTTAGGTTTCCGCCAAAATCATCTCAACCGAGTTGTAGAACTCGGTGCCACCGATTTGGCTAAGGCCATTGCACATGTGATTCTAGGTCTGACCGAGAATTGCAAATCGGTGTGACCGAGTTCAGGACTTTGTGAAACCCTAGCAGTCTCGGTGCCACCGAACTGTGACTCGGTCTGACCGAAATCACTAGTTTAGGTTCCAAAAGTTTCTTCGGTATCACCGAGTTTTCAAATCGGTAGATCCGAAATGCTCTCTGTGGAAAACTAAAACTAAGTTTTTGACTCATTCTTTTGCAAAAACCTCTGTACTTTGTGATGCTCATCCCATCTATCTCATCTATATCTATTCACAGGGTCGGCTGTTAGTGTTTGCATCATGTCAGATCAGAGTGACAGTTAGAACAGGTCTGAGGAGCAAGTTCACATGAGTGAGGGCACTAGTCCCTCTAGCAGCTATGAAGATGGTAACAAGAGCACACCCAGCAACTTGCCTAAGGCAGCTACCAGGGCCAGAAAGAAGAGAACCTCAGATTCTGAAGATGAGGACTATGTGGCTGTTGAGGATGAGGCCACCTCAAAGAAGAAAGTTCTGAAGAAGGAATATGGCACAACTGCGGCCACCAAGCCAGGAATGCAGAAGAAGGCACCTGCAAGAAGGATTCCCACTTCCAAACCTAGGAAGGTTGCCACTGGTGAAACCATGAAGTTCACCATTGAGTCTGAAGATGAAGCTACTGGCCAAGACAAGAAGAGAGTCAGAACTACCACTGCCAAAGTACTTGGCAAGCCCTCTATGAGGAGAGACTCTGAAGATGAAGAGGAAGAGGTTGCTGCACCAGAACCTAAAGCTCAAAAGCTTATGGGAGATGCTATAAGGTCAGGGGATGCTCCATCCAAGCCCAAAGAAGCTCCCAAGGAAGCTGCTTCAAAGCCCAGAGCCGCACCCAAGAGGAATACAAGGAATATTCCTGCTAGAGAGAAGAACAAGGCCCGAGTGCCTGAAGCAGCTATTGAAGAAGAAGATGATGAGTCACATGTCTTGAGGAAGTTAAAGCCCAAAATTCCAGATCACAATGATGCTCATCCAGTAGCTGAGGACATGAAGCTCAGGAAGGATGCAGGACTCACACAGTGGAGATTGACTGATCCCTATGCAGTCAGGAGAAGAACTATTGTGGACTATAGGTTCCATACAAAGGAACAACATGACTTCTATGAGACAATGTTGCTTGACAAGAAGCCAATAGTTTGTGATATGAGATGGGTGGACTGCAAGTACATTAGGGAAAATGAAGAACACTATCCTAGAGTCTATGATAGTTTCAAGTCTTGTGGAGTAGAGGACTTTGTTGGGCAGAAGCTCACAAAGTGGAATGATGAGTTTATTATGCAGTTCTACTCCACAGCTCACTTCTACCCAGATGGAAGGATTGTCTGGATGTCTCAAGGTACTAGGTACCAGTCAACAGTTGAAGAATGGGCAAAATTGATCAATGCTCCTAAGGAGAATGAGGATGACTTGGATGTCTATGCCAACAAGAAGAAGGATCACAACTCCATGGCACATATGTACAGAGAGATCCCAGATGCTGTTGTTGAGACACACAAATTTGGATCGGTACATTACCTTCTGTCAGGATTACCAACAATCAACTGGATCCTCAGGCATACTCTTTTGCCAAAGTCAGGTGATCACAAGATGATCAGAGGCCATGCAATTAACCTGCTTCACATATTTGATGTGCCTCAAAAGTTCAAAGTCATGAGCCTAATTGTGGAAACTATCAAGAGGACAGCTGCAGATCAGAAGAGAAGTTGTGGGTATGCCCCACATATCTAGGAGCTAATCAACTCCAAGATGGGCACTGGCACATATCTCTTGGACAAGGATCACATGCCCATCTACCCAGACTTTTAGGACAACACTATGGTGATGGATGAAAATGAACCATCTTTTGTGCAAGCACAAGAAAAGAAGGAGAAGGCAAGGACTGAAAAGGCTGCAAAGATGCCAACCATTGATGAGACATCTCAGTATTTTCTGAAGAGCAAGCAAGATCAGCTTGGCTACTTGATTGCGTCCGCTCTGAGAATTAAGAAGGGATTGACCACCCTGACTCAAAACCAGAGAGCCTGGAGAGGGTCATGGAGCAGAAGTTCTATGATTTAGATGTGAAGGTCACTGAGATACAGTCAGTTGTTGAGAAACTTAAGGATGATTTGCAGGAGAAGAAGGGCAAGTATACCACTGATGCTTTTGCTAGAGTGCCCAGGAGTCAGAGATCTGCTGCAGTGCCGGTTACAGACACCAGAGCAACTTCATCTACACTAGCTACAGCTTCAGTGCATCCAGCTCCAGCACCCACTCCACCAGCTCCATCTACATCAACTGATGCCTTTGTCCTTGGAGTTCTATCTACACCACCACCTGAAGACCAAGCCTGAGAGTTGATCTAGAACTATGCATTTTTATGAACTTTTTGGTAACTTGTTGCCAAAGGGGGAGAAAATGTATAAATCATAGGCTTCGAGAGTGTGTGTTGCTTTTGTTCTCTCTTGTTTTGCTTTTTTGTGGTTGAACTTTGTTATTTGCTTGGTTGAGATACTTTATGCTTGTGTGAGATACTTGGATGATCATGTGTTTGATCATATGCTACCTTAATGCTTGTTGGATGACATTATCCTTTTATATCTCTATATGATCATTCACTTTGCTTGGTGGCGAGTGCATGTATTTAATTATTATCATTTTGAGCGCTCCACCAAGATGTATGTGACATGGAAGAGTAACCATGATCCTAACTCTTTGTGCATTTGCAGTCCAAAGCAAATCTTAAACTATGCACAAATTTAGGGGGAGATCTTGCTTTTCACATACTTCTCAAAGCGGCAATGGTTTTCACTCTTATTATCATTTGTCGAAGCTTTGATCTATATGTTGTCATCAATTACCAAAAAGGGGGAGATTGAAAGTGCAACTATCCCTAGGTGGTTTTGGTAATTCCTAACAACATATAGCTCATTGAGCTAATGCTATTTCAACATAAATATTTTAGGAAAGCTCAATGATTGGCATGGCATGGATGAGAAAAGTGGCCCCCTCAAAGTGCAAAGGACAAAAGGATTGGCTCAAGCTCAAAGCTCAAGACTCTACATTTTCTATTTTAGTGGTCCAAGATCACATAGAGTCTATAGGAAAAGCCAATACTATCAAGGAGGGATGAGGTGTTGCTTAATGAGGTTCTTGCTCAAAATGCTTAGTGATATGCTCCAAAGCCCTCAACTACTTTTCACATCCACATATGACCTAAACCAAAAGTTAAACTCGGCCCCACCGATTCTACCTATCCGGCGCCACCGAGTTCAGATGTCATAGCCACTACCACAAACCCTAGGCAAATCGGTCTCACCGATAGGGATCTCGGTCTCACCGAGATGGGATTGTAATCTCTCTGTTTCCCTTCATGACGTTTCGCTCTCACCGAGATGAGTGATCGGTCCCACCGAGATTGCAATGTAAACTCTCTGTTTCCCTTTTGTAACATTTCGGTCTCAGCGAAATGAGCGAATCGGTCCCACCGAGTTTACCTGACCATATCTCTGGTTAGCTTATTACCAAAATCAGTCTCACCGAGTTTGTGTAATCGGTCTCATCGAGATTACATTATGCCCTAATCCTAACCATATCGGTCCTACCGAGTTACATGTCGGTCCCATCGAAAATCCTAACGGTCACTAGATTTGCTGAATCGGTCCGACCGAGTTTATCAATTCGGTCCCACCGAGATTGGCAAGTTGTGTGTAACGGTTAGATTTTGTGTGGAGGCTATATATACCCCTCCACCTCCTCTTCATTCATGGAGAGGGCCATCAGAACGAACCTACACTTCCAACTTGCATTTTCTGAGAGAGAACCACCTACACTTGTGTTGAGGCCAAGATATTCCATTCCTACCATATGAATCTTGATCTCTAGCCTTCCCCAAGTTGCTTTCCACTCAAATCTTCTTTCCACCAAATCCAAATCCTGTGAGAGAGAGTTGAGTGTTGGGGAGACTATCATTTGAAGCACAAGAGCAAGGAGTTCATCATCAACACACCATTTGTTACTTCTTGGAGAGTGGTGTCTCCTAGATTGGCTAGGTGTCACTTGGGAGCCTCCGACAAGATTGTGGAGTTGAAGCAAGGAGTTTGTAAGGGCAAGGAGATCGCCTACTTCGTGAAGATCTACCGCTAGTGAGGCAAGTCCTTCGTGGGCGACGGCCATGGTGGGATAGACAAGGTTGCTTCTTCGTGGACCCTTCATGGGTGGAGCCCTCCGTGGAGTCGCGCAACTGTTACTCTTCGTGGGTTGAAGTCTCCATCAATGTGGATGTACGATAGCACCACCTATTGGAACCACAACAAAAACATCTGTGTCTCCTATTGCGTTGGCACTCTCCAAACCCTTCCCTTTACATTCTTGCAAGTTGCATGCTTTACTTTCCGCTGCTCATATACTCTTTGCATGCTTGCTTGAATTGTGCTAAGATTGCTTGAACCGTGCTAAGTTGCTAAAATCTGCCAAGAACTAAAATTAGGAAAAGGATAGATTTTTATTTGGTCAAGTAGTCTAATCACCCCCCCTCTAGACATACTTTCGATCCTACAATGTGGTATCCACCATAACGGAATGCTGTTAAGCTATCGGGTCTGGTTTTGGATCCGATAACCCGTTAACAGCCCAGACCAATGGGGATTTTCCACGTGTAAAATCATCATTGGCTGGAGGAAACAGGTGTCAGCTCCGCGTTGGCACAGGTGTCACTCATCCAATGGGCGAGATGCGCCTATGATATGTTGACACGTGGATCGGCCCATAAAGTTTAAATGGGCCGGCCCAACTAAAGGCCCACAAGATTTTGTGGACCATAATGGGCTGGCCCAGCTAAAGGCCCACGAGATTTTGCGGACCATAATGGCTGGCCCAGCTAAAGGCCCACAAGATTTTGTGGGCCATAATGGGCCAGACCAGGTAAAGGCCCACAAGATTTTTGTGTGCCATAATGGGCCGGCCCAGGTAAAGGCCCACAAATTTTTTGCGGATCATAATGGGCCAGCCCAGCAAAAAGCCCACGAGATTTCGCCGACATTAATGGATGGGCCTAGCTGTAGGCCCACAAGATTTTCAGGACCCTAGTAGGCCGGCCATTTACTGGCTGCCATGTTTTGGGCCAAATGTCGGCCCATATTTGATTCGGTCCATTAATGGCCTGCCACGTTCCGGGCCTAATAATGGCCCATATGAGATCCGGCCCGTTAAAAGCCTACCATGTTCTGGGCCAAATTATGGCCCAGATCAGGTCCGGCCCTTTAAGAGGCTTTGGGCTAAATTATGGCCCATATCAAATTCAGCCCGTCAACTAGACGCTATGCTTTTGGGCCCACTTGCTAAAGGCCCATTTAGTAATTCGGCCTAATATTAGTTTCGGCCTGTTAAGGGCCCATTTAACATTTCGGTCCTATATTAATTTTGGCCTGTTAAAAGCCCGTCATATTGTTTGGCCTAACTACGGCCCGGTTTGCATCCGGCCTGCTCGCAGCCGATATCTGATTGGGCCAAACAAGGACCAAGACAATTTTGGCATGTTAAAAGCCCGTGATTTGATTCGCACAATCATGGGATGGGGTCCATTTCGGGCTGCTGCCAGCCCGTGAGCTGTTCGGCACGTTTCAGGCCCAACCTAATTCTCAGCCTCCTAAAAGCCCATTGAGTTTTCTTGCGAAAAGAGGGCCGGCGGTTACTCGGCCTATTAAAGGCCCGAATCTACTAGTGGGCCAGTTTACTTTTGGCCTTTTAACAGACCAAGATGACGAGGCCCATGATGCAGATCATACATCGTGATTGCATGACGGCCCGATTATGTACCGTAATTTTACGGTTTGGCCGGTTTACTGCAAAGATAGGATATATATACAGTAAAATAACTGCAGCATCGTGAATAAGAAAAAAACTAGACTATACAATAAAGAAATTATGACATATTACATCCACTAGGCATCAGAATTCGCCATTATGATAATAAAGCACAAGCAGACAGCAGATTACATACACTGGGCATCAAAGATCGCCACCAGTGCAAATAAACACGCCGACAAAATAATATACAAAACTGACAGCACTTCAATAGAGTTCAAGAAAGGTTAGCCCTGCTGGGGAGCTACAGCGCAAGCAGCTGAGCAAGCTGATGAGACTGTGCTTGTTTAACACTTATATCTTCCTCACTCTGAAAGATAAACAAGCAGACAGATGACAGGTTTTGCACATAAAAGTATCAGTGATGACAATTCATTACATTTCTTACTGACGAATAAAGTGACACAGTTTAAAATTGCATTAACACAATATGGTATTGTTCAGGTCAAGACATGGCAGGAAATGACATTGTGAAGGAGTTGGCAGCTTCACGACACCACTTGATTACAGATCAAGAACTCATAAGTATCAATGGTTAGTGTGCTGTCAATTTATCCCATTTCAGATTGGCAAATAAAGAGACGGTTTAAATAATGGTAGAATGATATGACATTGTTCATAGTTAAGACATTGCAGAATATGACATTGTGCTATAGTGGGTAGGTTCATGTCACGCCCAATATGTGATACTATCCTAAAGAGACTCGAAGGTCCCACCAAGGATAGAACCGCATATTGAAACGCTTTTGCAAGGTGGATATCATTACATCAACATTACATAAAAGTGGGGATAACATCGAATACATACAATGTCACATGAAAACAACAATCCAACATACAAGATCAACATCCGACTATGGATGAATCATAAACAGAAACTCAAACAATATCCACCCTGCTAGCCCAGCCTGCCGACCTGGAACCTATCCCCTGATCGAAGAAGAAGCAGAAGAAGAACTCCAAAACAAGCGAACATCGCTCTCGCGTGATGATCATCGCATAACCTGTACCTGCAACTATTGTTGTAGTAAACTCCGAGCCACAAGGACTCAGCAATCCCATTACAATGGGTATCAAGACTAGCAAAGCTTAATGGGAAAGGAAGGGGTAAAATGGTGAGGTTGCAGCAGCGACTAAGCATATGTGGTGGCTAACATACGCAAATAAGAGCGAGAAGAGAGCAAGCGGAATGGTCGTTAAACTAGCAATGATCAAGAGGTGATCCTAAACTCCTACTTACGACAAACATAACACAGAACCGTGTTCACTTCCCGGACTCCGCCGAAAAGAGAGCGGCTACACACACTGTTGATGCGTTTTAGTTCGGATCCAGTGTCAAGTTATCTACAACCGGACATTAACAAATTCCCATCTGCCACATAACCACGGGCATGGCTTTCGAAAGATAATACCCTGCAGGGGTGTCCCAACTTAGCCCATGATAAGCTCTCACGATCAACGAAGGACATACCTTCTCCCAGGAAGACCCGATCAGACTCGAAATCCCGGTTCACAAGACATTTCGACAATGGTAAAACAAGACCAGCAAAGCCGCCCGATGCGCCGACAATCCCGATAGGTGCTGCACATATCTCGTTCTCAGGGCAACACCGGATAAGTCAAGCTACGAGTAAAACCAGACCTCGAGTTCCCCGAGGGGGCCCCGCAGGCTGCTCGGTTCGGACCAGCACTTAGAGAAGCACTGGCCCGGGGGGGCTAAAATAAAGATGACCCTTGAGAGAGCAACTCCCAAGGGAAAAGTATAGGTGGTGGTGAGGCAAATGGTAAACCAAGGTTGGGCCTTGCTGGAGGAGTTTTATTCAAAGCGAACTGTCAAGGGGGTCCCATAAATCACCCAACCGCGTTAGGGACGCAAAATCCGGGAACATAATACCGATATGACGGAAACTAGGGAGGCAAGAGTGGAACAAAACACTAGGCATAAGGCCGAGTCTTCCACCCTTTACCAAGTATATAGATGCATTAATTAAATAATAGATATTGTGATATCCCAACATAATCCTGTCCACCATGGAGAAATCTTCAACTTCACCTGCAACTAACAACGCTATAAGAGGGGCTGAGCAAATCAGTAACATAGCCAAGCAATGGTTTGCTAGGAAGGGTGACAAGGTTAGAGGCTGACATGGCAATTTGGGAGGCTTGAAGAACAAGTGATAGGTAGCGCAGCATAGCGATAGAACGAAGCAACTAGCATAGCAATGATAGTAGTGAGATCCAAGGTGACGGTCATCTTGCCTGAAATCCCGCAAGGAAGGAGGACGAATCCATGAATAAGACGAGCGGACGAAGACGAACCAAGCATAGTCGAACGAATCCTCACGGTCGTAATGAAATAGGAACTATCGAGAAGACGCACAACCGGAAAGAAGCAAACAACAAGGTAAACACACAAGCATAATCACGGCATGATGCACAATTCAAGTATAATGCATGTCCGGTTTAAAGAGGCATGGCATGGCAAAATGCAACAAACAATACTACAAGTTAAGTGGAGCTCAATATGCAACGAGTTGCATATTGACAAAACACCACATTGACATATTTAGTTCTCTCTCGATTTTGTACCCAACAATATTAAATATTGTTAAACATGGCAAGAGGTGAAACATATGTAAACTAACTATTTAGGCAAGTTTAAATGAGGCCGGAACAACAAACAATAATTCCGGAAAATCCTCATGTGCATATTTAGAATTTGGTACTGTTCTGCCCTAAAACATATTTTATTGTTGTTAAACAGGAAAATAAAGTCCACCATGTTAAACTAGGCATTTTTCCACCCCATTTACATATAAAGTTTATTAAATTTGGAGGTACGGTTATTTAGTTATGAAATAAATCATTTTAGCATATTACCTAAGCAAAATTAAACAAACAGCATTTTAAGCATTTTAGCATGGGATGAAAATAGCATATTATGAAACTAGATGAAATTCTAAGCACTATACCTATATAATATGTTTTAATCCGATGCATGCTTAATTAATTATTGATGCATGAACATTATGGGGTTTTCTGAAAAATCGGCAATCTCTGGATAATTAGGAAATTCGGAGAACCAAAAAAAAAACATATACGGGCCGAATTCTGCTAGCCCAACAGTGCACAGGAGAGGCGGGTGGAGGGGGGCTGCTCACATTGGGCCTTGAGGCCGAATCAGGAAGGCGGCCCGCGGGAGGGCGCGGTGGAGCAGGCCGGCGGGGCTGGCCGGGCGTGCTGGATCTGGGAGGCTGCTGGCGACGCTGGGCCTTGGCGCAGATCTGGAGGCGCACTGGTCAACGCGCTGGCGTGGCTCTGAGGCAGGGGCGGTTTGAAGTGAAGCATGCAACATCAGTTCGAGCAGAGAAACAGGGGAGCGGCCGCAACAGGACTTGGCGCGCTCTCCGGCGAGGGCGACGCAGCTTGAGGTGGGGAAGACCCAGAACGAGACGAAGCCGACAGATCCGAGGTGGAGGTTGCGGTTCCCGGCGAGGATCATGACCGGCTGCAGGCATCGAGCTTCATGGCGCGGCGGGAGGAACTTGAGGCGCAGGGGGGCGAGCTCGAGCAGATCCGGTCGGGTACGTGGCCTAGGTCGAGAGGTTCCGCACGGGAACCACGGGGATGGCCATCAGTGACGAACCCCAAGGGCGGCGGTGCTGCAATTTCTCCATGGCCTCAACATGGTTCCCTGTGAGAGAGAGGCAGAGACATGAGAGAGAGGGAGAAGGGGAAAACGTGATGGGGAGGAGGAGGCGCAAGAGAAGGCAGGGTCAGGCCGGTGCTCATCTGAGGTGGCGACGGCGAGGTTGTTGTTGCTGCTGCTAGGACGGCAGGGGCACAAGGCCATGGGCACTCGTGTTCGTGGAGGCAGGGGAGCTTGGAGCCCTAGGCCTGGATCCAGGGATCGGCGCTGGATCGATGGATGGAGCTGCTGGCTAGATGGGTGGATTGAAGAGAGGCCGGGGTCGGGCAGACGGAGCTCGGGCTCTTGTTGGTGGGTGGAGGAAAACAAGGAGAAGGGGATCCCGAGGTGGGATTTGAGTGCGGCGGCGGCGATGGGGACAAACCTCCTAGAAATTAGGGTTGGGATGATTTGGTAGGTGATGGTCTTATATATAGAAGTGTATTTTTAGGTAGGGGTATTTGGTCCCTCCGATTTTAATCGGATGGTCGAGAAATAAATAGATAGGGAGTCTAAATAAGAAAACGGAGATGTTTTAGGGATGTTGGGGGATGATCCGGATCCAACGGTCATGACCAAGCTGGTCGGGTTCGGGAAAGGTTTTGGATGCATGTGAGGGGTTTGCGGGATGTGCAGAGAGGTTAGGAAGCCACACAAGAGGGAAACAAAATCTGGTTGGTCTCGGAATGGTCAACGAAAACAAGGGGTGACGTGGCAACTACGAGCGGATACGGGTTTTATGAAAACAAAGTCGATGCAATGCGTATGATGCTATGAGATGAAATGCATGACATGAACAAACTGCAAAACAAAAGACAAAAACCCAACCATGGAGAAAATAACATATCGCATCTCCGGAAAAGGCAAGAGTTGGAGTTACGAATATGGAAAGTTGTATCCGGGGCGTTACAACACTCCACCACTACGAGAGGATCTCGTGACGAGATCTAGGATGGCACCAGAGAGAAACGGAAGAGGAAGAAAGGAGGTAGAACTAAGTTGCTTCTTCGACCAGTGAGTGAAACCACGAACCTTGAGAGGTTGAAAAAAATGAAAGAAACAAAACAACGAAGATGACCAAGATTGCAAACAGTCCGTTGGACAAAAGGAACAAGGAATATGATGAGAACCAAGAGCTTAGGGGACAAGGTAGACTTTGAAGCCACTCCGGTTAAAATTAGCTGGACAAGGAATAAGAATAAAGAATTTGGGCAGCACTCTGGTTGAAAAGAGATGCATGACTTGATTAGATGAAAAAAACTTGAAGAGATAACACAGATTGCCGGTTAAATGGATAAGCACGAAAAGAACACGATCCTCACAAAACGAGGTGACGTGTGAAGAGCACAACATCACAATGCCTCTGTAACAAAAGAATAGAAACTAGAACATTGGGATAAAGGGACGGAGAAGAAAATGACAACTTTTGCCACAAGAGAAGTTGGAAAGCACCCTTCCAAGAAGGTTATAACAAAGATGTTGGAAAACCAACAACGAAACGAATAAGCTTGTAGTGGGCTTAAGGAAAACTACTCAAAATTGAGGCAAAATTCTACCACTACGGAAACAATAGATTGGATTCATATCAACAAGGAGACGAGAAACTTATTTCACCGGGAGGATAAATGAAGAACTTGGGCCATTTATAAGCACCATAAATAGCAACAATCCTTAGGGAAGGCTTTAGGTGAAATATAACACAAGATAACTCCAACGAAGAGATTAATGGATTTAAAATACCTCATTTTTGACAACATATGAATTGCGAAACATGAATGAAAATTGTCAAGAATGATATAACACCATCTCAAAAGATAAGGTAGGAGAATTGCACTTTGGATGCAAGAGGAATAATGCTTGAACTCCTCAAAACAAAACATGTGTTGAACACCATGTTTATTTTAGAGTATAGCTTAGCGGGTCATAACTTCGAGAGAAATCTTGAAGAACAATTGAAGAATGAAAGGAATCCTTGATGAACCACCATGTAGAGCCTCCATGAAGAACTCCGGTAATAAAAGGATGATAGAAAGAAAGAGAAGTTGAAAACACAAGGTGAAGCATTGCAATGATTTAGATGGTGCTTCGCGACGATATAACCGAGAAAAGTTGGAACTCCGGAAAAGAAAAGATGAAACACTAGAAACGAGAATTACTTCATCATGAACAATCTCCGGAAGAAAAGAATTGAATCACCTCGAGGAAATAAGAATAAGATTTATTGTATGCTTATCCTTCACCAAATTAAATTGATGACAAGCAACGGATTTGGAATACTACTTATTCTCGTAGAAAGAATTAAAAGAGATATAGCGCAAACTTGAGAAGGTATTGATGGAACCACCGGTGGGATTTGGAAACAATGAATGAATGAATTGATACGATGATGAAGGAAGAGAAATCTTGAACGAACCACCGTAAGAATTGAAAATGAACATAGCAAAGGCACAATTCACCGGGAAGAGTTGGAAAACAAATGAAGATACTTGAGGGGATTTAAATACATGAGAACAAAGGAATCATGAACTGAATAGAGGGTATTTGAACGATGCACCGGTAAGATTTGGAGAATGATAGCTACATGCTGATAATGAAGAATTATGACATGATGGCCTTCGGAGGAAAGAAATGGAAACAACTCATGAAATGCTCCGAATGGGTGAAAAGAATTCTCACAATCAAAAACAATTATTAGAGGATGGCATCAAACTTGAACTACGCATTTTTGGAAGAACGGGTAGGGATTTAAGAGGAACTCTTCTTCGGTCTTCAAAGCTGAGAATGACGAGGAGAAACACCACCATGAATTGTTGAGACACTCCGGAAGGATGAAAAACAACGAGGTTGAGCCAACAAAGAAAAATAATTTGAAATTGATCTTGGAAAACATCTGACTGATGAAATTCATTCTTACGTCAAACTTCGAAAAGAATTTGGGAATAGCTCCGGGAAAATTAGAGAGTCAGGTAAGATCCTGGGAAAAGACATGTGGGTTAGGGCCCACTCGAAAGAAACATCATTGAAGGTTTGCTTGAAATAGAGATTGCACCGGTAGAATTAAATAGCTTGAATGAGAGAAAAACCTTGAAGTAACTCGAACGGATTGAGAATGGAAACACAAGTCTTGTGAGATATCTTCAGCACTCCAGAACAAATGAATAGGAAGAAGTGAATGATTAAGAGGTGCATCGGCATGACAAAGCATTAGAAATGAGGAAAGGAATATGATGAATATCAAAAGCTTAAATTGGATCCACCGGAGAAGAAACAACAATGAAGGATGATGAACTTGAAACTGTTGAGCATCTTCATGGGAAATCACCAGATTAGAACATTGAAAGAAAAGAATGAAGAGACTTCCCACAAATAAAAGGATACATGATTAAGAAATCTGAGTCCTTGAAGAAAAAGGGTGGGAGGGTGGAAAAAACAAAGGCAACTTGGCACGGTTGAAACAAACACCATTGAGAAAAACTGAGGGATGATCTTGTGAATGTTGAAATGATCAGATCCACCTGAAGAGAAGCACGCCGGTTGGAAAGAATTGGGATGACAATCTTGATCATCAAGAAGGATTACCACTCTCATAGAAATATGAGAACACTGCTTAGGAAAGGTATGGAATCAACACTTGACATTGAAGCAACTCGAATACCGCAACTCAAAACAAAACAAAAGATTGGCTTGCAGAAATAAGCCGGAAAAAATACATATGATAGAGATTTACCCAATCCCATATCATGCATCTGTCGGAAAGATATTCTAGGAGCTACTTGAATTCCCACCTATAAAACTCCCGAAACTTTCTGGTTATGCAATCTGGTGTTGGGGATACAGGGGAAGCAATATATCTCACCCAAACTAACAATCCCTACATCCAGCTATATCCATCCGTCAACACATAA
The DNA here is from genome assembly GCF_002162155.2 of Triticum dicoccoides. Taxonomy (NCBI): domain Eukaryota; kingdom Viridiplantae; phylum Streptophyta; class Magnoliopsida; order Poales; family Poaceae; genus Triticum; species Triticum dicoccoides. Next base: position 354,079,896 of record NC_041393.1, read on the forward strand.
CCAAGAAAACTCCGGAAATCGTGTACCTCAACCTTCGAAAAGCATTCGTTATACGAGCTATGGCAATACTCCCGAACTCCCGCCCCAGTACTAGGGGGTGTCGAGGTTATCTCACCAACAACTGCATAAAAGAGATTTTCGATGTCGGCAAAACTCAGGTATTCCAGAACTGCAACGATAAAATTATGACGACAACACCTCGGAGCTCAACTGCCCGGGACACTGCCACAACCCCTAAATGTCAGGAGGCACCAAGAACAATGTTCTCGTCACAAGACTATCAGAACGATCCCAAGATACCCGCATGAACCTAAAAAAATTTAGTGAAATTTGAGGGGAGGACAGACAAAACATCTACGTCAGGAGTCCTCACCAGAGCGACAAAGGGGGCTGAGGAGTAAAAAGAATCCTACTCTCCGATATATATAATCCTAAGACTCAAAATAGTTTTCTTCTAGACTCAACAACGGCCAACAATCAAGGGGGCTCCTATGATCGGTCGAGGCTATGATACCAACTTGTCACGCCCAATATGCGATACTATCCTAAAGAGACTCGAAGGTCCCACCAAGGATAGAACCGCATATTGAAACGCTTTTGCAAGGTGGATATCATTACATCAACATTACATAATAGTGGGGATAACATCCAATACATACAATGTCACATGAAAACAACAATACAACATACAAGATCAACATCCGACTATGGATGAATCATAAACAGAAACTCAAACAATATCCACCCTGCTAGCCCAGGCTGCCGACCTAGAACCTATCCCCTGATCGAAGAAGAAGCAGAAGAAGAACTCCAAAAAAAGCAAACATTGCTCTCGCGTCATGATCATCGCATAACCTGTACCTGCAACTATTGTTGTAGTAAAATGTGAGCCACGAGGACTCAGCAATCCCATTACCATGGGTATCAAGACTATCAAAGCTTAATGGGAAAGGAAGGGGTAAAATGGTGAGGTTGCAGCAGCGACTAAGCATATATGGTGGCTAACATACGCAAATAAGAGCGAGAAGAGAGCAAGCGGAACAGTCGTGAAACTAGCAATGATCAAGAGGTGATCCTGAACTCCTACTTACGACAAACATAACACAGAACCGTGTTCACTTCCCGGACTCCGCCGAAAAGAGACCATCATGGCTACACACACGGTTGATGCGTTTTAGTTCGGATCCGGTGTCAAGTTATCTACAACCGGACATTAACAAATTCCCATCTGCCACATAACCATGGGCACAGCTTTCGAAATATAATGCCCTGCAGGGGTGTCCCAACTTAGCCCATGATAAGCTCTCATGATCAACGAAGGATATACCTTCTCCCAGGAAGACCCGGTCAGACTCGGAATCCCGGTTTACAAGACATTTCGACAATGGTAAAACAACACCAGCAAAGCCGCCCGATGCGCCGACAATCCCGATAGGAGCTGCACATGTCTCGTTCTCAGGGCAACACCGGATAAGTCAAGCTACGAGTAAAACCAGACCTCGAGTTTCCCCGAGGGGGGCCCGCAGGCTGCTCGGTTCGGACCAGCACTTAGAGAAGCACTGGCCCGGCGGGGCTAAAATAAAGATGACCCTCGAGAGAGCGACTCCCAAGGGAAAAGTATAGGTGGTGGTGAGGCAAATGGTAAAACCAAGGTTGGGCCTTGCTGGAGGAGTTTTATTCAAAGCGAGCTGTCAAGGGGGTCCCATAAATCACCCAACCGCGTTAGGGACGCAAAATCCGGGAACATAATACCGATATGACGGAAACTAGGGCGGCAAGAGTGGAACAAAACACCAGGCATAAGGCCGAGTCTTCCACCCTTTACCAAGTATATAGATGCATTAATTAAATAAGAGATATTGTGATATCCCAACATAATCCTGTCCACCATGGAGCAATCTTCAACTTCACCTGCAACTAACAATGCTATAAGAGGGGCTGAGCAAAGCAGTAACATAGCCAAGCAATGGTTTGCTAGGAAGGGTGACAAGGTTAGAGGTTGACATGGCAATTTGGGAGGCTTGAAGAACAAGTGATAGGTAGTGCAACATAGTGATAGAACGAAGCAACTAGCATAGCAATGATAGTAGTGAGATCCAAGGTGACGGTCATCTTGCCTGAAATTCGGCAAGGAAGGAGAACGAGTCCATGAAGAAGATGAGCGGACGAAGATGAACCAAGCGTAGTCGAACGAATCCTCATGGTCGTAATGAAACAGGAACTATCGAGAAGAAGCACAACCGGAAAGAAGCAAACAACAAGGTAAACACACAAGCATAATCATGGCATGATGCACAATTCAAGTATAATGCATGTCCGGTTTAAAGAGGCATGGCATGGCAAAATGCAACAAACAATACTACAAGTTAAGTGGAGCTCAATATGCAACGAGTTGCATATTGACAAAACACCACATTGACATATTTAGTTCTCTCTCGGTTTTGTACCCAACAATATTAAATGTTGTTAAACATGGCAAGAGGTGAAACATACGTAAACTAACTATTTAGGCAAGTTTAAATGAGGCCGGAACAACAAACAACAATTCCGGAAAATCCTCATGTGCATATTTAGAATTTGATACTGTTCTGCGCTAAAACATATTTTATTGTTGTTAAACAGGAAAATAAAGTCCACCATGTTAAACTAGGCATTTTTCCACCCCATTTACATATAAAGTTTATTAAATTTGGAGGTACGGTTATTTAGTTATGAAATAAATCATTTTAGCATATTACCTAAGCAAAATTAAACAAGCAACATTTTAAGCATTTTAACATGGGATGAAAATAGCATATTATGAAACTAGATGAAATTCTAAGCACTTTACATATATAATATGTTTTAATCCGATGCATGGTTAATTAATTATTGATGCATGAACATTAAGGGGTTTTCTGAAAAACTAGCAATCTGTGGATAATTAGGAAATTCGGAGAACCAAAAAAAACATATACGGGCCGAGTTCTGCTAGCCCAACAGTGCACAGGAGAGGTGGCTGGAGGGGGGCTGCTCACATTGGGCCTTGAGGCCGAATCAGGAAGGCGGCCCGTGGGAGGGCGCGGTGGAGCAGGCCGGCGGGGCTGGCCGGGCGCGCTGGATCTGGGAGGCTTCTGGTCAACGCGCTGGCATGGCTCTGAGGTAGGGGCGGTTCGAAGCGAAGCAGGCAGCAGCGGTTCGAGTAGAGAAACAAGGGAGCGGCCGCAGCAGGACTTGGCGCGCTCTCTGGCAAGGGCGACGCAGCTTGAGGCGGGGAAGACCCAGAACGGGACGAAGCCGACGGATCCGAGGCGGAGGTTGTGGTTCCCGGCGAGGATCATGACCGGCTGCGGGCATCGAGCTTCATGGCGCGGCGGGAGGAACTTGAGGCGCAGGGGGGCGAGCTCGAGCAGATCCGGTCGGGTACGTGGCCTAGGTGGAGAGGTTCCGCACGGGAACGACGGGGATGGCCGTCAGCGACGTACCCCAAGGGCGGCGGTGCTACAATTTCTCCATGGCCTCAACATGGTTCCCTGTGAGAGAGAGGCAAAGGCATGAGAGAGAGAGAGAAGGGGGAAACGTGACGGGGAGGAGGAGGTGCAAGAGAAGGTAGGGTCAGGGCGGTGCTCATCTGAGGTGGCGACGGCGAGGTTGTTGTTGTTGCTGCTAGGACGGCAGGGGCACAAGGCCATGGGCGCTCGTGTTCGTGGAGGCAGGGGAGCTTCGAGCCCTAGGCCTGGATCGAGGGATCGGCGCTGGATCGATGGATGGAGCTGCTGGCTAGATGGGTGGATCGAAGAGAGGCCGGGGTCGGGGAGATGGAGCTCGGGCTCCTGTTGGTGGGTGGAGGAAAACAAGGAGAAGGGGATCCCGAGGTGGGATTTGAGTGCGGCAGCGGCGATGGGGACAAACCTCCTAGAAATTAGGGTTGGGATGATTTGGTAGGCGATGGTCTTATATATAGAAGTGGATTTTTAGGTAGGGGTATTTGGTCCCTCCGACTTTAATCGGATGGTCGAGAAATAAATAGATAGGGAGTCTAAATAAGAAAATGGAGATGTTTTAGGGATGTTGGGGGATGATCCGGATCCAACGGTCATGACCGAGCGGGTTGGGAAAGGTTTTGGACGCACGCGAGGGGTTTGCGGGATGTGCAGAGAGGTTAGGAAGCTAGACAATTGGGAAACAAAATCTGGTTGGTCTCGGAATGGTCAACGAAAACAAGGGGTGACGCGGCAACTACGAGTGGATACGGGTTTTATGAAAACAAAGTCGATGCAATGCGCATGATGCTATGAGATGAAATGCATGACATGAACAAACTGCAAAACAAAAGACAAAAACCCAACCACGGAGAAAATAACATATCGCATCTCCGGAAAAGGCAAGAGTTGGAGTTAAGAATATGGAAAGTTGTATCCGGGGCGTTACAGTTCACGACACCACAGGATTACGGATGAAGAACAGAAGCATACATTCAGTGCAAAAGAAGATCACTTGCTTTGTATAGTTTAATTTACATTGTATGAAGAAGGAACTTGGTTGTACAACTGAAAACTTAAATTGAGAAGGACAAACTTTTGTTTATGAACTACATAATAAACTTTAAACATGCAATTTGATGCAAACACCAAAAAGAACTAGCTGTTGCAGTCATGCCTAACCAAATATACACAACAAAGTTTGAAGGCTTTAGAAGGACAAACTGACAGTATTGGTGAAGACAGGCTCTATAAAGCCCTTGTCCATGCTGATGGGGGGGGGCAATTCAAGAAGTTTACCACAGAATCTTCTTCATAAGCATTGCCTTTATTCTACATTTTGTTAAGAGTAAATATAGATGTGATAATATACGAAAAAGGAGAATATTTAAGATAAGATGAAAAGTGATGCTACATAACCAAGTAGCTATAAATGTAAGTGCAGTGATACAGGCAAAAGGTACAGCCAAGAGCAATGCACAGCTAAACTTCTTCAGTACCATCGGTGTTATCCAACCTTATGGTAAGAGTAAATATAGATCTGATGTGTAGAAAATGGAGGGTAAAGGAAAATAAGCTGCAGAGTGATGGTACATGAACAACTACCTGTCAATATAAGTACACTAATAAAGGACAGCATGTACTTACAAGAACAATTCAGAGCTAAAAAAATTCATTGGCATTGGATATATTCTACAATAATGTAACCATTCATACAGATCAGATGATTTGGAGCGAACAATTGATAAGCAAGCTATCATGCATACTGCTGTCACATAATGAACCAAGTATGTATGCAAGTACAGTGATATAAGACAACAGGTACTAACAAGAGCAAAGCAGTGGGCAGCATATTTGTGATATCCTGTCGTTCTTTTCAAACCGGAATTCTTCTTCGAGCAGATTTCCTGCAAAAAAGATCCATAAGGCACATGCGGAAAAGTAGAAGTTCAAATTGTCATGTGATTTCATAGATAGTACCTCATCCTGGGAACGAGACCAGAGCATAACAAGTTTTTTCCATTCAATGTCTTCTAAATTTAGCACAAGATACTTCACCAGAAATTCGTTTATAGACTTGCCATCAAAGTGTGATTTCCTCAAGTAACACCGATACTGCTGCAATGCTTCCTTGAAAAGCACAAGCAAGCTTTGCTCGTCATGACAATCCAGATTGACCCTCGCCTAGTTACAACAATGCAATGTAAATCATTAATGTGTTCAATCAGCAGAGAACAGGAAAATAATAACCATGAATAATAGCACTTACACGTAAGTTGGACAGGAAGATGTGAAAATGGTGTTTGTCTTCACTATAATCTTCCCATGATGGGAATATATGCACGTAGTCCCTAACAACATTGAAAGCATTGTCTTTTAAACCGGGAATAACTAGAATGGGGTTCCAATCTGCAGGAATTGGCCGTCTCTGCAGTTGGAATAGGTCTTCGGCCGGTGGACTTGCTGTACTTTTTGCTGGAGTGGGATTTTTCTATGGTACTGCTGGTGCTACGGCAAATGAAATCGATATACCTTTTGCTGGAGTGCAGGTCCTGTGTGGTGGGGCTAGTGGTGTGGCCAGTGAAGTATGGGTATAGTTTGCTGGAGTCGGTCCTACGTTTTGTGTCATTGGTTGTACAGCCAATATAAGTGGGGTGCTGCCTGATTTCTCCGGCACCACCACATTTTTCAAGGACTTTGCTAGTGCTCCTTCAGGTTCGGCAATCACCCTCTTCCTTTTTGATGTCTAATGCACAAGAACAACATTTGAGTGGAAAAACATGGTATGATGACAGATGGAATATGTATTGAGAATGGATGGGCATGGCATCTCGACATATATGATGAGTAAACTAAGTAGATGGCAGTGCAACAAAGTAGAAGAAATGCAAGACAACATATGCAAGATACGCACAATCAATAAAACCTTGCCAAATTCCCAAACCGCTTCCTACACCCTGTATCGAATTTTTTACCTAACAAGTTGTGTCGTGCAATTGGAATTCCAACTTGAGTTCTGGTACAACTAGTAGGAGTACCTGGGGCCAGTTTGTTTAGGCTTCTAGATTAGTAGTAATCCCATTACTACTAGCTCCGTCCTGGTTTATTGGTCACCATTGTAATTTGTGTCAAATTTTGATCATAAATTTAACTAATGAAATGGTTGTGATGTCACATGCACTAACATTTTATAAGTTAAATCTTTGGTCAAAATTTACCACAAATTACAATGGTGATGAATAAACTAGGACGGAGGTACTCCCTCTATTTTTGTATACAAGGCCACTATAAAAAATACATTTTGTATCTATACAAGGCCACTAACAGTAATCGAGACAAATATTAATGATGTTTCCTCGTACTAGTAACTCATGGCTTAATTACTAGCATGCATGTAGTGGATGATAATGACAAACTCATCTACTTCCTCTCTCACGGCCACTCAATTTCTTCTACTGTGCATGCACCCTATTAATTAACCCGGTAAACGAGAAAATAAATTGACTTGTAAAGCACACATTGATTTTTATCTTGGTACCTGTAATTTGAGTTTGTGGCCTTATATATAAAAATGAAGGGAGTACTAGTAGTAGTTTAGAAGCCCAAATAAATGAGTGAGGCGCCTTAATGTTACTCTCCACTGAGACTAGTCTTATGGGAAAAGCTGGGGAAGAGACGGCTTATTTTTTAAGCCGCCAAAAGAACTGGCCCTAGGAGTAGTAGCTAGGGATACTAGGAGTAGTAGCTAGGGATCGAGTGTGCGAGATGAACCGGAGAAAGTAAATGCTGAGAGATGAAATGCAAAAAAGACGGAGGGATGTGATGGTTGCTTGTCCGTTTATTTTACCAGGCCACTTATTACTGGCAGTGGTTGCGTTTTGTGATATGACGGCTTTACTGCCATGCCACGAGCGGGGTGAGACTCCCATGCAGCGCCGCCCTCTACACATGTACGTACTTCATCGGTCGTGGTTTATTAGTCCCTCGTTGAATTTGACTGAAGATTTAACTGACAAAATGTTAGTGCATGTCAACAAAAACTATATCGTTGGATTCATATTTGAACATAGTTTCAATGATATAATTTTAGGTGACATGCATCAGCATTTATCATACTATATATAATGTTAGTTCAATTTTTGGTCATACTAATCTATAGTAGTAAGGTGCCCGTGCGTTGCACGGAAGAGTGAAATGCATTGATCGGGGAGTTGTTTATTTTGACAAAGGATGTGGGGGTCATCTCATGTGTAACGGGTATCGGTAGGTTTCTTTGGATATTATTTCATCTCTAGAGCTCACACACATCCGGGTAAAATAGATAAAAAGGTATCTTTTGCAAACAAAAGCATTCAACTGTTCAACCTGCAACCAAAACTTGTGAAGAAATAACACTTATTGTGCTTTGCAAGAAATGATCTTTAAGAATTAGTTTTTGAGTATCGATTGTTATACATGTTGGCTACAGATGACATGGAACTTTCTTGTAGTCAACCGTTGGCTATACTATTAAGTATTAACCATGCCCTCATACACCTAGACAGAGGGATTAAATCAGGATGACTTGGAAGGGGCAGAGGAGATGTAAGAAATGGCTCATAGTAAGTCTTTCACCAGTACTGTAGTAAAAGTTCATACATGGAAGATTCTAGACTAAACCATAAACGGATACACTTTTATTCATGCGCGATACTCCAATAGAGCAAGATCATGCATGGAAGTCTCCACATGCTTAAACAGCAGATTACATTGAGCGAAGACTAATGATCAACATTTAACTTGATAATTTGTATGTCCAGGTGAACCTCCTTGGAGTCCCCGTGCACCGCGTTGGCGGGTAAATAAGACCATGGGTTTTCCATGTCCACATTGGCGGGAAGGTCCCAGCTCCACAGAGTCCATGTTAGTTTGATGTAGCCGGTGTTGCCGCCCACATGACCCGGAGGGGTAGTAACACTGAGCACGCACCCATACATCGGCCTCGTGTCAGTGTCAGCGTCAGCGGCGTCGCCCCTGACGCACACTACAGAGACGGGGCGGCGTCCTACACTAGCCTCACCAGTGCCCACGATCAAGAGGAAGACACTACCATCCTTCTCCGAGACTAGCAGGCGGCGGTGATCCTCCAGCGACTCCGGCATGGTGAACGGGTAGCACGTCTCGTACTTGATGTTCTCCGCCAAGGGCCAGTAGTGACTGCTGCACGCATCCGTGAGGTGATGCACCATGTCCGCCGGCGAGCCCCAAAACGGCATCGGGAACTCATAGCAGTAGACAAAGGGCTCCTTGGAGGCATCGACCAGGCCATCCATGAAACGGGAGTGGCTGTAGGGGACGTTGCGCCAATTGAATATGTGAGCAAGTTACTATGAGATTTAATCCGAATAAGCACAAATAAATCATGTCGTTTATAACAGAGATGGAACTAATCATGTGGACTAGCATAGTAGTAGGATGCAGAGTAGAAACATGAATTCTACCATGATTTCAAGCAGGAAGGACAGAAACACATACGGTGCAACGGGAGCAGCACCGTTGGTGTTGAGGTTGTTGCCCATGTTGTTGAGGAAGAGGTTGCCGAGGTCGGGGAAGAAGTCGTCATTGGTGAAGTCATGGCTGCCAGTAGTCGCGAGAGTGCACTCCCCAAATTTCAACAGCGCCCGCCGAATGGAGCGCAGGAGGGAGTGGTTGTAGGGGATGTTGCGGCCGCCGAATGGAGGGTAGGAGTAGCACACGAAGCAGTAGATGGTGTCCTTACTAGTACTCCCTAGTCTCTACTCTTATAGAAAACTGAGTTGGTGATGATGGTGTGCCTGCCATCTTGTAATATAGACCATCCGATCTATATCTGACGGATAGAAAGCCAACTATGACAATTTTACAAAAGATACCCCCACCTCTCTCCACATTTACAGATAAGGCCTTGCCTCGTTTATCCTTATCTCCCACAACCTCATGCTCCTCTCTAAGTCTCTATCTCTACTCTTATCTCTAGCTCTACTACTCTTCTTTGTTTTTTATAACAAATCGAATAGCATTGCGCCGTCCGCTGCACGCCCGGCTGAACACGCCTCCTTGCCTCCATCATCACCAACTGAGTCTTTTATAGGAATAGGAGTAGAGAAAAAACCGAGTTGGTGATGATGTTGTGCCGTGCAATGCACGGGCATCTTGCTATTTTTTTTTCATATCATTCCAAACACCACGTAGACACGGTCTTTGACCATTTTACAACTATGTTATTATCATTGTTTTTTTTACGGGATGTTAGAATCATTGTTAGTGGTCCGCCGGTGCAAGTTATTGCCCCGGGTGTTTTAACCTTTTTTTTAGTAACGATATCTGGTGATTGTTCGGCACGAGCTCAATCCTGGCGAATCCCACGTAACCGTCAGAATTCCATCAGACGGTGGTCTGTTTTTAAGCCATACACATGTACTGTAACTGTGTGTCGGGCATTTGCAACTGCCATGTCTCGCAGCAAACGTTTGTTGGGGATTGGAGTTAGTAGGGTTTGTAGTCGTTCCACGCTCGGGCATTGAAGTTTGTAACTATTTTAGATTAGAATATACTACTCCTCCGGTGCTAGTAGTAGAGCAGAGTCCTACTCTACTACTCTACTCAAGCAAGTTAGGGCATAGTAGTAGGTACTGTAGGGAGTACCACTACTATGATCACTCAAGCAAGTTGTGTGGCATCGATATGACCCTACGCTGCTGGTATGTGTCTCGTAAGTCAAGCGGCGTGCTGTAGCCATCATCACCTGTCCACTTCCCGCAACACATATTCGCTTCTCCATCTTTGTCCGCACATAATCTCGTCCGAAACCCAAGCACTAAGAATGGCAGAACTGAGCAGCATCCGTTGAAAGAGGGGCTGGAATTCGCTCCCCACAGAGGTAATCAAGCTCATTGTTTCGCGTGTGGACAATCTCAGTACCATGCCACTCGCCGCGTGCTCGTCGGGGTTGTACCATTTACTCAAAGCCCTCAGGCCGGAGCTTTTTAAGCCAGCTCCTTGCTTGCTGATGCCGCCTGATCTTCAGAAACGGCGTGTCACGCAGCATAACAATCGTAGGGTGGCGAGCATCAACCCCCTTGACTGTGATCCGATCCCCGTCACCCTCAACTACATTAACGGTATGTACTGGGTCGACATGAACACATCTTGGATGGTGCTCGTCGACGGTCGCAGCAGCTGGATGCTCGTGGAGGACTACACCCGACGGTTGATCCCCCTTCCTTCGATTAACACTGCACTGCTTTGGCACCGCGGCCCAGAATACTCAGAATCTTACAGTAGCAAACATGATACCAAGTTTGATTTGCTCAAGGTTGTAATCTGCCAAGTTCCCACAAGATCTGTGAATTATAAAGACTTCAGGGTAATTGCATTCTTCAACCGCGGTCTCGCCTATCTGACAGGTCACTACGGTAAGTGGATAAATCTGCACGCTCATCGCAGGATCATACATCCTCCATGGTTCTCTGATGCCATTGAACACAAGGGCTTCATTTACGCTATCAACTCCTTCTATGGCTGGACGTATTGCTGGCCTACTCCAGTCATCGCTACAAATGGCTATTACAGCAGTATGTTACTTTCCTATGATATCATGATGGCTTGCTTATATTACTGTCAACATTTACTGGAAAAATATTCATGCTCATAACATGTTGTTCTTAAGATTGACTACATCAAGAGACCTTTTTTATTTGACTCCAACTTGATATGATGTTGTAGGCCGCCTGGTGTCCCTACCCTTCCTAATCCCAGAACCTTCCAAAGAAAAGCAGCATGGCAGTTGCAGGTGGTTCCTGGCTCGATCAGACGACGGCGAACGATTGATGATCGTTCGCACGTACCGGACGTGTTGTTTCGCGGAATACAATCACAGTCACTGCAAGGTCTTTGAGAAGGATCCAAGCTTCTCTGGGCCTTCAGGAATTTTTGACTGGAGGCTGGTAAGTAGCCTTGGTACACACTCTCTGTTTGTCGGACTGAATTATCCGATTAACCAGGAGATAACCGAAGGCAAGGATCATGATGGCAGCGCGGTTTCGTTCATCAGCAAAACTGTGTGTACACAACGTACCATGCGTCCCTACATGCACCATACCCTGATATGTGCCGCCATGCTCTGTAGCCCAAAGTAGGAGAGAGGGTCGCAAGTATCAGACTTCGACCTGCTGGCTGGAGTTTCCCCTGTCAGGCACCCATCTGGTTCAAGCCGTTAACCAATCTCCACAACTTAATAAATAGTAACGTCTAACTGAGCCAGTTAGTTAGATGCATACACTTGGTGTAGTAGGATCTTTATTTAGTTTGATGCATACACTTGTTCTTTTTTGGTAGCCCTTTTGTAATAATGGCGGATGTTTGGTTTGGAAGAGAGAGTTGTGTCTTCACTCTTCTGGCCTGCTTACTGCTTCTGCTGCAACCCCAGCCCTGGTTGCTGCTACTGCTGTTTTCAATGTACAATCAGTAGTATATTTCATGTTTTGGTTGAATAAATGTGTTGTTAGAACGACAAACACAATGTTTTGGAAGTCGTTGCATGGTTCGATCCTTAGTGACCCGTACCGTACGTAACGCATACTATTTTTCGTACGGAACACATTTTCCACTTGTTGATAACATGCAGCCCACTGATGAAGGCCCAATAGAGCAGCCCATAATTAACTGGAAGGGAGGCTCTCACATGAATCCAGCCCAGGTACATGCCCATGGTCCCCTAAACATAAATAAGTAAATAAATAAATAAAGCTAAATGCTCATGCACCAATTCTTTAAATTCATGATTTAACAGGAGGATATTATTTCCTATGATAGTGTTGTTACATCCAGTCGATATTATTCTTAAGCAAAGATAGCGACCAGTCTTCTTTCTCCCAGCATTTTCTTCCTGCAACCAGCGGACCCATGCAAGTCGTAGTCAACGTTGTAAATAGTTACGGTCCATTTTTAATTTTCAATAAGAATGTCCAACCCAGCCCAGCACATTGGCGACAGCAGTTTTATCGTTCGCCTTGGTGCGCTCACCGCGGCGGCGCCGTCCGGCCCTGTCAACATAGTTTTTTTAAACAATCCCTATCAACATAGTGAATCGGGAGAGAACTGTAGTTGTGAGTATGACAGTACAGACCCACCAGGTCTACTCACGAACACAAGCAAGCGCCTCTTTTACTACTCAGATGCACCCCTCGTTTTTCACTCTAATTCACCCTGTTGATATCTGGGACCCACATCATTGTTAACATATAGTCAATTAACGACAGAATTGCACAACTTTTTTTTGAGTAGTAATTCGGAGGAGCAGGCTATAAACTGGGTTGTGCGGTCTCTGTGGCCCGTCTAACAACATGACCAGCCCAACAGGTTTTTCTTTGGGAAAATAGGTAGCCCAATATTTCTTTTTGAAGAATACCCAACCTAGGCCTATTTGTTTTCTTCGACTTACTGGGCTGCAAATCTTTCAAGACAAGGAGGGATGCATTCCGTCCTGGCCAAAGAGTATGGTCACTGTCTGTTAAAAGTAATATCAAAGGGGTTGGAAATTCCAAAAAAAATTATAGCAAATGGGATATTAGTTTCTTTTTTTGTTTTTGTTCTTCACTGATATTTTACAGTATTTCATTGGATTTAACATGACATAGTACTAATTTATTTTTAAATTTGTTTTAGTATGGCTACTAATTTTTGGATTAAGAATATTTTGTTCCCCAGCAAAAATTTGTGAATTTTAAAAAATTCGCACATATTTAGTTAATTTTTTAACCCTGGTACTGACCAGAGAATGGGAAGCAATTCTAAAAATGGAAAACGGGCTGCAATAAATTCCATATGAATTAGAAAATGAGTAAAAATTATAAAAATAATAGCAAATGGGTTGTACACGCCACAGATTTTGAGGCTGACTTGTTTACGCAAGGCTTTGTCAGTCAACACACGATTCTAGCAGCAGTGACTGTTGGATGTCCATCCAACGGCCGACGTGCTTCTTGAATCTCTGATCTTCCTGCTCCAGCCGCCTAAACTAGCGCCGACGGGACTTCCTGCTCCATCCTCTTTTGGCCCGCTGTGATGCCGCGCAGGCTTCCCCGGTCCACCCTACTCCCTCCGCTGTCCTGGCCGCACGCAATCAACTGCCTCCTTATTACACGAAAAAAATGATTCCTCCCACTGACATCTGGAGCGCACCGGTTGGGAGGCTGAGCTGTGGGCCTACTAAGTTGACGCGTACACAGGGCTTGTCAACTAGGTCAACAAACGATTGTAGCAGCAGTAATCGTTGGATTTGAATCGAACAGTCCTGCTGCTTCTTCAAGTGATGCTCTTCTTGCACCAGCCGCCCAAACCAGTGCCGGGGAGACCGCTTGCTCCTGCCTCCAGTGGCCGGCTGTGCTGCCGTTCAGGCCTCACCGCCCCCTACTACTCCCACCACTAGCCAGGCCCTGCGGCGACGGCAGCCTCACACCACAGCCGAACCAGTGAACCCTCGTACTCCTCTCCGCGTGGGCATCTAGTGCCGCGTCTCCCCCGGCTCCGTGTCGTCCCCTTCCTAGGCCTCGCCGTCGTGCACCGCGCTGGTGCTCTCGGCGTGGCGTGGTCAACGTGATCATTGGACGACTTCCATCGGACGTGGATTGTACGTGGAGAGGCTGACAGCTGGGTCCACGGCCGCACATAAGGAAATGCCTCCTTATTACACGCAAAATAATGATTCCTCCAGCTAACATCTGTATTTCACGAAAAAAACGTTCCCCCCGCTGACAGGTCGGACCCACCAGCTATATCTTTGCACGCAAGGAAGTGCCTCCTTATTACGCACAAAAAAATGAATACCCCCTGCTAGCTGGGACCCACCATAGTGGGTGGCTGACTTGTGGGACTACTAAGTTGATGGGGACGGAAGGCTTTCTCAACTTAGTCAATACTCCAGTGACTGTATGATGTCCATCCAACGGCCTTAGTGCTTCTTCAACCTCTGGTCTTCTTGCTCCAGCCGCCCAAAGCAGCGCCGGTCGTGCCGCTTGCTCCTACCTCCCGTGGCCGGCTATGCTGTCGCGGTGGCCTCACCGCCCCCATACTACTCCCACCGCTGGCCCGGCCATCCCTCTACTCATGCACACCCCCTGTTATTCTGCGGCGATGGCAGCCCCACACCGCAGCCGAACCAGTGAACCCTCGTACTCCTCTCCGGGTGGGCATCCACTGTCGCGTCTTCCCCAGCTCTGCGTCGTCCCCTTCCTGGGCCTCGCCGTCGTCCACCACCATGGTGCTCTCGGCGCAGCATGGTCAATGTGGTCAAGGAACGACTTCCATCGGACGTGGACTGTATGTGGAGAGGCTGACAGCTGGGTCCACGGCCACAGCAAGGAAGTGCCTCCTTATTACGCAGAAAATAATGATACCTCCACCTGACAGCAGGGACCCACCATATGGGCCACTGTATTTTGTGGAAAAAACGTTTCCCCCCAGACTGCTGGGACCCACCAGCTACATCTTCGCACGCAAGGAAGTGCGTCCGGGCAAAAAAAATGATTCACCCCTCTGACTGCTGGGACCCACCAGCTACATCTTCGCACGCAAGGAAGTGCCTAAAAGTCGGGACCCACCTGGTCAAAGTGTACATAGCGTTGTCATTCTGGTCGTGAACGTGTACGTACATACTGGTGGATGTAGAGGCGCGCATGTGTCGTAGTAGAGGCGCGCATGTGGCATGTACACATACGTACAACGGACAGTGTGCAAGAAAGAAAAATAAGGCCACATACGTACATACGGGTGGGGTCTTGAATGCCTTCTCGCGCATACGTACGGCCAGGGCTCGTGTACATGGCTGGGTCGGAACGGAGAAACTGCGTCGTCGTCATGTTCATGGGGAGGCAACGGAATGCGTCATGTTCATGGGGAGGCAATGGAATGCGTCTTGTTCAACGGGAGGCAATGAAACGCGTGGGAGCCAACCGGCTTGGATGGAACAGGCGATGGAAATGAGGCCTGGCGTACTGCACAACGGAGGAAACGACCTTGTGTTCGACCGACCACGTTCGAAACGGGATCCTGTTCATCGGGGGGGTCTGGCATACTGCAAAACAGAGGAAACAAACTTGTGTTGGACCTCCTATGGTCGAAACGGGGTCCTGTTGATCGGGAGGGGTGTGGCGTACCACAAAACGGAGGAAACGGACTCGTGTTGGAGCACTACGGTCGAAACGGGGGTCTTGTTCATCGGGAGGGGTGTGGCGTACCGCAAAACGGGACTCCATGGGATATTGTTCATCTCCACCGTCAACCTCCTTTAGCCTCCACGGGCTACTGTTCATCCACCATCGACCTCCTCCAGCCTCCACCTGTGACTGTTCATCCACGGGCTCCTGTTCATCCAGCCTCCACCGCGCGCTACTCCACCGGCTACTGTTCAACCACCCCTCTCCACGGGCTCTTGTTCAACCACCCCTACACAGGCTACTGTTCATCCACCCCTCCACCGTCTACTGTTCATCCATCCATCCACGGGGTCGTCCTGTTCATCCAGCCCTCCACGGGGTCCTGTTCATCCAGCCCCAACCGGCTCGATCGATCAGGGTCCTATTCATCCAGAGGCAACGCCACGGGGTCCTTTTCATCCACCCCCACCGCTCACTGT
>NC_041393.1:354096263-354139192 GCF_002162155.2 Triticum dicoccoides
TCAGGTTCAATTAACAGCCATCGATCGATCGCTTGGGTTCAGTAATGCGTAGCCTGTAGTGCAATCGCTCGGGTTCAGTAACGCGTAGCCTGTAGTGTAATAGCTCGGTTCAGTATAGGCGAACGCCTCACTTGGGTTCAGTTAGAGCCCAACGCCTCGCACACACGCACGTACGTGTACGAGAGAAACGTGCAACACTCGGCCCCCGACCACCCACCGTAACCGGGAACTCCCCGAAATTTTCCTTGCCCTCACTTCTACGACGGTTTTTTCCGTCATGGATGACCCAAAGAATGTCATGCAGCTGCATCTCTGGCCCGCCCAGGACGAAAAGCCCATTTTCTGTCATGATTTTTTGTCATAGAAGTAGGAGCCCACCACATCTATGATGATACTGGGTTTTGTCACAATTATCATCATAGAAGTGTCATAAGTATGATAGAAATTTTTTTCGTTCGGCCCAAAATGTCACGGATGTGTCTTTTTTTTGTAGTGCATGCTCAACTATCATTTAGTCTTTCACAATTGCTAACACTCACGCAATACTTATGGTTATGGTGTTTTAATCGGACACAGAGAAATATAGGGGCTTATAGAGTTGCCTCCCAACCTTTTACCTCAAGGGTAATGTCAACAATAATAGTTCATGCTAACTTACATCCAATTGGATATATATATCAGGATCTTTCCAACACGAGGTGCTTGCCAAAGGATAAAATGTAAAAGGGAAAGGTGAAGATCACCTTGACTCTTGCATAATGTAAAAGATATGCCCTTTGCAAAGGGAAGCCGAGGTTGTCATGTGCTTTTATGGTTGGATGCACGAAATCTTAATGCAAAAGAACGTCACTTTATATTGCCACTTGTGATATGAACCTTTATTATGCAGTCTGTCGCTTTTATTACTTCCATATCACAAGATCGTATAAAGCTTATTTTCTCCACACTAATAAGTCATACATATTTAGAGAGCAATCTTTATTGCCTGCAACATGACAACTTACTTGAAGGATCTTACTCAATCCATAGGTAGATATGGTGGACTCTCATGGCAAAACTGGGTTTAAGGATATTTGGAATCACAAGTAGTATCTCTACTTGGTGCAAGGAATTTGGCTAGCATGAGGGGGAAAGGCAAGCTCAACACGTTGGATGATCCATGACAATATACTTTAACTAAGATGTGAGAAAACATAACCCATTATGTTCTCTTCCTTGTCCAACATCAGTTCTTTAGCATGTCATACTTTAATGAGTGCTCACAATCATAAAAGGTGTCCAAGATAGTATATTTATATGTGAAACCTCTCTTTCTTTATTACTTCCTATTAATTGCAACGATGACCAAAACTATGTTTGCCAACTCTCAACAACTTTTATGTATCATACTCTTTATGTGTGAAGTCATTACTTTCCACAAGATCAATATGATCTCTTTTATTTATTTTTATTCTTTTTAATCCCTCAAGATCATAGCAAAATAGCAAAGCCCTTGACTCAACACTAATCTTTATTATATATAGCTCACAAACTCGACTACATGGAGGGATCATAAAGTAAAACTCAAAACTAATTCATACCAAAACTTTATTCTACTAGATCAAGATATTACCAAAAGGATCGAACTAAGAAAAGCGGTAAAGATAGGAGTGCGATGGTGATATGATACCGGGGCACCTCCCCCAAGCTTGGCAGTTGCCAAGGGGAGTGCCCATACCCATGTGATTATGTCCTCGAAGGTGGTGGTGATGGAGTTGTTGATGATGTAGGCTTGTCGTCTGTCTTCCAAGGCATAGGCTCACCATCATAGAAGGATGATCGAGTCTCCGGGATCCTCAAATCTGTAGCCAAACTCATCCTCTTGAACCTATATTCACACTCACAGTTTTGGTTTTGCAAGTCATAGATCTGGGCTTGGAGGTGCTCGATTTTCTCATGAAGCTTGAAGATGGTCTCCCCAATGTTCTTGGCGTCTAGCTTGTGGTTTTTGGTGAATTCCTTGATCATCATATGGTTGGCGTTGAGTCCGCGTTCCACCATCCCTTGGCACTTGAAAACTTGCTGTTCCATTGTTTTGAGCTTTGTCTCCACGCTTCCTGTACTCCTTGGTCCCTCAACATCGCGGATGTGCAGCACCCCCTCATGCATCTCAATGGTTTGAGGGTGATGCGGCACCTCCGCGAGGTAGGGGTTGATACGTCTCCAACGTATCTATAATTTTTCATTGTTCCATGCTATTATATTACCCGTTTTGGATGTTTATGGGCTTTACTTTACACTTTTATATCATTTTTGGGACTAACATACTAACCGGAGGCCCAGCCCGTATTACTGTTTTTTTGCCTATTTCAGTGTTTCGAAGAAAAGGAATATCAAACGGAATACAAACGGAATGAAACTTTCGGGAGCGTGACTTTTGGAACGAACGTGATCCAAAGGACTTGGAGTGGAAGTCAACCAACCACCGAGGCGGCCACGAGGATGGAGGGCACCCCCCCCCTACTGGGCACGCCCCCCTATCTCGTGGGGCCCTCGGGCGTCAACCGACCTACTTCCTCCTCCTATATATACCCATGTACCCCGAAAACATCAGGGGAGCCCACGAAAACCTAATTCCACCGTCGTAACCTTCTGTATCCGCGAGATCCCATCTTGGAGCCTTCGCTGGCGCTCTGTCGGAGGGGGAATCGACCATGGAGGGCCTCTACATCATCTCCAAGGCCTCTCCGATGAGTTATGAGTAGTTTACCACAGACCTTCGGGTCTATAGTTATTAGCTAGATGGCTTCTTCTCTCTCTTTGGATCTCAATACAAAGTTCTCCTCGATCTTCTTGGAGATCTATTCGATGCAACTCTTTTTGCGGTGTGTTTGTCGAGATCCGATGAATTGTGGGTTTATGATCAAGTTTATCTATGAGAAATATTTGAATCCCCTCTGAATTCTTTTCTGTGTGATTAAGTTATCTTTGCAAGTCTCTTCGAATTATCAGTTTGGTTTGGCCTACTAGATTGATCTTTCTTGCAATGGGAGAAGTGCTTGGCTTTGGGTTCAATCTTGTGGTGTCCTTTCACAGTGACAGCAGGGGCAGCAAGGCACGTATTGTATTGTTGCCATCGAGGATAAAAAGATGGGGTTTATATCATATTGCATGAGTTTATCCCTCTACATCATGTCATCTTTCCGAATGCGTTACTCTGTTCTTTATGAACTTAATACTCTACATGCATGCTGGATAGCGGTCGATGTGTGGAGTAATAGTAGTAGATGCAGGCAGGAGTCGGTCTACTTGTCACGGACGTGATGCCTATATACATGATCATGCCTAGATAATCTCATAATTATTCACGTTTCTATCAATTGCTCGACAGTAATTTGTTCACCCACCGTAATACTTATGCTATCTTGAGAGAAGCCACTAGTGACCTATGGCCCTCGGGTCTATCTTTTATCATATAAGCTTTCAATCTACTTTTATTTGCATCTTTACTTTTCCAATCTACATTACAAAAATAGCAAAAATATATTTATCTTATCATACTGTCTATATCAGATCTCACTTTCGCAAGTGGCCGTGAAGGGATTGACAACCCCTTTATTGCGTTGGTTGCGAGTTCTTGTTTGTTTGTGTAGGTGTGTGGGACTTTTGAGGAGCCTCCTACTGGATTGATACCTTGGTTCTCAAAAACTGAGGGAAATACTTACACTACTATTGCTGCATCACCCTTTCCTCTTCAAGGAAAACCAACACAAGCTCAAGACGTAGCAAGAAGGATTTCTGGCGCCGTTGCCCGGGAGGTCTTCGCTCAAGTCAAGACATACCAAGTACCCATCACAAACTCAGCTCCCTTGCATTTACATTATTTGCCATTTTCCTCTCCCCCACTTCACCCTTGCCGTTTTATTCGCCCTCTCTTTCCCAATCTCCTCTCTCTCTCTTTCGCTTGCCTTTTTGTTTGCTCATGTGTTAGATCGTTTACCTTGTCGTAATGTCTAGTCCTTTGTCCGCTCCTTTGTCTCCCGAGTTTGAAGTTCTTCACTTCAAGCAAAGACAAGGAGTAAACTTAAAAGATGATTGGTATAGGATGATAGAGTCTTATGGTAATTGCACCTTAGAGGTAAATTTCAGGATTTTACTTCACAATTTTTATGTTGGACTAGATATGTCCCATAGACAACTCTTGGATTGTATTACCAAGGGTAATTTTATCGAGATTGATCCCAATATTGTGCATGGAATCATAGAGGGAATAGTGGGAACACTATCTCAAAAAGGGCGAACGCAATCTACCCAAGTAGAGACACAAGTTTTCGGAAAGATTTGCGAAGTAACAAAAATCTTACAAAAGTCTCGTGAACCCCTCAAGAGTATTAGTGGACATCTTCACCGCATGAATATGTTGATTACCCTTTGCAATAAACGGTTGGATGTGTTAGATCTAAAAATCGAATATGAAGGGAAACGTAAAGAACTCCCGAATTCGAGCATGATTCCGCTAAGAAATTAAAAATCAAAGATGGCACTACTTAGATATATCCTCACTTTTATGCCTAGCTAGGGGCGTTAAACGATATCGCTAGTTGGGAGGCAACCCAATTTTATTTTAGTTTCTTTGTTTTTGCTTCTTTTTAGTAATAAAGTTTGCATCTTCCTTCTGTTTAGATGTGTTTTTATGTTTTATTTAGTTTTTGTGCCAAGTAGAACCTATAGGATAACCTATGGTGATAGTTAATTTGATTCTGCTGAAAAACAGAAACTTTGCACGCACAAAAATAATTTTAGTAATTCACAGAAACGTGCTTTTGCGTTGATTCGTTTTGCTGTAGATTAAAAGACAAATTGCCCAGGACTTCCTATTTTGGTAGGAATTTCAGAGTCCCATAAGTATTCGAGAGTTACATATTTCTACAGACTGTTCTGTTTTTGACAGATTCTGTTTTTCGTGTGTTGTTTGCTTATTTTGAGGCATCTATGGCTGGTATGTAAGGGTATGAACCATAGAGAAGTTGGAATAAAGTAGGTTTAACACCAATATAAATAAATAATGAGTTCATTGCAGTACATTATGTGGTGGTTTTTCTTTCTTGCACTAGCGGAGCTTATGAGATTTCCTGTTGAGTTTTGTGTTGTGAAGTTTTCAAGTTCTGGGTAAAGATTTGATGGATTATGGAATAAGGAGTGGCAAGAGCCAAAGCTTGGGGATGACCATGGCACCCCAAGATATTAAATAATGCACAAAAGCCTAAGCTTGGGGATGCCCCGGAAGGCATCCCCTCTTTCGTCTTCGTTTATCCGTAACTTTACTTGGAGCTATATTTTTATTCGCCACATGATATGTGTTTTGCTTGGAGCGTCTTGTATGATATTAGTCTTTGCTTTTTACTTTACCAAAATCATCCTTTCTGAACACACCTTTTGGGAAGAAGCCCACTTGACTGAAATTTATTAGAATACTCTATGTGCTTCACTTATATCTTTTGAGCTTGATAGTTTTTGCTCTAGTGCTTCACTTATATCTTTTAGAGAACGGCGGTGGCTTAATTTGGAAGAAATTGTTGATCTCTCATGATTCACTTATATTATTTTGAGAGTCTCTTAGAATAGCATGGTATTTTCTATGGTTATAAAATTGGTCCTAGAATGATGGGCATCCAAGTTGGGTATAATAAAAACTATCATAGAAAGTGAATTAGATGCTATGATCAATTTGATGCTCTATAATTGTTTTGAGATATAGAGGTGGTAATATTAAAGTCATGCTAGTTGGGTGATTATGAATTTAAAGAATATTTGTGTTGAAGTTTGCGATTCCTGTAGCATGCACGTATGGTGAACCGCTTTGTGATGAAGTTGGAGCACAATTTTATTTATTTATTTTCTTCCTTATGAGTGGCGGTCGGGGACGAGCGATGGTCTTTTCCTACCAATCTATCCCCCTAGGAGTATGCGCGTAGTACTTTGTTTTCAATGACTTGCAGATTTTTGCAATAAGTACATCAGTTCTTTATGACTAATGTTGAGTCCATGGATTATACGCACTCTCACCCTTCCACCATTGCTAGCCTCTCTTGTGCCGCGCAACTTTCGCCGGTACCATACACCCACCATATACCTTCCTCAAAACAGCCACCATACCTACCTATTATGGCATTTCCATAGCCATTCCGAGATATATTGCCATGGAACTTTCCACCGTTTTGTTTATATGACACGCATCATCATTGTCATATTGCTCTTTGCATGATCATGTAGTTGACATCGTATTTGTGGCAAGGCCACCTTCATAATTTTCATGCATGTCACTCTTGATACATTGCATATCCCAGTACACCGCCGGAGGCATTCATATAGAGCCATACCTTGTTCTAAGTATTGAGTTGTAATCTTGAGTTGTAAGTAAATAAAAGTGTGATGATCTTCATTATTAGAGCATTGTCCCAGTGAGGAAAGGATGATGGAGACTATGATTCCCCCACAAGTCGGGATGAGACTTCGGACTTTAAAAAAAAGAGAAAGGCCAAATTAAAAAAAGAGAAAGGCCAAACAAAAAAAGAGAGAAAAAGAGAGAAGGGACAATGCTACTATCCTTTTTACCACACTTGTGATTCAAAGTAGCACCATGATCTTCATGATAGAGAGTCTCCTATGTTGTCACTTTCATATACTAGTGGGAATTTTCATTATAGAACTTGGCTTGTATATTCTAATGATGGGCTTCCTCAAAATGCCCTAGGTTTTCGTGAGCAAGTGAGTTGGATGCACAACCACTTAGTTCTTTTGTTGAGCTTTCATACATTTATAGCTCTAGTGCGTCCGTTGCATGGCAATCCCTACTCACTCACATTGATATATATTAATGGGCATCTCCATAGCCCGTTGATACGCCTAGTTGATGTGAGACTATCTTCCTCCTTTTTTGTCTTCTCCACAACCACCATTCTATTCCACATATAGTGCTATGTCCATGGCTCACACTCATGTATTGCGTGAAAGTTGAAATTTTTTGAGATTACTAAAGTATGAAACAATTGCTTGGCTTGTCATCGGGGTTGTGCATGATTAAATACTTTGTGTGGTGAAGATAGAGCAACAGCCAGACTATATGATTTTGTAGGGATAGCTTTCTTTAGCCATGTTATTTTGAGAAGACATGATTGCTTGATTTGGTATGCTTGAAGTATTATTCTTTCTTATGTCAATATGAACTTTTATTTTGAATCATTTGGATCTGAATATTCATGCCACAATATAGAAAATTACATTGAGAATTATGCTAGGTAGCATTCCACATCAAAAAATCTGTTTTTATCATTTACCTACTCGATGACGAGCAGGAATTAAGCTTGGGGATGCTTGATATGTCTCCAACGTATCTATAATTTTTCATTGTTCCATGCTATTATATTACCCGTTTTGGATGTTTATGGGCTTTACTTTACACTTTTATATCATTTTTGGGACTAACCTACTAACCGGAGGCCCAACCCGTATTGCTGTTTTTTTTTCCTATTTCAGTGTTTCGAAGAAAAGGAATATCAAACGGAGTCCAAACGGAATGGAACCTTCGGGAGCATGATTTTTGGAACGAACGTGATCCAAAGGACTTGGAGTGGAAGTCAAGCAACCACCAAGGCGGCCACGAGGGTGGAGGCCCCCCCCTACTGAGCGCGCCCCCCTATTTCGTGGGCCCCTCGGGCATCCAGCGACCTACTTCTTCCTCCTATATATACCAATGTACCCCGAAAACATCAGGGGAGCCCACGAAAACCTAATTCCACCGCCATAACCTTCTGTATCTGCGAGATCACATCTTGGAGCCTTCGTCGGCGCTCCGCCGGAGGGGGAATCGACCACGGAGGGCCTCTACATCATCTCCAAGGCCTCTCCGATGAGTTGTGAGTAGTTTACCACAGACCTTCGGGTCCATAGTTATTAGCTAGATGGCTTCTTCTCTCTCTTTGGATCTCAATACAAAGTTCTCCTCGATCTTCTTGGAGATCTATTCAATGTAACTCTTTTTGCGGTGTGTTTGTCGAGATACGATAAATTGTGGGTTTATGATCAAGTTTATCTATGAGAAATATTTGAATCTCCTCTGAATTCTTTTCTGCGTAATTAAGTTATCTTTGCAAGTCTCTTTGAATTATTAGTTTTGTTTGGCCTACTAGATTGATCTTTCTTGCAATGGGAGAAGTGCTTAGCTTTGGGTTCAATCTTGCGGTGTCCTTTCCCAGTGACAGCAGGGGCAGCAAGGCACGTATTGTATTGTTGCCATCTAGGATAAAAAGATGGGGTTTATATCATATTGCATGAGTTTATCCCTCTACATCATGTCATCTTTCTTAATGTGTTACTCTGTTCTTTATGAACTTAATACTCTAGATGCATGCTGGATAGCGGTCGATGTGTGGAGTAATAGTAGTAGATGCAGGCAGGAGTCGGTCTACTTGTCACAGACGTGATGCCTATATACATGATCATTCCTAGATAATCTCATAATTATTCGCTTTTCTATCAATTGCTCGACAGTAATTTGTTCACCCACCATAATACTTATGTTGTCTTGAGAGAAGCCACTAGTGAAACCTATGGCCCCTGGGTCTATTTTTTATCATATAAGCTTTCAATCTACTTTTATTTGCATCTTTACTTTTCCAATCTATATTATAAAAATAGCAAAAAAATATTTATCTTATCATACTATCTCTATCAGATCTCACTTTCGCAAGTGGCTGTGAAGGGATTGACAACCCCTTTATTGCGTTGGTTGCGAGTTCTTGTTTGTTTGTGTAGGTGCGTGGGACTTTTGAGGATCCTCCTACTGGATTGATACCTCAGTTCTCAAAAACTGAGGGAAATACTTACGCTACTATTGTTGCATCACCCTTTCCTCTTCAAGGAAAACCAACGCAAGCTCAAGACGTAGCAGGGGTTGATGACCCTCTCGAAAAACTTGTCCTTGGGGGCGCTTGAAGACGTCATGGTGCTCTAGATTTGTCAGAAAAACAACTCAAAACAAAGACAATGGATATTTGCGTGATACGGTGGTCAAAACCTTCAGGAGATTATATAATGATTTTTTACCGACCAAAAGAAGTATCGTGCAAGAAAACAGAGTTCGGAGAGCACACGAGGTGCCCACGAGGCAGGGGGTGCGCCCAGGGGGTAGGGTGTCACGCCCAATATGCGATACTATCCTAAAGAGACTCGAATGTCCCACCAAGGATAGAACTGCATATTGAAACGCTTTTGCAAGGTGGATATCATTACATCAACATTACATAATAGATGGGGATACATACAAGAGGCATACAATGCCACACGAATACAACATCACAATACATAAGAGCATCATCCGACTATGGATGAAACACAAACAGAAACTCAAACGACATCCACCCTGCTAGCCCAGGCTGCCGACCTGGAACCTATCCCCTGATTGAAGAAGAAGCGGAAGAAGAACTCCAAGACAAGCAAACATCACTCTCGCGTCAAGATCATCGAATAAACCTATACCTGCAACTGTTGTTGTAGTAATCTGTGAGCCGCGAGGACTCAGCAATCCCATTACCATGGGTATCAAGACTATCAAAGCTTAAAGGGAATGGAAGGGGTAAAGTGGTGAGGTTGCAACAGCCACTAAGCATATATGGTGGCTAACATACGCAAATAAGAGCGAGAAGAGAGCAAACGGAACGGTCGTGAAGCTAGCAATGATCAAGAAGTGATCTTGAACTCCTACTTACGTCGAACATAACCCAAAACCGTGTTCACTTCCCGGACTCCGCCGAAAAGAGACCATCACGGCTACACACACGGTTGATGCATTTGAATTCGGATCTGGTGTCAAGTTATCTACAACCGGACATTAACAAATTCCCATCTGCCCATAACCGCGGGCACGGCTTTCAAAGATTATACCCTGCAGGGGTGTCCCAACTTATCCCATGATAAGCTCTCGCAATCAGCGAAGGATATACCTTCTCCCAGGAAGACCCGATCAGACTCGGAATCCCGGTTTACAAGACATTTCGACAATGGTAAAACAAGACTAGCAAAGCCGCCCGATGCGCCGACAATCCCGATAGGAGCTGCACATATCTCGTTCTCAGGGCAACAGCGGATGAGCAATCCGTACAACTAAAACCAGACCTCAAGTTTCCCTGAGGGGGCGCTGCAAAGGGCTCTAGTTCGGACCAACACTTAGACAAGCACTGGCCCGGGGGGACTAAAAAAAATATGACCCTTGGGCTCCGGAACCCAAGGGAAAAAAGGGTTAGGTGAGGCAAAAGGTAAAACCAAGGTTGGGCCTTGCTGGAGGAGTTTTATTCAAAGCGAACTGTCAAGGGGGTCCCATAAATCACCCAACCGCGTAAGGAACGCAAAATCCGGGAACATAACACCAGTATGACGGAAACTAGGGCGGCAAGAGTGGAACAAAACACCAGGCATAAGGCCGAGTCTTCCACCCTTTACCAAGTATATAGATGCAATAATAATATAAGAGATATTGTGATATCCCAACATAATCCTGTCCATCATGGAGCAATCTTCAACTTCACCTGCAACTAACAACGCTATAAGAGGGCTGAGCAAAGCGGTAACATAGCCAAACAATGGTTTGCTAGGAAGGGTGTCAAAGGTTAGAGGTTCATGGCAATTTGGGAGGCCTGATGAGCAAAAGATAGGTAGCGCAGCAAAGCGATAGAACGAAGCAACTAGCATAGCAATGATAGTAGTGAGATCCAGGGTAGCGGTCATCTTTCCTGAAATCCCGCAAGGAAGAAGAACGAGTCCATGAAGAAGACGAACGGGAGTAGTCGAACGAATCCTCACAATCGCAACATTACCGGAACTAAGAAGCAACACCGGAAAGAAACAAACAACATAGTAAACACACAACACATAAACATGGCATGATGCACAAACAAACATGATGCATGACCGGTTTAAAGAGGCATGGCATGGCAAAGTGCAACAAACAATACTACAAATTAAGTGGAGCTCAATATGCAACGAGTTGCATATTGACGAAACACCACAATGACATATTTAGTTTAATCTCGTATAAGCTACCAAACAATGTTAAATGTTGTTAAACATGGCAAGAGGTGAAGCATATGAAAACTAACTATTTAGGCAAGTTTAAATGAGGCCGGAACAACAAACAACAATTCCGGAAAAACCTCATATGCATATTTATGAATTCGGTACTGTTCTGCCCTAAACCATATTTTATTGTTGTTAAACAGGAAAATAAAGTGGACCATGTTAAACTAGGCATTTTTCCACCCCATTTACATATAAAGTTTACTAAAATTGGAGCTATGGTTATTTAGTTATGAAGTAAATTATTTAAACATGGCATTTAGCAAATTAAATGCAAACAACATTTTAAACATTTTAAACATGGATGCAAGCAGCATATTATGACACTAGAAAAAATTCTAAGCATCTTACATATATAATTTGTTTTAATCCGGTGCATGGTTAGTTAATTATTGATGCATGAACATTAAGGGGTTTTCTGAAAAACTGCAGTCTCTGGATAAATAACTAAATTCGCAGAACTAGGAAAAACATCTGCGGGCCGAATCTGTAAACTGGGCTGCACAAAAGAGGAATGAGGCGCTCACCACCTCGGGCCTTGGCTGAAACAGGCCGGCTGGGCTGGTAGGATCGAACGAGGGGAGGGGGCGCGGTCAACGCGGCCGTCGCGACTGCAGTCTCCTCCTCTCGAACAGAGGCAGGAGCGGGACTGGCGTTGGTCGTCACCCCGCACGCAGAAGCAGGGGAGGCCGGCGATGAGGGCTTGGCGGTGCACCAGGCGAGCTGGGGACGCCGGGATCTGACGCAGGCCGGACCGATCTCGGCCAGATCGGGTCGAAAACGGGGCGCAGCGGCGCCGAGGCGCTGTGGACGAGGACCGGCGTCGGGGATGCGCTCCTGTGAAGAAATACAGAGAGCAAGAGAGTTCAGAGAGGAGAGACAGGGAGAAAGGCCGAATGAAAGAAGAGGAGACTGGGCACGGTGACATGACCTGGGCGGTCACCGGCGGACGGCGTCCATGGCGGGGTTGCGGGTTGGCGCTGCTGCAGTCCCTTGGCGACGAGGACGGCAGGAGGCGGCCGGACGGAGCGGACTGGCCTGGCGGGCTGGCCGCCTGCGAGGTTCAGGTGAGGTCGCCGGCCGGTGGAGTCGGGGCTGCTCCTGTAGGCAAACAGAGAGGTAAGGGGAGACGGGCGAGAGCTGGGGCGACCTGCTGGTTGTTCGGGCGATGGAGGAGGGAGCTCGGCTAGCGAAGCAAGGGCGGCGTTCAGGGTTGGCTGCGCAAACTGGTTGGGCGGCGCTGAAAGCAAGGTGGTTGGCTCGATCGGATCTAGAGGATCCCGAGGGGAATGCAGACAGCGGCGGCGGCTAGGAGGATCCCTAGAAATTAGGGATTTGGTCTCGGTTTAGACTAGTATATATAGCGGGTGGGTTAGGCTAGGGGCTATCTCGTCCCTCCGATCGTAATCAGACGGACGGAAAAATAGGCTAGGGAAGTCCAAATAAGAAAACGAAGATGTTTTATAGACGTTAGGGGATGATCCGGATCCATCGGTAACGACAGCTCGGTTCGGGTTCGGGCAAGTTTTCGGACGCACGGAAGAGGGGGTCGGTGGTTGTAGAGAGGTTAGGTGGTCACGGTCAAGAGGGAAGCGAAAACCCGATTGGTCTAGAACGGTCAGCGCGGGCAAGGCGATCCGAGGGAAGGTGATGAAGGCAAAAGGGAGAAACGGCAACGACGAACGAATGCAAGTTTTAAGAAAACGATGCCAATGCAATGCGAATGATGACATGAGACGAGATGCATAACAAGAACAAAATGCAAAACAACAGACAAAAACCCAACCACGAAGGAAATATCATATCGCATCTCCGGAAAAGGCAAGAGTTGGAGTTACGAATATGGAAAGTTGCATCCGGGGCGTTACAACACTCCACCACTATGAGAGGATCTCGTCCCGAGATCTAGGATGGCAGCGGAGAGAAACGGAAGAGGAAGAGAAGAGGTAAACTAAGTTGCTTCTTTGATGAATGAGTGAAACCACGAACCTTGAGAGGTTGAGCAATTTAAAAGAAAGAGTACAACAGAGATGAACAAGATTGCGAACAATCCATTAGAAAAGATGCACAAGGAGTATTATGAGAACTTGAAGGTTGCAAAGACATGAATCAAGAGCTTAATGGACAAGATAGAACTCAAAACCACTACGGTTAAAACAAGATGGGAGAGGAAGAATTCGGGTAGCACTCTGGTTGAACATGGAAGGAATAGAACATGAGCTCGAGAAGATGGGATGATACTTGATGAAATCAACAACACACTGCGTCTGGAACAATTGAAAGAATGGCATAATGGGTAAGAAGGATTTCAGAAAGCACTTAGGTTGAAAAGGGAGGCAAAACTTAATAAGATGAAAGAACTTGAATGAGAACACAACACTCCGGTTAAATGGATGAGCAAGAAAATAACATGATCTTGACAAAACGAGAAGATGAGTGAAAAGAGCAACATCACAATGCCTCCGGAAGAAATGAAAGAATGGAATGGAATGAACGGAGGGAAACAAGATCTTGAAAGAGCACGCTTACAAGAAATGCTAGAACAGAGTTGTTGGAAAACCAACAACGAAACGAATAAGCTTGTAGTGGGCTTATGGAAAACATCCCAAGACTAAGAGGTGAAATTCTGCCACTAACGAAAAACAATTGCTTGTTTGAGATCAAAGAAGAGATGAAAACTTCTTTCGCCGAGAGGATAGGAGAAAACTCGGATCATTGATAAGCACCACAAATAGCAACATTCCTTAGGGAAGGCTTTAGGTGAAATCTATACCAAGATAACTCCAAAGAAGAGATTGATGGATTTAAAATACCTCATTCTTGACAACATTATGAATCATGAAACATGAAAGAAATTGTCAAGAGTGACATAACACCACCTCAAAAGATAAGGTAGAAAGAATTGCACTTCGAAAATGCAAGAAGAATACTTGAATGCCTCAAAACAAAACATGTGTTGAGCACCATGTTTAATTTTGAGTATAGCTTGGCGGATCATAACTTTGAGAGAAAACTTGAGGAACAATTGAAGATTGAAAGAATCCTTGACGAACCACCACGTAGAGCCTCTATGAGGAACTCCAGTAATAAAAAGATAATAAAACGAAAGAGAAGTTGAGACCACAAGTTGAAGCCTTGCGATGATTTAGAAGGAGCTTCGCAATGATATAACCGAGAGAACTTGGAACTCCGGAAACAAAAGATGAACATCTTAGAACCGAGAATTTATTCCTCATGAACAAACTCCAAAGGAAGGGATTAATCACTTGGATGAAACAAGAATAAGAATTATGTTATGCGTACCCTTCACCAATTTAAATTGATGACAAGCAACGGATTGCATACTACTTATTCTCGTTGGAAAAGATTAAGGGAAGATATAGCGCAAACTTGAGAAGGTGTTGATGGAACCACCAGTGGGATTAAAAAGAACGAATGAATTGATATGATAACAAAGGAAGTGAAATCTTGAACGAACCACCGTAAAAATTGAAAATGAAAGTAGCAAAGGCACAATTCACCGGGAAGAATTGGAAAACGAATGAAGATACTTGACGGGAATTTAGATACAAGTGAACAAAGAGATCCTGAACTGATTAGAGGATATTTGAACGATGCACCGGTAAGATTTGGAGAACGAGAACTGAAAGCTGGAATGAATAATTATGACATGATGGCCTTCGGAGGAAAGAAATGGAAACAGCTCATGAAATGCTCCGGATGGTAAGAAAAGAATTTAAGAGAGCCATGAATCTCTGGATGGACATGTAAGGATTTAAGAGGAACTCTTCTTCGGTCTTCAAATGTTGAGAATGATGATGAGAACCACCATGAATTGTTGAGATACTCCGGGAGAATTAAAAGAGGAAAGGTTGAGCCAAAGATGAAAAGAATTTGAAAGCGACCTTGGAGAAGGCATGTGACTGATGAAAATTCATTCTTACATCAAACTTGGAAATGAATTTGAGAATAACTCCGGGAGAATTAGAAGAGTCAGGTGAGATCCTGGAAAAAAGACCTGTGGGTTAGGTCCCACTCAAAAGATACACCTTCGAAAAATTACTTGAAAGGGAAATTGCACTGGTTGAGTTAAATGACTTGAATGAGATAACAACCTCGAAATATCTTGAACGGATTGAGAATGGAAACACAAGTCTTCTGAGATATCTTGAGCACTCCGGATAAGAATAGAGAGAGGTGAACAATTAATAGGTGCATCGGCATGAGAAAGCATTAGAAACAAGGAAAGGAATATGATGAATATCAAAAGCTTGGATTGGATCCACCGGAGAAGAAACAACAACGAAGGATGATGAACTTGAAACTGTTGAGCATCTTCATGGGAAATCATCGGATAAGAACATCGAAAGAAAATAATGAAAAGACTTCTCACAAATAAAAGGATACATGATTAAGAAATCTGAGTCCTTGAAGAAAAAGGGTGGGAGGGCGGGAAAACAAAGGCAACTTGGGATGGATGAAACAAACACCGGCCAGAAAACTTAGAGTTGATCTTGCGGATGTTGAAAATGATCGGATCCACTTGAAGAGAAGCATGCCGGTTGGAAAAGAATTGACATGACAACCTTAGTGATCAAGAAGGATTAGTACTCCCATAGAAATATGAGAACACCGCTTGAAAGGTATGGAATCAACACTTGACTTTGAAGCAACTCGAATACCACAAATAAAACAAAACAAAGGATTTGGCTTGCAGAATAAGCCGGAACAAACATATGATAGATCCCATATCGTATCATGTGTCTGTTGGAAAGATATCCTACGAGCTACTTGAATTCCCACCTATAAACTCCCAAAACTTTCTGGTTATGCAATCTGGTGTTGGGGATACAGGGGAAGCAATATATCTCACCCAAACTAACAATCCCTACATCCAGCTGTATCCATCCGTCAACACATAACCAAGAAAACTCTGGAAATCGTGTACCTCAACCTTTGAAAAGCATCCGTTATACGAGTTATGGCAATACTCCCAAACTCCCGCCCCAGTACTGGGTGACGTCGAGGTTATCTCACCAACAACTGCATAAAAGAGATTTTCGATGTCGGCAAAACTCAGGTATTCCAGAACTCCAAAGATAAAATTATGACGACAACACCTCGGAGCTCAACTCCCCAGGTCAATGCCACATAATAGACAGGAGGCACCAAGAACAATGTTCTCATCACAAAACCATCGGAACGATTCCAAGATACCCGCGTGATCCTAAAAAAAATTAGTGAAATTTGAGGAGAGAAAAGACAAAACATCTACGTCAGGAGACCTCACCAGAGCGACGAAGGGGGCTGAGGAGTAAAAAGAATCCTACTCTCCGATATATATATAATCATAAGACTTAAAATAGTTTTCTTCTAGACTCAACAACGGCCAACAATCAAGGGGGCTCCTATGGTCGGTCGAGGCTGTGATACCAACTTGTCACACCCAATATGCGATACTATCCTAAAGAGACTCGAATGTCCCACCAAGGATAGAACCGCATATTGAAACGCTTTTGCAAGGTGGATATCATTACATCAACATTACATAATAGATGGGGATACATACAAGAGGCATACAATGCCAAACGAATACAACATCACAATACATAAGAGCATCATCCGACTACAGATGAAACACAAACAGAAACTCAAACGACATCCACCCTACTAGCCCAGGCTGCCGACCTAGAACCTATCCCCTGATCGAAGAAGAAGCAGAAGAAGAACTCCAAGACAAGCAAACATCGCTCTCGCGTCAAGATCATCGCATAAACCTGTACCGGCAACTGTTGTTGTAGTAATCTGTGAGCCATGAAGACTCAGCAATCCCATTACCATGGGTATTAAGACTAGCAAAGCTTAAAGGGAATGGAAGGGTTAAAGTGGTGAGGTTGCAGCAGCGACTAAGCATATATGGTGGCTAACATATGCAAATAAGAGCGAGAAGAGAGCAAACGGAACGGTCGTGAAGCTAGCAATGATCAAGAAGTGATCCTGAACTCCTACTTACGTCAAACATAACCCAAAACCGTGTTCACTTCCCGGACTCCGCCGAAAAGAGACCATCATGGCTACACACACGGTTGATGCATTTTAATTCGGATCTGGTGTCAAGTTATCTACAACCGGACATTAACAAATTCCCATCTGCCCATAACCGCGGGCACGGCTTTCATAAGATTATACCCTGCAGGGGTGTCCCGACTTAGCCCATGATAAGATCTCGCGATCAACGAAGGATATACCTTGAAGACCCGATTAGACTCGGAATCCCGGTTTACAAGACATTTCGACAATGGTAAAACAAGACCAGCAAAGCCGCCCGATGCACCGACAATCCCGATAGGAGCTGCACATATCTCGTTCTCAGGGAAACACTGGATGAGCAATCCGTACAACTAAAACCAGACCTCAAGTTTCCCTGAGGGGGCACTGCAAAGGGCTCTAGTTCGGACCAACACTTAGACAAGCACTAGCCCAGGGGGGCTAAAATAAAGATGACCCTTGGGCTCCGGAAACCCAAGGGAAAAAAGGGTTAGGTGAGGCAAAAGGTAAAACCAAGGTTGGGCCTTGCTGGAGGAGTTTTATTCAAAGCGAACTGTCAAGGGGGTCCCATAAATCACCCAACCGCGTAAGGAACGCAAAATCCGGGAACATAACACCGGTATGACGGAAACTAGGGCGGCAAGAGTGGAACAAAACACTAGGCATAAGGCCGAGTCTTCCACCCTTTACCAAGTATATAGATGCATTAATAATATAAGAGATATTGTGATATCCCAACATAATCATGTCCATCATGGAGCAATCTTCAACTACACCTGTAGCTAACAACGCTATAAGAGGGCTGAGCAAAGCGGTAACATAGCCAAACAATGGTTTGCTAGGAAGGGTGTCAAAGGTTAGAGGTTCATGGAAATTTGGGAGGCTTGATGAGCAAAAGATAGGTAGCACAGCAAAGCGATAGAACGAAGCAACTAGCATAGCAATGATAGTAGTGAGATCCAGGGTAGCGGTCATCTTGCCTGAAATCCCGCAAGGAAGAAGAACGAGTCCATGAAGAAGACGAACGGGAGTAGTCGAACGAATCCTCACAATCACAACATTACCAGAACTAAGAAGCAACACCGGAAAGAAACAAACAACATAGTAAACACACAACACATAAACATGGCATGATGCACAAACAAACATGATGCATGACCGGTTTAAAGAGGCATGGCATGGCAAAGTGCAACAAACAATACTACAAATTAAGTGGAGCTCAATATGCAACGAGTTGCATATTGACGAAACACCACAATGAAATATTTAGTTTAATCTCGTATAAGCTACCAAACAATGTTAAATGTTGTTAAACATGGCAAGAGGTGAAGCATATAAAAACTAACTATTTAGGCAAGTTTAAATGAGGCCGGAACAACAAACAACAATTCCGGAAAAACCTCATATGCATATTTATGAATTCGATACTGTTCTGCCCTAAACCATATTTTATTGTTGTTAAACAGGAAAATAAAGTGGACCATGTTAAACTAGGCATTTTTCCACCCCATTTACATATAAAGTTTATTAAAATTGGAGCTACGGTTATTTAGTTATGAAATAAATCATTTAAACATGGCATTTAGCAAATTAAATGCAAACAACATTTTAAACATTTTAAACATGGATGCAAGCAGCATATTATTAAACTAGACAAAATTCTAAGCATCTTACATATATAATTTGTTTTAATCCGGTGCATGGTTAATTAATTATTGATGCATGCACATTAAGGGGTTTTCTAAAAAACTGCAGTCTCTGGATAAATAACTAAATTCCCAGAACTGGGAAAAACATCTGCGGGCTGAATCTGTAAACTGGGCTGCACAAAAGAGGAATGAGGCACTCACCACCTCGGGCCTTGGCTGAAACAGGCCGGCTGGGCTGGTAGGATCGAACGAGGGGAGGGGGCGCGGTCAATGCGGCCGTCGCGACTGCAGTCTCCTCCTCTCGAACAGAGGCAGGAGCGGGATTGGCGCTGGTCGTCGCCCCCGCATGCAGAAGCAGGGGAGGCCGGCGATGAGGGCTTGGCGGCGCACCAGGCGAGCTGGGGACACCGGGATCTGACGCAGGCCGGACCGATCTCGGCCAGATCGGGTCGAAAACGGGGCGCAGCGGCGCCGAGGCATTGTGGACGAGGACCGGCGTCGGGGATGCGCTCCTGTGAAGAAATACAGAGAGCGAGAGAGTTCAGAGAGGAGAGACAGGGAGAAAGGCCGAATGAAAGAAGAGGAGACAGGGCACGACGACATGACCTGGGTGGTCGCCGGCGGACGGCGTCCATGGCGGGGTTGCGGGTTGGAGCTGCTGTAGTCCCTTGGCGACGAGGATGGCAGGAGGCGGCCGGACAGAGCGGACTGGCCTGGCGGGCTGGTCGCCTGCGAGGTTCAGGTGAGGTCGCCGGCCGGTGGAGGCAGGGCTGCTCCTGTAGGCAAACAGAGAGGTAGGGGAGACGGGCGAGAGGTGCGGTGACCTGCTGGTTGTTCGGGCGATGGAGGAGGGAGCTCGGCTAGGGGAGCGAGGGCGGCGTTCGGGGTTGGCTGCGCAAACTGGTTGGGCGGCGCTGAAAGCAAGGTGGTTGGCTCAATCGGATCTGGAGGATCCCGAGGGGAATGGAGACAGCGGCGGCGGCTAGGAGGATCCCTAGAAATTAGGGATTTGGTCTCGGTTTAGACTAGTATATATAGCGGGTGGGTTAGGCTAGGGGCTATCTCGTCCCTCCGATCGTAATCGGACGGGCGGAAAAATAGGCTAGGGAAGTCCAAATAAGAAAACGTAGATGTTTTATAGACGTTAGGGGATGATCCGGATCCATCGGTAACGACAGCTCGGTTCAGGTTCGGGCAAGTTTTCGGACGCACGGAAGAGGGGGTCGGTGGTTGTAGAGAGGTTAGGTGGTCACAGTCAAGAGGGAAGCGAAAACCTGATTGGTCTGGAACGGTCAGCGTGGGCAAGGCGATCCGAGGGAAGGTGATGAAGGCAAAAGGGAGAAACGGCAATGACAAACGAATGCAAGTTTTAAGAAAACGGTGCCGATGCAATGCGAATGATAACATGAGACGAGATGCATAACAAGAACAAAATGCAAAACAACAGACAAAAACCCAACCATGAAGGAAATATCATATCGCATCTCCGGAAAAGGCAAGAGTTGGAGTTACGAATATGGAAAGTTGCATCCGGGGCATTACATAGGGCGCGCCCTCCACCCTTGTGGGCGCCTCGTGTCCTTCCCTGACTACTTCTTATTTTCATATTTTCTTAAATATTCCAAATAGGAGAAAAATTGCTATTAGAACTGTTTTGGAGTTGGCATAATTACCGTACCACATACCTATTCCTTTTTGGAGTCTGAAACATTCTGGAAAGTGTCCCTTATGTATTCCTCCGGGGTTACGGTTTCAATAACATTAGTTTCAACATTTATGGGGTTACTTGAGATGTAATGTTTGATTCTTTGAACGTTCACCACCTTCGGATTTGTGCCTTCGAAGTTGTTGTTTTTTATGGCACCGGAATGATAGACCTCCTCGATAACGTAAGGGCCTTCCCATTTAGAGAGAAGTTTTCCTGCAAAAAATCTTAAATGAGAGTTGAATAGCAACACATAATCACCTATGTTAAACTCACGCTTTTGTATCCTTTTGTCATGCCATCTTTTAACTTTTTCTTTAAACAGCTTGGCATTTTCGTAGGCTTGGGTTGTCCATTCATCAAGTGAGCTAATGTCAAATAACCTCTTCTCACCGGCAAGTTTGAAATCATAATTGAGCTCTTTAATAGCTCAATATGCCTTATGTTCTAGTTCGAGAGGTAAGTGACATGCTTTTCCATAAACCATTTTATACAGAGACATACCCATAGGATTCTTATATGCAGTTCTGTAAGCCCATAATGCATCATCAAGTTTCCTGGACCAATTCTTTCTAGATCTATTAACAGTCTGTTGCAAAATTAATTTGAGCTCTCTGTTACTCAATTCTACTTGACCACTAGACTGTGGGTGATAAGGAGATGCAATTCTATGATTAACATCATACTTAGCAAGCATTTTACGGAAGGCACCATGAATAAAATGTGAACCACCATCAGTCATTAAGTATCTAGGGACTCCAAACCTCAGAAAAATAACTTCTTTAAGCATCTTAATAGAGGTGTTATGATCAGCACTACTAGTTGGCGTAGCTTCTACCCACTTAGTAATGTAATCAACAGCAACTAAAATATGTGTGTACCCATTAGAGGCAGGAAAAGGTCCCATATAATCAAAGCCCCAAACATCAAATGGTTCAATAACAAGAGAATAATTCATAGGTATTTCTTGACGTCTACTAATATTACCAATTCTTTGACATTCATCACAAGACAAGACAAACTTACGAGCATCTTTGAAGAGAGTAGGCCAATAAAAACCGGATTGCAATACCTTATGTGCAGTTCTATCTCCAGCGTGGTATCCTCCATACGCCTTGGAGTGACACTTGTGTAGGATCTGTTCCTGTTCATGCTCAGGTACAAAATGTTTAATAACACCATCTACTCCTTTATAAAGATGTGGGTCATCCCAAAAGTAATGTCGTAAATCATAAAAGAACTTTTTCTTTTGCTGGTATGTGAAACTAGGTGGTATAAATTTAGCAACAATGTAATTAGCATAATCAGCATACCATGGAGCAGTATGAGAAGTATTTATAACAACTAATTGTTCATCAGGGAAGCTATCATCAATAGGTAGTGGGTCATCAAGAACATTCTCTAACCTAGACAAGTTGTCTGCAACGGGGTTCTCAGCTCCCTTTCTATCAATAATATGCAAATCAAATTCTTGTAGCAAGAGAACCCATCTAATAAGTCTAGGTTTAGCATCTTTCTTTTCCATAAGATATTTAATAGCAGCATGATCAGTGTGAATAGTTACTTTAGAATCAACAATATAAGGTCTGAACTTATCACAAGCAAATACAACAGCTAAGAATTCTTTTTCGGTAGTAGCATAATTTCTCTCAGCGGTGTCTAGTGTTTTACTAGCATATTGAATAACACTTAGTTTCTTATCAACTCTTTGTCCTAGAACAGCACCTACAGCATAATCACTAGCATCACACATAATTTCAAAGGGTAAATTCCATGAAGGTGGCTGAACAATAGGTGCAGAAATCAAAGCTTTCTTAAGTACTTCAAATGCTTCCACACAATCATCATTGAAGACAAAAGGAATATATTTTTGTAATAGATTAGTCAGAGGCCTAGAAATTTTAGAGAAGTCCTTAATGAACCTCCTATAAAAACCAGCATGACCAAGGAAACTTCTTATATCTTTAATGTCCTTGGGACACGGCATCTTTTCAATGGCATCAACTTTAGCTTTATCAACTTCAATACCTCTTTCAGAAATTTTATGCCCCAAGACAATGCCTTCATTAACCATAAAGTGGCACTTTTCCCAATTCAAGACGAGACTAGTATCTTCGCATCTCTGCAAAACCCATTCAAGGTTGCTCAAGAAATCATCAAAAGAGGATCCATAAACGGAGAAATCATCCATGAATACCTCACAAATCTTTTCACAAAAGTCAGAGAATATAGCCATCATGCATCTTTGGAAGTTAGCAGGTGCATTACATAAACCAAAAGGCATATGTCTATAAGCAAAAGTAACGAAAGGGCAAGTAAAAGTAGTCTTTTCTTGATCCTCCACTGACACAAGTATTTGAGAGAAACCAGAGTAACCATCTAGAAAGCAAAAATGTGTATGTTTGGATAGTCTTTCTAGCATTTGATCAATAAAAGGTAAAGAGTAATGATCTTTTTTAGTAGCTTTATTTAACTTACGGAAATCAATTACCATCCTATAACCTGTAATAATTCTTTGCGGGATCAATTCATCTTATCATTAGGAACAACAATAATACCTCCCTTCTTAGGGACACAATGGACAGGACTTACCCACTGACTATCAGCAACGGGATAAATTATACCTGCCTCGAGGAGCTTTAGTATTTCCTTTCTTACCACTTCTTTCATCTTAGGATTTAATCGTCGTTGGTGATTAATAACTGGTTTGGCGTCTTCCTCCAATTTTATTTTGTGTTGGCATAGAGTGGGACTAATGCCCTTAAGATCATCAAGAGTATATCCAATAGCAGCACGGTGCTTCTTCAGAGTTTTCAATAATCTTTCCTCTTCCTGCTCTGAAAGGTTACCACTAACAATAACAGGATATATCTTTTTTCATCAAGATAAGCATATTTAAGGGTATCAGGTAATGGTTTAAGCTCAAACAAGGGATCACCCTTGGGTGGTGGAGGATCCTCTAGGATTTCAACAGGCAAGTTGTGTTTCAAAATAGGTCCCTATTTAAAGAATACTTCATCTATTTCCCTTCTTTCATTCATAAACATATCATTTTCATGATCTAACAAATATTGTTCTAAAGGATCAGTAGGAAGCACGGCAATAGAAGCAAGACCAATAATTCCATCCTTACTAGGCAATTCTTTATCATGGGGTTGCCTACTAAATTTAGCAAAATTAAACTCATGAGACATATCCCCCAAACCAATAGTAACAACATACTTCTTGCAATCTATCTTAGCATTAACAGTGTTCAAGAAGGGTCTACCAAATATAATGGGATAAAAGTCATCTTGTGGGGAACCAAGAACAAGAAAATCAGCAGGATATTTAACTTTCCCACACAAGACTTCAACATCTCTAACAATCCCAATTGGTGAAATAGTATCTCTATTGGCAAGCTTAATTGTAACATCAATTTCTTCTGCCTCAGCAGGTGCAATATCATGCATAATTTCTTCATATA
The DNA here is from genome assembly GCF_002162155.2 of Triticum dicoccoides. NCBI lineage: Eukaryota > Viridiplantae > Streptophyta > Magnoliopsida > Poales > Poaceae > Triticum > Triticum dicoccoides. The sequence continues at coordinate 354,120,241 of NC_041393.1, forward strand.
AGGAGTAAGGTATTGCACTTGCACTAGCACCCATATCACATAAGCCATGATAACAATGATCTCCTATTTTAACAGAAATAACATGCATGCCTACAACAGGTCTATGTTTCTTAGCATCGGGTCTAGCAATTCTAGCAGCTTCATCACAGAAATAAATAACATGCCCATCAATATTATCAACCAAGATATCTTTAACCATAGCAATACTAGGTTCAACTTTAATTTGCTCAGTAGGTGTATATGTTCTAGTATTAGTCTTACGAACCACAGTTGAAGCTTTAGCATGATCCTTTATTCTAACAGGGAAAGGTGGTTTCTCAACATAAGTAGTAGGAACAATAGGATCATTATAAGTGATAGTCTTTTATTCAACTGTAATAGGTGCAACTACTTCTACTTTAGTGGAAGGATTATATTTAAACCACTTCTCCTTAGGGAGATCAACATGAGTAGCAAATGATTCACAGAAGAAGCTATTATCTCAGAGTCAAGTCTGTATTTAGTGCTAAATCCACGAAAAGCATTGGTATCCATAAAGATTTAACACAATCAAACTTAGGTGTCATACCTGATTCCTTACCATCGTCAGAATCCCAATATTCAGAGTTGTGTTTAATTCTTTCCAATAAATCCCACTTGAATTCAATAGTCTTCATCATATAAGAACCAGCACAAGAAGTATCAAGCATGGAGCGATTGTTGAGAGAAAGCCGAGCATAAAAATTTTGAATAATCATTTATCTTGAGAGCTCATGATTGGGGCATAAATATAACATTGACTTAAGCCTCCCCCAAGCTTGAGCGATGCTTTCTCCTTCGCGAGGCCAAAAATGATATATATAATTACGATCACGATGAACAAGATGCATAGGATAGAACTTCTGGTGAAATTCCAATTTCAATCGTTTATAGTCCCATGATCCCATATCATCACATAGCCTATACTATGTCAATGCATCTCCCTTCAAAGATAAAGGGAAGACCTTTTTCTTAATAACATCATCGAGTATACCTGCAAGCTTAAATAATCCACAAACTTCATGCGCATAGATTAGGTGTAAATCAGGATGCAATGTTCCATCTCCTGCGAAGGGATTAGCTAGCAGTTTCTCTACCATACCCGGAGGAATTTCAAAGTAAACATTTTCAGTAGGTTCAGTAGGTTGAGGAGCAACTCTTTGCTCTACTGGTCAGGGTGAAGATACCCCGAACAAGCCCCTCAAAGGATTAGTTTCCATAGTAACAAGTGACAGTAAATTTGAGCACACTATATAAATGTTTCCTTACCAAGTTCCACTTACCAAAGGCGCTTCACTCCCCGGCAATGGCGCCAGAAAAGAGTCTTGATGACCCAAAAGTGTAAGCGGTCTATCATAGTTCTTTCTATAAGTAAGAGTGTCGAACCCAATGAGGAGCAGAAGGAAATGACAAGCGGTTTTCAGTAAGGTATTCTCTGCAAGCACTGAAATTATCGGTAACAGATAGTTTTGTGATAAGGTAATTTGTAACGGGTAACAAGCAATGAAAGTAAATAAGGTGCAGCAAGGTGGACCAATCCTTTTTGTAGCAAAGGACAAGCCTGGACAAGTTCTTATAATGAGAAAAGTGCTCCCGAGGACACATGGGAATTATCGTCAAGCTAGTTTTCATCACGCTCATATGCTTCGCGTTCGTTACTTTGATAATTTGATATGTGGGTGGACCGGTGCTTGGGTACTGCCCTTTCTTGGACAAGCATCCCACTTATGATTAACCCCTATTGCAAGCATCCGCAACTACAAAATAAGTATGAAGGTAAATCAAACCATAGCATGAAACAAGTGGATCCAAATCAGCCCCTTACGAAGCAACGCATAAACTAGGGTTTAAGCTTCCGTCACTCTAGCAACCCATCATCTACTTATTACTTCCCAATGCCTTCCTCTAGGCCCAAATAATGGTGAAGTGTCATGTAGTCGACATTCACATAACACCACTAGAGGAGGGACAACATACATCTCATCAAAATATCGAACGAATACCAAATTCACATGACTACTAATAGCAAGACTTCTCCCATGTCCTCAGGAACAAACGTAACTACTCACAAAGCATATTCATTTTCATAATCAGAGGGGTATTAATATGCATTAAGGATCTGAACATATGATCTTCCACCAAATAAACCAACTAGCATCAACTACAAGGAGTAATCAACACTAGTAGCAACCCACAGGTACCAATCTGAGGTTTTGGTACAAAGATTGGATACAAGAGATGAACTAGGGTTTGAGAGGAGATGGTGCTGGTGAAGATGTTGATGGATATTGACCCCCTCCCGATGAGAGGATCATTGGTGATGATGATGGTGATGATTTCCCCCTCCCGGAGGGAAGTTTCCCCGACAGAACGGCTCCACTGGAGCCCTAGATTGGTTCCGCCAAGGTTCCACCTCGTGGCGGCGGAGTTTCGTCCCGTAAGCTTGCTTATTATTTTTTCCAGGGTTAAAGACTTCATATAACAGAAGATGTGCACCGGAGGGCTACCAGGTGGCCCACGAGGCAGGGGGCGCGCCCAGGGGGGTAGGGCGTGCCCCCACCCTCATGGGTGGTGGGTGGCCCCCTCAGGTATTTCTTTCACTGGATATTTTTTATTAATTCCCAAAATGACTTCCATGGAGTTTCAGGACTTTTGGAGCTGTGCAGAATAGGTCTCTAATATTTGCTCCTTTTCCAACCTAGAATCCAGGCTGCCGGCATTCTCCCTCTTCATGTAAACCTTGTAAAATAAGAGAGAATAGCCATAAGTATTGTGACATAACGTGAAATAACATCCCATAATGCAATAAAGATCGATATAAAAGCATGATGCAAAATGGACGTATTAAAGCTCAACAAAAGAACTAAGTGGGTGTGCATCCAACTTGCTTGCTCACGAAGACCTAGGGCATTTTGAGGAAGCCCATCGTTGGAATATACAAGCCAAGTTATATAATGAAAAATTCCCACTAGTATATGAAAGTGACAACATAAGAGACTCTCTATCATGAAGATCATGGTGCTACTTTGAATCACAAGTGTGGAAAAGGATAGTAACATTGCCCCCCCCCCCCCTTTTTCTCTTTCTTTGGGCATTTCCTTTTTTGGCCTTTATTTTTTTTGGGCCTTTTTTTATTTGGCCTTTCTTTTTTTATATAGGGGACAATGCTCTAATAATGATGATCATCACACTTCTATTTATTTACAACTCATGAATTACAACTCGATACTAGAACAAGATATGACTCTATATGAATGCCTCCGGCGGTGTACCGGGATGGGAAATGAATCAAGAGTGACATGTATGAAAAATTACGCATGGTGGCTTTGCCACAAATACGATGTCAACTACATGATCATGCAAGGCAATATGACAATGATGATGCGTGTCGTGATAAACGGAACGGCGGAAAGTTGCATGGAAATATATGTCGGAATGGCTATGGATATACCATAATAGGTAGGTATGGTGCCTGTTTTGAGGAAGATATAAGGAGGTTTCTGTGTGATAGAGCATATCGTATCACGGGATTTGGATGCACCAGCGAAGTTTGCACCAACTCTCAAGGTGAGAAAGGGCAATGCACGGTACCGAAGAGGCTAGCAATGATGGAAGGGTTAGAGTGCTTATAATCCATGGACTTACATTAGTCATAAAGAACTCATATACTTATTGCAAAAGTTTTATTAGCCCTCGAAGCAAAGTACTACTACGCATGCTCCTAGGGGGGAGGTTGGTAGGAGTTAACCATCGCGCGCCCCCGGCCTCCACACATAAGGAAGGCAATCAAAAGAGAACCCCATGCAACTTTGTTACACAACTTTTACCATACGTGCATGCTACTGGACTTGCCAACTTCAACACAAGTATTTCTCAATTTCATAATTACCCAACTAGCATGACTCTAATATTACCACCTTTATATCTCAAAACAATTATCAAGCATCAAATTGATCATAGCATCCAATTCACTTTCTATGATAGTTTTTATTATACCCAACTTGAATGCCCATCATTCTAGGACCAATTTTATAACCATAGATAATAACATGCTGTTCTAAAAGACTCTCAAAATAATCTAAGTTAAGCATGAGAGATCAATAATTTCTACAAAATAAAACCACCGCCGTGCTCTAAAAGATATAAGTGAAGCACATAGAGCAAAATTGTCTAGCTCAAAAGATATAAGCGAAGCACATAGAGTATTCTAATAAATTCCAAATCATGTGTGTCTCTCCCAAAAGGTGTGTACATAAAGGATGATTGTGGTAAACTAAAAAGAAAAGAATCATATTGTACAAGACGCTCCAAGCAAAACACATCTCATGTGGTGAATAAAAATATAGCTCCAAGTAAAGTTACCGATGAACAAAGACGAAAGGGGATGCCATCCAGGGCATCCCCAAGCTTAGGCTCTTGGTTGTCCTTGAATATTACCTTGGGGTGACTTGGGCATCCCCAAGCTTACGCTCTTTCCACTCCTTATTCAATAGTCCATCGAATCTTTACCCAAAACTTGAAAACTTCACAACACAAAACTCAACTGAAAACTCGTAAGCTTCGTTAGTATAAGAAAATAAAATCACCACTTAGGTAATGTTGTGAACTCATTCTAAATTCATATTGGTGTAATATATACTGTATTCCAACTTCTCTATGGTTCATACCCTCCGATACTACTCATAGATTCATCAAACTAAGCAAACAACACATAGAAAACAGAATCTGTCAAAAACAGAACAGTCTGTGGTAATCTATATCATTCGAATACTTATGTAACTCCAAAAATTCTAAAGTAAATTGGTGAACCTGAGTAATTTGTCTATTAATCATATGCAAAATGAATCAACCTAAAATCACTCTCCAGTAAAAAATGGCAGCTAATCTCGTGAGCGCTAAAGTTTCTGTTTTTTACAGCAAGATCACAAAGACTTCACCCAAGTCTTCCCAAAGGTTCTACTTGGCACAAACAATAATTAAAACGTAAAACAACATCTAAACAGAGGCTAGATGAATTATTTATTACTAAACATAATCAAATATCAAGGAACAAAAATAAAATTGGGTTGCCTCCCAACAAGCGCTATCGTTTAACGCCCCTAGCTAGGCATGATGATTTCAATGATGCTCACATAAAAGATAAGAATTGAAACATAATGGGAGCATAATGAAGCATATGAATAGCACATTTAAGCCTAACCCACTTCCTATGCATAGGGATTTTGTGAGAAAACAACTTATGGGAACAAGAATCAACTTGCATAGGAAGGCAAAACAAGCATAACTTCAAAATTTTCAACACATACAGAGGAAACTTGATATCATTGCAACTGCTACAAGCATATATTCCTCCCTCGTAATAATTTTCAGTAGAATCATGAATGAATTCAACAATATAACTATCACATAAGTCATTCTTTTCATGATGCACAAGCATAGGATTTTTCTTACTCTCCACATAAGCAAATTTCTTCTCATGAATAGTAGTGGGAGCAAATTCGACAAAATAACTATCATGTGAGGCATAATCCAATTGAAAATTAAAATCATGATGACAAGTTTCATAGTTATCATTAATCTTTATAGCATACATGTCATCAACATAATTATTATAAATAGGAGGCATGCTCTCATCATAATAAATTTTCTCAACAAAACTTGGGGGACTAAACATATCATCTTCATCAAACATAGAATCCCCAAGCTTGTGGATTTGTATATCATTAGAATCATGGGTATTCAAAGAATTCATACTAATAACATTGCAATCATGCTCATCATTCAAAGATTTAGTGCCAAACATTTTAATGCATTTTTCCTCTAGCAATTGAGCACAATTATCGGAATCCTTATTTTCATGGAAGACATTAAAAAGATGAAGCATATGAGGCACCCTCAATTCCATTTTTTTAGTTTTCTATTATAGACTAAACTAGTGATGAAACAAGAAACTAAAAGATTCGATTGCAAGATCTAAAGATATACCTTCAAACACTCACCTCCCTGGCAACGGCGCTAGAAAAGAGCTTGATGTCTACTACGCAACCTTCTTCTTGTAGACGTTGTTGGGACTCCAAGTGCATAGGTTTGTAGGACAGTAGCAAATTTGCCTCAAGTGGATGACCTAAGGTTTATCAATCCGTGGGAGGCATAGGATGAAGATGGTCTCTCTCAAACAACCCTGCAACCAAATAACAAAGAGTCTCTCGTGTCCCCAACACACCCAATACAATGGTAAATTGTATAGTTGCACTAGTTCGGCGAAGAGATGGTGATACAAGTGCAATATGGATGGTAGATATAGGTTTTTATATCTGAAAAGATAAAAACAGCAAGGTAACTAATGATAAAAGTGAGCATCAACGGTATTGCAATGGTAGGAAACAAGGCCTAGGGTTCATACTTTCACTAGTGCAAGTTCTCTCAACAATAATAACATAACTGGATCATATAACTATCCCTCAACATGCAACAAAGAGTCACTCCAAAGTCACTAATAGCGGAGAAGAAACGAAGAGATTATTGTAGGGTACAAAACCACCTCAAAGTTATCCTTTCTGATCGATCTATTCAAGAGTCCGTAGTAAAATAACATGAAGCTATTCTTTCCGTTCGATCTATCATAGAGTGCGTACTAGAATAACACCTTAAGACACAAATCAACCAAAACCCTAATGTCACCTAGATACTCCAATGTCACCTCAAGTATCCGTGGGTATGATTATACGATATGCATCACACAATCTCAGAATCATCGATTCAACCAACACAAAGAACTTCAAAGAGTGCCCCAAAGTTTCAATCGAAGAGTCAAGACGAAAACGTGTGACAACCCCTATGCATAAGTTCACAAGGTCACTGAACCCGCAAGTTGATCACCGAAATGTACATCAAGTAGATCACATGAATATCCCATTGTCACCACAGATAAGCACATGCAAGACATACATCAAGTGTTCTCAAATCCTTAAAGACTCAATCCGATAAGATAACTTCAAAGGGAAAACTCAATCCATTACAAGAAGATAGAGGGGGAGAAACATCATAAGATCAAACTATAATAGCAAAGCTCGCGATACGTCAAGATCGTGTCGAATCAAGAACCCGAGAGAGAGAGAGAGAGAGAGAGAGAGAGAGAGATCAAACACATAGCTACTGGTACATACCCTCAGCCCCAAGGGTGAACTACTCCCTCCTCGTCATGGAGAGCGTCGGGATGATGAAGATGGCCAGCGGTGATGGCTCCCCCCTCCGGCAGGGTGCCGGAACTGGGTCCCGATTGGTTTTTGGTGGCTACAGAGGCTTGCGGCGGCGGAACTCCTGATCTATTGTGCTCCTAGATGTTTTCGGGGTATATGGATATATATAGGTGAAAGAAGTCGGTCAGGGGAGCCACAAGGGGCCCACGAGGGTGGGGCGCGCGCCTAGGGGGTAGGGCGCACATCCCTGCCTCGTGGCCACCTTGAAGCTGCCCTGACATCTACTTCAAGTCTCTTGGATTGCTTCCGTTCCAAAAATAACTCTGCCGAAGGTTTCATTCCGTTTGGACCCCGTTTGATATTCTTTTCTTCGAAACACTGAAATAGGCAAGAAAACAACAATTTGGGCTGGGCCTCCGGTTAGTAGGTTAGTCCCAAAAATGATATAAAAGTGTAGAGTAAAGCCCATAAACATCCAAAATGGGTAATATAATAGCATGGAACAATCAAAAATTATAGATATGTTGGAGACGTATCAGAAACTACACGACACAATAAGATTTCAGATGGGTACCATGGGTCTACATGTACAACAACACTATTGGCTCTGTTATGATGCTAGTAATGTGCATGATATGAGAAGTCAACTGTATACACAATTGAAATTGAAATCAACAGAGCTATTTATAAGAGGAAACATGTTAAAGAAACATGCATAAACATATTGTTGTCTCATTGGAGTTTCCATTGGATCGTTCAATTTAAAAATAAGTTTGTATGAGTAAATACAGTGATACAAGAGCAAAGCAGTATGCACAATAGCAATGGAATCTTAAATGAGAACAGTTGTTCTTCATGTTTAAGCACTTACTCTACATGAACAGATTACAGTAAGACGCAAGCATATAGTACTTAAAATAAAATGAGCTCATAGACCTTACCACATTCTTGGTTCGGGACCAGTAAAGAACAAGGCGTTCCCAGTCATCGTGTAGTAAATGTGTCTCAGGAGAAAGTAAGGGAATTTGATGAGGTTCTTTGCCAGTGAAGTACGTTTTCTTCAGGTAATTCCGATACTGCCACCAAGCAATCTTGAAGATAGCACAGGTATTAGCACAGGTTACCTCATCCTGAGTTTCCAAATCGGTCCTTCTCTATAGAGAAAAATGGGAAAATTGTTGTATTATAACCATCATGGAGGTAGAATGTATGGGACAAAGCAAAGTAATTGCCATGAATAACATTACTTACACATAACTCCTGGACAAACACCTGCAACTGGCATTTTCCTTCATCTTCAGTATAATATTACCATGGTGGGAAGATATGCACATAGGATTTAACAACATCAAATGTGATAGATGCTAAACTGTGAATGGCTAGTTGTGCTTCCTCCACAGGAATAGGTTGTTGGATTTCGGGTTCCGGCAGACCCTTAAGGTTTGAACTCTAGGGTGCACGCGGAGATCACTCCTCTACCAACTCACGTCTCATCGCCTCGCAATGGATCTAGGCTACGCCAAGAACAACACAAGGGACGCAAGGTTTATACTGGTTCAGGCCACCATGGTGGTGTAATACCCTACTCCAGTGTGTGTGGTGTGTAGATTGCCTCAGGGGCTGATGATGAACAATACAAGGGAAGAACAGCCTCATGAGGGATGTGCTTGTGAGGTGATGCCTCTTGGGAAGGATTGGATCCGGCTCTCTTTCTACTGTGGTGTCTAGCCCTATTTATAGAGCAAGGCCCTGGGCCTCTTCCCAAATATTGAGCGGGAAGGGCGCCAACAATTGGCCATTTTGAATGGGAACATCTAGTACGCTTATCCTGACTAAAGTTGGTCCTCGCCTGCCAAAGGCTCTGACGATGACGCCTTCCTGGGCTCCACGATGACCTCCGTCCTGCCGTTCTGCTGGTCTTGGTTCTGTTGCACCGAAGTGGTAACCTTTGCCTGATGCCTTGGCCTGTGCTTGCCCCCTTTGCACCAAAGGGGAAACAAGGACACTGCCCAGGCCGGCACCCACCTGGCGCCCGCCTGGCTTCGGTCATCATGGCTTGCGTCACGGGCACCTCGTGAGGTACCCTACCTTGATCTCTTCGCCTCCTCGTGAGCCAGCCTGATGAGGCTGCGCCTGAGGAAGCTCCCTGCCGTCCGCCCCGCGAGGCTTGGCCCCTCGCGAGGGTCTTGAGCTTGTGTTGACGAAGATGGGCCGTACTAGGCCACTCCTTGAGCCACGCTGCAGGCCGCGGGCAGGCAAGTCTGGGTACCCCCGTTCCCAGAACGCCAACAGTAGCCCCCGGGCCCAAGGCGTGCCCAGACTTGGCTTAGCAGAGAAGCGAAGGGGCAAGCACGAAGCGCGGCGGGCCCCAACAGCCTACGACCTTGGGCGACACGTGGCGGTTGATTGGACGTGGGCGTCCCCGCTTCCCCACGCCCCTCATTACGCGCTCGGCTAGGCGGACCCATGGTTGCACACAGTCATTCCCCTTTTCTCCGTTCACGCGTCTCCTGTTCTTCCTCCCCCTTGAGCTCCAGCCTCCGCTTCCAATCCAACCTTGAATTCTCCCCCCTTCCCATCACCATGGCACCGACAAAGAAGGAGAGGGGGAAGAAGCCCGCGCCTTCATGACGCTCGCCACCGTCGGCGGCTCCTGCCGTTGATTGGTCGATCATACTTAATCTAGAGGCCTTGGGCAAGGTTAGCTCTGCCATTGCCACCATCTTCAACGAGTGCGGGAGGACGACGGTCTGGCCTGCATCTCACTCCTCCTTCGACAGAGTAGTCACCGAGGTCCGATTCTTCGCCGATGCCCTGTGGGCGGGTCTGGTTCCCCCCTTTTCCGATTTCTTCAATGTTGTACTTTCCCATTATCAGATCCACATGATGCACTTGGGTCCTGAATCCATTACTCTCCTTGCCGTTTTCGCCTTTGTTTGCGAGGCGATGGTGGGCATTCCTCCTTCAGTTGCCCTGCTGCGCCATTTCATCTCTTTGCGCCTTAGCGACCCCACTCAATGCTCGGGGTGCGTGAGCTTCCTTGCTGTGCCAGAGGCGGCTGCCTCGGGATCGATTTCAGCCTTCCTCCTCCTACGGCTGGGTTCCGAGAGCGGTGGCTGTATGTGGATGTCGGAGTGCCCAGCCCCCTGCTCTCAGAGCCAACCCTGCCCGCTGTCCCCAACTCAGACTGGGGCCATGAGATGCTCACGAGCCCCCATCTCGCCTTCGTCTGGCGTTGCTTTGGGAACTTGAGGGCGCTCGACGTGACGGCGCCCAAGGTGGTGAAGGAGTTCCTTCAGCGCCGCATTGCTCCTCTCCAGCGTCACTCATGTCGGATGTGGGATTTTGCGGGGCATGAAGACCGCATGAGGCTCTAGGAGGAAGACCTGGTGCCCGAAGCGCTGAGGAAGGTCCTTATGATCCTGACTGGCGATCCTTCCCCAGGCAGCCTTCGGCAAGGGGCTGCCCTATTGTATCTTTGCCCAGGCAGGGCCGACTTTGTGAAGCAGATGCCCATCTTTGATGAGTGGGGGCTGCGCCCGGTTGTCCTCACGGGGCCCCGCGAGAATCCCATCGTTGTGATTGCCCTTTCGGTCGCCCCAAGTGGCTCCGCCTCAGGTGATGAAGCAGGGAGACGGGAACCGCCGGGAGCCGAAGGGGGTGATGTCGAGAGGCTGACGCCGCACGGAGCCCCAGAGGCGGCATCTCCCGAAGTCTGTCCTGGGGCAGCGCCAGGCAAGGAGTCGCGGCTTTCGGCTCCTGAGGCTCGGGCTTCTGAGGCCCCGGTCGTGGCTCACGAGGCGGCGCCTAGTGGCGTCCTCCAGGCTGATTCCCCTTGCGCTGACCACCCTGATGCTTCCTCCATGCCACAGGCGGACCCTTGCACCGAGCTCCTAGGCCGCTTCCGCGTAGACTTCGAGGCCCTTCGAAAGAGAAAGGAAGCCTTGGGTGGCGATGATTACCCCTGCCGCCTAAGGAAGCGCAGGAAGTACTTCGCCATTGAAGAGTAAGTCTTTTCCCTTCTTGGCCCCTTACTTTCCCGTTGCTTCAGCTGACCATTACCTTTCAGGGCCCTTCCTGCCGAGTTCATGGAGGTGGCTGAGGAGCCATCCCCTCAAGCGTCGCCTTCTCCACCGATTTTGAGTGCCCCGAGCTCGAGTACCGCTCTTGCCGTGGGGCTGGTCGGAGAAGTGAGCCGTCTAGCAGAGCATCCTAACTCTACGCGCCTCATGCCCCTTCTTCGCGAGCTCTCCTGGGGCACAGCCAGCCTGCCCCGAGCTCCTCCTTTGGTCGTGGACGGCGACTGGCTGAGGTTGATCTTGCATTCTTCCTTGGGGGACGAACCAGCTCCGGGCCAGGTTTCTGGTGGGGCGTGCTCGGCCATCATGAGGGCGCCAGCCCCCAGCCCCCTGCCCGGAGGGGGCGTGCTGGTTCATGGCCCTCCTCATGCGCCAGGGGTGGAGGATGACATGGAAGACATGCTCGGGAACGCTCGGGAGCACCGCGCCCTTCGCCAAGAGTTTCTTCAGAGGGCGGCTGATGCAGTGAGCCGGCTTGGCACGGAGCTTGCCGGTGAGGACGCGCGCCTTGAGGCCGAGGGCTTGCGCCTTGCTAAGGAGAGGCGCAAGCTGAAGGTAGCCGTCGCCCTTGCGCGTCATCAGCGTGACCTTGAGAACGCGAAGGCCGAAGCATCGCTGGCGGCCTCGCGGGAGGCCTGCTCCCAAGCCGTCGAGGAGGCTCGGGAGGCAGACCGACGGCGCAAGGCTGCAGAGAAGCGCGTGTGGGAGCTCCAGGCCTAGAGCAACTCCCTAGCAAAGCAAGTGGAGCTGCGTCGGGCGGCCCTTGTGTCGCTGAAGGGGGCTTCCGTCGACCAGGCGGAGCTCCAGAGACGTGAGGAGGCGCTGGCGCTGGAGGCTGCTGAGCGCACCCTTGATCTAGAGCAGTTGGAGACAAGGGAGCGCCTGGTGGCACAGGTGGAGGATGATGTCGCCGCGCGGGAAGCCCGAGCCCAAGAGGAGGTTGACCGTCGCGTGGCGGAGGCTCGCTCGAATCTTGAGCGCGAGTACGGGGAAAGGCTGGAGCTGATCAGGGTCGAAGCAAAGGGCAGGACCGCCGCCCTTAAGGCCAAGCTGGATGAAGTGACGCGGCGTGCGGACGTCTCCGGGGCCGCCCTTGTCGTAGCGCAGGCGGAGCTGGCTTCCTCCCGTGCCGAGGTGCTCCTTCTTCATCAGAGGGTTGATGAGGCTAAGGCCGTTGCGCGGCGGAACAAGGACGAGATACGTTAGCAGCATACCTTGGAGCACGTGCATGGCCCCATGCTCCGCGCGCTCCGAGAAAGGGCTAACGCGGCCTTGGGCAACATCTGTGAGGCGGCTGTTGGTGAGCCCCATGTGATTAACTATGCCGGCAACCTTCGGTTCTTCACAGATGTGGTGACGCAGCTGGAGACTCGGTCGGGCAGGGCCGACAGGCTTGTGGAGGAGAGGAGTCGTGCCCTACTGGGACATGCTTTCTCTCGCGTCTTCAGTTATCTTCAGGACAGGGACCCCCTCTTTGATTTCGACGCCGCCATCACACCGGTACCCGTGTCCATCCAGGGCGACCTGGCGCACTGGGTGGAAGACAACGTGGACGCCCTTGTTAGGGCCTTCACCACTATGATGATGGCGTGGTCGTGGCTGCCGATGAAGGCGGCGTGGTGAATGACCCGGACGCCGATGACGGCGACGGCGTGGGTGATGGTGAGGCCAGCGATGCCAGTGATGACTCCGGAGGTGCCCCTGAAGACGCATTGGGAGATTTATCTGATTGACCGCGCGTTTCCTCCGCTATTCACCCTGCGCGAAAACAGTCGGGCTTGGCCCTGAAGATTGTAAGAGCATTTTGGGAGGGGGATCCCCTCGTGTAAAGGTTTGCGGTCGGCGTTCTTGTAGACACAACGCCGCATGCGCGCTTATGCTGAGCCATTGGCCCCACGATGGGACAGTTAACTTGGTTTACCTTTGGCATGGATGGGCCCCGAGCGATCCTGCGGGGGTTGTAGTGCCCCGAGTGCCTCCTGAGTGGACCCACTGATCCTGTAACGAGAACCTCCTGAGAGGGCGTAGTGACAGCAGTTCGGGCTGCATACGTGCCTGGCCTGGCCTGACTCACGAGGGGCTCGCGAGGGGAGGCAGCTGATGCTGAATGGATGCAAAGTGGCAACCAGAACGCGAGAGATTGCTCGAACGAGACTAAACACCCTTTCCCCGAACACACGCAAGTCTCAAGCTCAAATCCAACTTAAATTCAAACCGATGAAACTCGACAACCAAGAGAAAGGCAAAAAAGCAGAAAAGCCGCGTCCGGCACCTAGTCTAGTCTTCGACGTCTTCTCACCAGCGCGGAGCTAAGTGCTGCCACTGGGCGTGGGCGGGAGCCCCCGAGACCCGAGGGCGGCTCTCCGGAGACTCCGGGGCATGTACAGCCCCACTCATTATTATGTGAGAGTGTCACGGGGCGGCGAGCTTCACAGGCACTGTGCCGTGAGCTTCACAGGCACTAGGCCTTCTTCACAGGTACCGGCCTTGCTTCATATCGCCAGATGAGGGCCCCGCCTTGCGCCACACTCTATTGCCACCGAAAACGGCCGGAGACCAAGGACGCCGCCGATGGGATAGAGCGGTCGCCAGCGGTTCCCCCGACGACCACGGGTCCTCTGTTGGGGGCAGGCCCTGGGGCACCTCCACAGCAGAGGGCCTACCTCCTGAGGACGCCTTGCTCCGAGCGTCATGGGGGTGAGGCCGGATCTCGGCCCCTCTCCGGCAGCCCCCGGTGCCCTCCTCCTGAGGGGTAGGAAGCTGCTGGATTGGGGCGGCCATCTACTGCGGCGACCTGTACCTCCTGTGACTCATGGTTAGCGTAAGCTTGCTCCTGAGGAATTAGCAGTACCCGATAGTTGCTGCCACCAGCGCGGTCATCGAGGCCCTCCTGGGGTTCCCGAAAGATCTCAGCTTCCGACGTCTCTTCCCCCCAGCCTGGGCCAAGGAACGAGCCATGGTCTTCTTCCAGTGCGCGCCCTTGATCTACCATGTGGGGCACATAAGCTTCCGGGGCCGCCGCCCCGAACGCCTTGCTGTAGCGCCCCACGTGCCACGCAGTCCTGCTCGAAGCACTGTCTTGGGAGTGGTAGCATGGTGGCCCGCCGGGACCGTGGGCCACAGCGAACTCCCCTTCACCGGTCGGAGGTGGAGCCGGCACTGCTGGTCGCCTAGTGCTGATGGCCAGGTTAGCGCTGGGGAGGCCTTGGAACCCGCTTGGAGCTGCATGGGTGCATACGGGGCCTCCATCCGGTCCGCTCTGGACCTGGGGTGGCAGCTGGGCGCAGAAGGGATGAGCCCCCGAGGCGGCGGAGCTCAAGAGCTCTGCCACCCGCTCTAGTAGCACGTCGCGGCCGCCCTCCAGCAGGCTGCACCGTAGTAGCTCTCGGGCCACTGTGAGCGCGGCCATCAAATTCGCCTGTTCCCGTCGGGTGTACGGCGCTGTGGCTGTGGCGTGGCTTGAAGCCTTTGCTGCTGATCGCACCTACCGCGGCGTGAGAGCAGGTGATGTCTGGCCGCGTCACCCACGGCTCGCAGTGCCCTGCGGAGCGCGGGCTGCCTGGGACACATGGTTGAGGTAGCCCTGGGCGGGCGGCTCGGTGCGGGCGGGCCAGGCCGCCCAGGGGTCGGGGTTTCCCGTCGGGTCGCCGGACATGATGATGATGATGCGACGGAATGCGAGGCGGCGGAAGAAAGATTCTGGCGCACCCCTACCTGGCGCGCCAAATGTCGGATTTCGGGTTCCGGCAGACCCTTAAGGTTCAAACTCTGGGGTGCGCGTGGAGATCACTCCTCTACCAACTCACATCTCGTTGCCTCGCAAAGGATCTAGGCTACACCAAGAACAACACAAGGGACGCAAGGTTTATACTGGTTCAGGCCACCATGGTGGTGTAATACCCTACTCCAGTGTGTGTGGTGTGTGGATTGCCTCAGGGGCTGATGATGAACAATACAAGGAAAGAACAGCCTCGCGAGGGATGTTCTTGTGGAGGTGATGCCTCTTGGGAAGGATTGGATCTGGCTCTCTTTCTACTTTGGTGGCTAGCCCTATTTACAGAGCAAGGCCCTGGGCCTCTTCCCAAATATTGAGCGGGAAGGGCGCCAACAATTGGCCATTTTGAAGGGGAACATCTAGTATGCTTATCCTAACTAAAGTTGGTCCTCGCCTGCCAAAGGCTCTGACGATGACGCCTTCCTAGGCTCCACGATGACCTCCATCCTGCCGTTCTGCTGGTCTTGGTCTTGTTGCACCGAAGTGGTAACCTTTGTCTGATGCCTTGGCCTGTGCTTGCCCCCTTTGCACCAAAGGGGAAACAAGGACACTGCCTAGGCCGGCGCTCGCCTGGCTTCAGTCGTCATGGCTTGCGTCACGGGCACCTCGTGATGTACCCTGCCTTGATCTCTCCGCCTCCTTGTGAGCCAGCCTGATGAGGCTGCGCCTGAGGAAGCTCCCTATCATCCGCCCCGCGAGGCTTGGCCCCTCGCGAGGGTCTTGAGCTTGTGTTGACGAAGATGGGCCATACCGGGCCACTCCTTGAGCCACGCTGCAGGCCACAGGCAGGTAAGTCTGGGTACCCCCGTTCCCAGAACACCGACATAGGTGTACTAACTGGTGGAGTTGGGGTTCGCCGTGGTAGTACTCGCAATTTGGGCACGAGAGCTTCCTTACTAACTGCTCTTGTTTGGGAGCTCTGTGGTGGAGATGGTGTTGTGTCAATAGGAACTGGGTTACTATCTGCTGGGGCTGGGGTTAGATTGGGTGAAGTTGGTTCTCTGTCCATCGCAGTAGGGGTAAAATCTGCGAGAGTCTGGGTTATGTGTGGTAGGGCTGGTTCTCGTGCATGTACAACCGGTGTGCTATCTCCACCAAGAGGTAGCACTATTTTATTTCAAGACCATGTTTTTACTGTGTTAGATACTGCCAGCACCCGGTCCAATTCAAATGGCTGATAAACAGGAAACATAGTTGAATGTACATACATTGTATGAGAGATAGATGCAATAGATATGTGGAAAAAAGAGGGCATTAAATAGTTGACATGTATATTGTTTAACTAAAGTGGATAGCATGACATAATTTCACATATATGATGTCTATCTAAATTGGGTAGCATAGCATAACATAATTCAAAGATATGACGACTAACTAAACAGGATTGCATGACATAATTCACATACATGTTATCTAAGTAACTAGGATCGCATGACTTAATTCACATATGTGATTTATATGCTAAGCAGAGGGCATTCGCATATATGATGTCTGAACTAAGAACATGGTGTTGAATATTGTCTATATGATGTCTAAACTATGCAATGCAAGACACCATATGCATGATATGAGCAGTAGAACCGTGCCAAGTTAGAGCATATACCTCGGTGGGGGAATAGTACTGGTCATTTGTCTCGGAATCCATCTCTGAGGAGCTATCGAGACCCAGCAAGAGATCTGCTTCGACAGGTAGCACTGTCTGCTCTAAAGGCCTTGTTTTCACTCTAGATTTTCCCATCACCCACTCAGATGGCTGATTCACAGGAAGAGTAGTTTAATGTACAAACATTGTCGACAAATGGAAATTTAATGAAGAAAAGGATGGGCTAGATATCATTCAAATATATGATGCCTGGTTAAACAGGATGGCATTACACATTTCACATATATTATGGCTGGCTAAAAGACATGAGACTGCATAATTCCCATATATGATATTGAAACTAAACAGGTGGCATTACAGAACATGTCTAAACTAAGCAGATGACATATATGATGTCGAAAGTAGGCACCGCAAGGCAACATATGCATGATATGACTAACATCATCATGCCAAGTTAGAGCAAACACCTTGGGGGGTAAACAGGAGTGGCCAGTTGCGTCTGAATCCGCCTTAGAACCGATATCTTCCTATGGATTACAATCTGGAGAGGGGGGAGGGTTAGCCATTGAACCCACCATTTAACGATGTCTGCATGACATTGTATTGCCACGCAAAACTCTTCTCTTTTTCTCTACATGTTCAGCATGACTGTGTACAATGTCTGACATGCATAAAAAATATAGTGAGATTATGTAAGGAGAGCATGCAGAAATCTAGAGTAATGGTAACAACTAGTGGATGTATCCAAAATAATGATAGCAGGCTGATGATTGCTTTAATTTAATTAAAAAACATATGATGATTGCTTTACTATTTGTTTCCCACCCAAGATGAACAACATAGCCATACCCTAGGTGAACCAGGTATTAGACAGAGATACTATTCATTGTTGCCTCGATATGTGCCCCACAACTAATTTAGAACTGAAGTTTGAACATCAATTTGGACCTGAATTGGAGTCTAAGAGGTGAACAGGACAATAAAGTAGCAGGTAATATTAAGCAATGCATAACGTAAGCAGAAACAAAAGAGTGCGACCTCTCTTGTGGACCCGTGTACTCCTCAGGTTCATCTGCTGAGTTGATGATGGTGATGCCGTTGCAGTGGGTGCCGGCGGCAGGGAAGGAGATCTGATGCGGCGAAAGACGGTCAGGAGTCGTGATGTCTGGTTTGGTGGATGCTTATGTCGATGGAGCAGCTCAGGTGAGGTGGACGACGTCGCGGCTGGAGCAGGACAAACCACACAAAGTTTTCGTCGACACCTACATGTAACTGAAGTAATTCTATAAGGGCTCATTTGGCTTGCATGATTCTAAAAGCGCAGGGATAGGAAAAACACCGGAATAGGATAGGAATGCACATGGTAAATAGAGCATTTGTAAACACAGGATTTCTATCAACTTGGGTGTTTGGTTCACAGGAATTGGAAGAGCAGAGGAATGCAAAGAAACATGGCCAAAATAAAGTGAAACCATATGAAAGCGTGTACAGTTAGAATGTTATTCTGCAACTAATGCACTTGCTCTTGTTTTCATGCATAGGATTTTGAAAAGTAGGTCCAGGTGGATTTTTTTGCTCCATTCCTTTCAACAAAATGCATGAATAATTAATAGTAGAGTGCCATAGGAAAATTTCCTATTGCTATGTTTTTCCGTTGAACCAAAATAGCCCTAATGGATCGACATGAATGTAGAGTAATAAGTGATGCAACAAGTGTACAACCTCTTTGCCGTAGCCGTGTCAACCTCAGCATCATTGGGTTGGTCGCTGAAGAAGTTGAGGCAGAGGTGGCTATCTGAGGTGTGGAGGAAGATCTGAGGAATCTATAAACGGCGTCCAGGGCACTGCTCTGTTGTGATATATCATTCTATTATTGCAGCAGCTCCGATGAGCCGTAAGACGTCAAGGCTGAAGCAGCACAAGATAGAGATCATTAATATCAAGTGGGATTCTAATAGCATCTCCAATAGATGATGTAAAATAGATGTAAAATTTACATCACCAAAAACCACCTACCTACAAAAGATGAGGTAAAAACTGGCTCTGAACTTAACTGCCAAAACTGAAATTTACTGTGCAATCTGAATGTTACTGTCGAAACTGGAAGCAATGGTAGCAGAGAGGCACTTGACATGTAGTTTAGGGAGGGCTTGCAGTTCATCTTCAACCTGCACCCCCCTGAGCCACCAGCCACCACTGGCCGAACCGCCGGCCTCAGCACCGCCTCGCCGCCCCAAAAGAACTCCCACCACCGGTCAGCCGCCGCCCCGGCCAGCCC
>NC_041393.1:354139465-354149232 GCF_002162155.2 Triticum dicoccoides
AAACTCGATTCAGTCGACTGAAGTGTAGCTAAATCAGAGCAGAGCAGTAGCACGAGCGAGGGGGAGAGCAGCAGCAGCAGCAGAAGTGCGAGTGAGCGAGCGAGAGCCGGAGCAGCAGCAGCAGATCCGGCTGGTATGGATGCCGCCGCCGAAGGGGCCTCGCACTAGGGAGAGCCGCCGTGGAGATGTCTCCCACGGCGCCGGCTTCGAGGTAGCCACTCCATGGGGGTGCAGGATGGAGCACCATCAGTGCCGGGAGGTCGAGTTAAGGAGAAGGTGCGATGCGATGAGTGTACAACCTCTTTGGTGGCGCCGAGTAGGCCTCGGCTTCGTCCGAGGGGTCGGTGAGGATGTTGTGGTTTTGGTGGAGCAGATTAAGGTGGTGCTGTGGGGATGGAGCAGCCGCGATAAACGAGGCGATCATCGGAGCAGCTCCTTGGAGGTGGAGGACGGGGCGGCTAAACCGGCGGGACGACAAGATGGATGATGGATCCTCATCCGGGGAGGTGGACGAGAGACGTCGAGCTATTGTGGTGTACGATGTCGTCGGGGAAGAGGCTCTGGCTGGGCAGCGGTGAGGTGGCGGATGGAGGAGGGTGGGGTTTCGCGACTGGAGCGGAGAGGTTATGGTGGCATGGGATTTCAAATGGCAAAAAGGAGGCGATGGGAGGGGGAACCATGACTTAGGGACGCGCTTGTCCAAAATGTAGGGTGTGTTACAAAAGTACCCCCACCAATTTGAAGTAGCGGCCCTTTCGGCTCAGGGTTAGAAGGGGGATTTTGCGTGTCGGGATTTGGCAGCTGGAGGGAGTTTTCACGCGCATTTTAATTTCAGGATAGCAAGGTGCGGGTTGTGAAGGCGCTAGTTTTGGGAGCATGATATCTGAATTTTCGGGATATAACAAGGCGCGGGTTGAATTTTAGGGACAAGCCTAACGTGTAATATTGTACTTGTACGTACCAAATCAATTCGCACTTCCCTCAACCATAAAAAACGAAAAAAATAAAAACTATTCACACCACACAAAGAGAGAGTCTTGTTTCGTTTTACTATGCAAATGCTATTCAAATCTACTCCCTCCTTCCATCTATATAGGGCCTAATGCGTTTTTCGAGGCTAACTTTGACCGAATATTAGAGCAATAATATATGACATGCAACTTACACAAAGCACACCATTAAATTCGTGTGTGGAAGGAGCTTTCAATAATATAATTTTCACATTGTGCATGTCATGTACTATTAATCTTGTCAATAGTCAAAGGCGGTCTTAAAAAAAGCATTACACCCTATATAGATGGAAGGATGGAGTATGAATCCATGTTATGTCCAATTAAATTTTTTTCGCTGGTCGTATAATGCATGTAACCTACTCATACCAACATTTTAGTGCATTCCAAATGTTTATACTACCGCTGCAATTCAAACTGAATTTGAATTTGTTTCTCTATTTCAATAAGAATCTACAATCATGATTGTTGCCAACTTCAACCATCATTCGTGTATTACCTTAACAACGCACCACATGATTACTATAGTGATAGATATGAAATATGTGTACTATATGAACTCGAATTCAATTTTTTGAATACACTTGATGTTGATTCCAAATAATAGTACATTTGATGTGCTAACTATATATTCATAATCTAAACCATGTTTCATACGTACACCGTGTTTATCACACAAAGTATAGTGCCCCGCCCCTACATTATGACAAGTATTTAGCCCTGAGCTGCAAAAGCCACACATTAGCCCAAATTATAATCAATGTTCTATATATTATATGTAGTACTAGCAAGATCCCCGTGCATTCCACGGAACATCAACATGATCAAGGGGAGGCCTTATTTGCAAATATGGAGAGGGGTGTGGGTATCTTTTTTCAAAATTGTCATAGTTTCCTTCCTATCCGTCAGATATAAATCGGACGGCCTATATTGCAGGATGACACCATGTGTATCACCGTTATATATATTCACACATGCGTCGGTTTAAAACACTATGATAAATTCTTCAAATATCCAAATTTGCTTTTTATAATGAATTATGATCTCTGTTCGTCTTTTACACCCACACAATCCTCTAATCTTTGTAGCTAGCGCTAACTTTTTCTCGTGCATGCACACGCCCGCATCCCTCTCACCCTCCCTTAGCATTCTCTATCTACATCGCACAAATTCGTCTTTTCAATTTAGGTCGTTCACCCACAGTGTGTGTAGGCCCCCCAGCTCCTTCTTTACGGCACACATTGATTGATATGCCTCTCTAGCCAGGTGTGCCTACCAAAAACACAAGCTTCCCCTCTTCTCTTATCACCGTCCATGCCTCACTCCCACCACTCTTTTCATCAATCTCGTACTCGCACACTCCTTCCCCCTTGATATAGTATGCCTCTCGCACCACCTCCTAGATGCACCCCTCTCTTTATCCTTCTCCCCGTGCCTTATTTGCTTCTAACACATACATGCATGTATACCGATCGATCTCCGAAAATATACCTAGGTCGACTTTAACTATTTTTTCCCCACCCATCGAGCGACGTACCTCACAAGTTATGTCTCTCCTTTCTCTGACAAAGGACGATTGATCTTCCTATGTAGTTACGTCTGCTTACCACAGTCATATCGTCCCCCTCATCATTTGTGCATGCCTCCTGACCCGTCTCTCACACGCATGTGCACAGACAGGCAGCCATCCCCTCTCTTATTGATATTACAGGCATGCCCTCCGTTTGTCTAGCAAGCCTCTCCCACCATTTGTTAGAAGCAACTCCACTACCACCCCCTCCAACACTCTAGCTTTGTCTCTCTCCCAACCTTATTCCTCTCCTACACATATGCATGGATGCCGATCGATCTCCCTTAATACATAAGGTAGGCCTCTCTCCTCCTCCACACATATACCATCCATTGTACCTCTATAGTTAATTAGGCCTCCCCCCCCCACCACCACCACCACACACTGATAGTCGAGCGTTGTAGGTAGGTATCCATGCCATAGAGACAAACTGCACCTATCCCCTCTCACGTTCCAGTAGGCCAGCCACTCTATATCTTTGACGTGGGCACACACAAATTCGATGGCACTCTTTATCGATCACGCGTGAACACACACACATCATCCCTCTCTTCGATACTATGGATACCTCAAGCCGATGATACCTCCACTCTCTTCTCGTGGATCGCCCCCTCTATATATATGATATATCCAGGACTATTTCACACACATTGCATATGTTACATTTTTTTTATTGACCCCCTGAGGGAGTCCTGGATTAGGGGGTATCCGGACAGCCGGACTATATGTATCGTCCGGACTATTGGAGCGTGAAGATGCAAGACTCAAGACTCCGTCCTGTGTCCGGATGGGACTCTCCTTTGCGTGGAAGACAAGCTTGGCGATCCGGATATTGTGTTTCCTTCCTTGTAACTGACTCCATGTAAACCCTAGCCCTCTCCGATGTCTATATAAACCGGAGAGGATGGTCGTTAGAAGGCCGATCACAATTACAATCATAATCATCATAGGCTAGCTTCTAGGGTTTAGCCTCTACAATCTCGTGGTAGATCCGCTCTTGTACTACTCATATCTTCAATATTAATCAAGCAGGAAGTAGGGTTTTACCTCCATCGAGAGGGCCCAAACCTGGGTAAACATTGTGTCCCTTGCTTCCTGTTACCATCAGCCTAAGACGCACAGATCAGGACCCCCTACCCGAGATCCGCTGGTTTTGACACCGACATTGGTGCTTTCATTGAGAGTTCCTCTATGTCATTGCTTCGAGGCTTGATGGCGCCTTCAATCGTTAACAACACGGTCCAGGGCGAGACTTTTCTCCCTGGACAGATCTTTGTGTTCGGCGGCTTCGCACTGCGGGCCAATTCGTTTGGCCATCTGGAGCAGATCGACAGCGGCGCCCCGGGCCACCAGGTCAGGTTCAGAAACATGAACTACACTGCCGATATCCGCGGAGACTTGATCTTTGACGGAATCTGGCCTGTGCCAGGAGTGCCGGACAGTCACGATGAGCACGGCCTAGACCTGCTGTCGGACAATGCTCGGGATATCACCCCGGCAGCTGTCCCGGACCTAAATCTGGAGCAGACTGTGTGGCCCAAGGACGGGTGGATGGACCCCACCCCGCCGGCCACGCATTCATCGGTGATAGAGCCGAACACAGGCCTCACTTCTAAGGGAGCATGTGACTCCGGACTCCCGGACTCGTATCCGGTTGTAGGTTCCAGTCCGCGCGCTCCCGAACCCGCCGAGCCCAGTTGGGCTCCGGTAACGGAATTTACCGCTGCGGATGTCTTCCAGCACTCGCCCTTTGGCGACATGCTGAATTCATTAAAGTCTCTCTCTGTGTCAGGAGACTCTTGGCCGAACTATGTCTGGCTCGAGTGGGAAGCAGGCGACGAAGGAATTCGCTGCCCACCCACCACCCACTTCATTGCCACGATCGATGATCTAACCGACGTGCTTGACTTCGAATCCAAAGACATCGACGGCATGGACGACGATGCAGGAGAAGAACAGGAACCACCGCTCAAAGGGCGGTGGACAGCCACCTCCTCATATGATATATATATGGTGGACACTCAGAGAAACACCAATGGCGATGAGGCCACAAAGGATAACCCCTCAGGGAGAAAAACAAAGCATGGGCATCGCCAGCGCCGCACTACTAGGGAAAACCTTATACACAGAACTTTAGCAGTAGCGTGGGTCAAAAAAGCACGCTGGTGCTAATTAGCAGTAGCACGCCTGAGGAAACCGCGCTGCAGATAAAGATCTAGCAGTAGCGCGTCTTGCTGTACACACGTCACTACTAAAATTCCCACGGCTTAGTCGATAGGCTACACATAGTAGTAGCGATCTATGATGAATCGCGCTACCGCTACGTTGTTTGTAGCAGCGCGTTTTAATATAAACTCGCTGCTGCTAAAGGTTATAAAATTAAATGGAAAGAAAATGGAAAGGTAATTGAAAATGAAAGAAATAGAATAAGGTGAAAGGAAACAAATAAAATGTGAAGAAAACTAAATGAAAAAGGGGGAAAAGAGAAAGGAGTAGCAGTAGCATGTATCAGAGAACGTGCTGTAGCTAAGATAGCAGCAGCACTTTTCCTGGAACGCGCTACTGCTACTTCTGACTTAACCACGGGGTTCGTCCTTCCCCACGCGGCCACTTCCCCCAAATCCAACTCTCTCCACTCTCGCCGCCGCCATCGCCCGTCGGCCGCCGCGCGCTCTCCGCACCCTCTACGCCGCCCCGACCCCAGATTCAACGCCGCCCCCACCCCCGACCTCAATGCCGCCTCGGACGCCGCCCCGAGCCCGACCTCGACGCCGGCCGCCATCCACCGCGTGCCCGAGCCCCGACCCCGACCTTGACGCCGCCCTGCCCCTCCCTCGTCGCAGGCACCCGAGGTGAGCACGCCCGCTCCTCCCTCTCCCCTACCTCTGCCCAGGGTTTCTTTATATTTTAGTTGCATATTAAGTTTATTTTTATTTATAGTAAGTTTATTTTAGTTGCATATTAAGAACTAGGTACTAATTAGGTACTAGAATATTTTTATTTATAGTAAGTTTATTTTTAGTAAGAACTAGTTGAATTAATAGAACTAGTTAGTAAGAACTTGTTTCTATTTTTTAGTTAAAGCAATTTTTCCCGCCTCGACGTGGACGATGCCTATCCCGCATCCTCGTCGTCGAGTCGGCGGAGGACGACACCTGCTTGACCAGATCGGCCATGTCCGGGACTGGGCTCCGTCGGGGTGGTACTGGGAGTCGCTACCTACCGGGGGGCGCAGGTTGGTGAGGAGCCAGCCTGTCGTTGACCCGAACCTTCTTTGGTGGCGGTCGCGTGGGCCAGTGACGATCCAGAGGCTCGAGGACTCTGCGGAGGTGGTGCGTCACCGTGTCAGTGAGGAGGACGTGCACGTCCGTCGCTACTTGTTTGCGTTGGAGCACAGGCCGTTCTCCAATACCTGGCAGGTTCTCCGGGGATCTCACTGGAGCTATGATCCCGTGATGTTTCCTTCTCTGTGGGTGACCACCGCCCGCGCCGATACCCGTCGTGTGCTAGGGTTTTAGTTGATGTTATATGTATGACACTATTCGTGATGTATTAGTGATAATATTCGACGATGTACGGACGGATGAGATGATTTACTTTTGCTTATTGAATGCATGCTAATTTGAGTCCTATAAGATATTTTGAAATGTATATCTTGTGTTGCTCAATATCCAAGTGGCCGGTCATGTTTGCAGGTTACACCTCCGAGTGGCCTATGTTTTGCCGGAGTGTTGATTCATTTCCGTTCCAACAAATTTTAGGCGCTCGATATGTCCTATTTTAGCAAAGGTCATGCCGGAATTTTCCGTGAATTTTGGCATGACTTGTGCCAGAATATGTAGGAAATATCGAGTGCCCCGGATTTGTGTGTTGAGTATCTTGGTAGTTGTCTTCGATCGATTTTCAATTAATGTTTTAACTATGAACATAGGAAATGTCTGACGACGAAAAGGATTTTGGTATTTGCAAATACTGCGAAGACGAGCGCGACCTGTGCGACGGAATCTTCCTAGATGATGATAGGCGCTTCAGCATCAAGTTGGACAAGAACTTCGAAGTGGATACAGTAAGTCACAACGACAAGTCTTTTTCCGTAATTAAGCATGACATCTACTTCATTTGCTTCAACTTATAATTTTTTTACTATTCTACTAGCGTATCCCCTGCCATGCAAGAGTTTTTGTATTGGATAAGATAGGTTTCAGTCATAGTATGGAGGAAAAGAAAGTTTACTTGAAGACCGAGCATGGTTATATTTTCCATGCAAAATTGTACAATTCAGACGACTACACCTATTTTGGATGCAAAACATGGCGAGCACTATGCAAGACTTATGCATTTGAGCCTGATATGGTTATCACCTTTGATATTCGTCCGGAAGATGATATTGAAGGTAATACTGACATCTGGGTCGATGTGCAGACGCCTCCAGTTATACCATTATGTAAGTTTCTCAACCATATTTATGTCTTTGATATTGTTTATTCAAAAATAGTTGACAACTAATTTGTATTGTCAGCTTATTTCGGTGCAGGCAAACATGTCCAGCGCTTGGTAGACAGGACCGTATACTGTCCTGGGGCTGAACTCAACTGCGAGGAGCTCAATCATTATGTTTCATGGCTTGAGGATCTTGATACTGTCAAGACAAATTTTCTTCCTGCATTTAGAAATGTTAGTACTGAAAATGTGCGACCAATAGTGTTCGTAATGAACTACGGTCACATCTATTTAGGAAGGATGGTAAGATTTTTACTATTTGTCATCAGTGCATCTTTTCCCTACATTATTTTTGAAACTAAACTTCATTGCTAAGTATGTTACCATACGATGTTCTTCAACAGGGACTCTCGATGAATGTTGTGCCTTATGGGATCGAGACTAAAGGTACTATGAGTATTATCAGCTTACGGCCAAGATATCTTACAGATTACTTTAGTGCATTCAAGATTAGCGACAGATGCTTAATAGTGCAAGACTGGACCAAATATGTGATGGGGGGCGCAGAGAAGTACTAGGGGGCAGCAAACAGATGTGCTACCCACGATTAGGAGACAGGTTCATCTGCATGCTCCAGCTTGATCAAGGAGGAGAGCTATACATGTTTTATGTTATTTTACCTAAGAGAGAGCAGCAGGAGTGATTAGCTAGCTAGAAATGAGTTTGAGGATGATGATGTGCTACACTATATTACTATGATGATAAAATAGCTAGTGTTGGTGGTAATGACTATGATGACTATTATTAGCTAGTGTTAGTGGTGATTAAATAAATACTGTTGGTGGTAATGACTATGATGATGATTAAATAGCTTGTGCTGGCGGATTAGATTCAAGTGGAGGCAACATGTGGTGCACATCGAAAGTACTACTAGTCCAAACTAGATCAAGTTTGGATTAGTAGTATACTTTTGACATGCACATCATATTGCCTCCACTTGAACCTAATCCACCTTCCTTTGACACATTGTTACGGACATAATGATGTAAACCTCATAACTGGTATTCTACCAATATTTGTACGATGGCGCATAAATACACTAAAAAAAGTACTAGTAGTGATGGACAGAAAACACGCTGCAAGTAGTTACCTTAGCAGTAGCATGGTACTGAACAAACGTTGCAGCTATTTGTCCTAGCAGTAGCGTGGGCGGGCACGCGTTACTGCTAAGCAATAGCTGTAGCGCCTTATTAGTAGCGCGCCTACCCGCGCTACTAGTGAGCACAAAACCAGCGCTACTGCTAGGGTTTTCCCTAGTAGTGCCGCTCCAAGCCCTGCCACAGCAATACTGGCACCGGAGACAAAAACAATCCGGACGGTGCCGAAGACGAATACAACCCCGATCAGCCCGCCTTCGAGCAGGCCGAGCAGGAAGATGGGCAGGACAACCCAGATGAGCAAGCGACGGACGGGTATCCGGAGGAGGACAACTACATGCCCCCCTCCGAATACGATATTAGCCTCGACAATGATGAGTTCAGTGTGCCTGAGAACCCCCTGGAGCAGGAGCGCTTCAAGCGCCGGCTTATTGCCACTGCGAGGAGCCTGAAAAGGAAGCAACAGCAGCTTAAAGCTGACCAAGATTGGCTCATGGACAGATGGACCAAGGTCCTGGCCACCAAGAAATGTAAACTCGACCGCCCCGACAAAGGGCACGCACGGCATAATTCGCTACCCCAACCTAACCAGGAGAACCCAAGGCACGTACCCCGACGTCAACTCACTGCAATGGTCCAAGCAGACACACGAAGAGGCATCCTCAAGCCTCGGCGCAATTCCCATAAACATCAAGTCAGGGAAGTTGGTGCCAAATCCGGCAACTCCCAGTCTGGTCAGCGGATAAAGAACAGCTCAAGCCTATTCGGCCCGAGCAGCATACTCGATCAACCATGTGAAATTAATGGCACTCCCAAAAGGACAGCCAAGCACACCAATCGAGAATGCCGAATCCTCAAAACAAAGCGGCCGGTCGTGTGCCGGAAACAAGGAGGGGAGGAGTTCAACAACAGCGAAGTCAAAAGATCCTCCAGGTCATAAAAGTACGGTCGATCTCCCCCGATCACATTAACCGTCCAGACAATATCAACCACAACAATTTAATTGCAGTACCTCTAGACCTAGTAGTCTGGGGGCTCCATCTCACATAGAGCCCCCACGGATATGAAGCCACAAATAACATCTTTTAAAAGATGTCAGGTGCAAAAGCCAAAGTTTTATTGGCCCACCATTCTAATGGTTGTCCTCGGATCACCAACAAATGCCACGCCAAAGAATAACTCTTCGGCACCTTCCTCTCATACGGTAATTTACCATATGTTAACGGGACGAACCACGTTGACTAGATTCCACGTGGTTAACCATTAGGCCAACCCCGTGTGATATAATCACACCTATGGGCAAGGCCGATCCCCGCGCTTAGAGCGGAAATCATACCGCCGCCGGAGTAACGAGTCATGCTTGCCTATCTAAATTTTGATATGACAGCCAACTATCAGAACACCAACAGGGGAGTCCGCGCTACTTCACGGTATAATGGCCGGGTTAACCAGATTCTGATCAGGAACCCTCGGACCAACTACAAGAGGACGTTTAACTGCCCTCAGGTATTTGCCTTTACAAACTAACTTTGACGCAGAATAGGCTCGGCGATGTTGAATCGGCCCAGGCACACAAGGACAGGAACACGT
>NC_041393.1:354149430-354199032 GCF_002162155.2 Triticum dicoccoides
TCACAACCCCCTCCAGTCCGGCCATGATAGGTTCCGCCAAAAACACCTCTTTTCATAATCATAAATCGTACTCATATGCATAGACATATCATCCTACTACAACCCATAGATTTAAATAACATTGACCGGCTGTCGCTTCTCACCGACGCCTTTTTTGTCAAAAACGGCACACACGCCTTGTGTTATGCCCAATTATGCCAGGGCCTTCACAGTACGGCAATAAAGTCCGACCACCTTTTCGGTCGCTCGGCACCCTGAACTTATAGCACTATATGCATCAGCTCCGAATCATGTCTTGGGTCATTGGTTGGGTTTGCCCGGCTCCCATGTTTTGGTACCTTACGTTCCGCCCCATCGGCTAAGGTAGCGCTAGGAGAACTAATGCGATTGTGTCCCGGTTCTGCCAGACGAGCACCTCAGTAGTGAAAGCCGAAAACCGACTGTCATGATACAGCGAGAGCTGGTCAGCTGTTCGAGAGGTTGTAAAATCCTTAAAGATTTATTCCGCATAACGCAATTATAAATGCAGAGTGCGAGGGATCGGTCTTCCGATCAGGCGCCAATAGAGCCCCTAGTGCGGTCTTCCGAACACTAGGGGTTGCGCCGACCATACTCGAATTCCTATGGCTAAGTGAGAGTGGTAAAGCCCTATAGTCTGATTGCCTGGTTCGTGGTGAGGAACACCTCCTTAAAAGGACCCAGCCATGGGATAAAGAGTGTTCAGGTATATCCCGAACACCCCCGTATTTCTTTCATGGGGGCAGAAGCCGACGACTGGCCAACTCTCAGGATCTACATACACTAAACAGCCGCACAGGAAAAATGAATGTTCAAACAAAAATAAATAATAAAAGTGCCATTATCCCATATTACAAAAAAACAGCACGAATGCCCTCAGGGAAATATAATGTCTTTGGAACACTTATCCGCCACAAGGCGGGCTCCCTTCAGTACACCTTCATAGTACAGCTCGGGCTTGCGGTGCTCCTTACCCTCTGGCGTCCCCTCAGTCATCAGCTTCTCCGCATCAAGCTTCCCCCAATGCACTTTCGCACGGGCAAACACCATGCGCGCACCATCTATACAGACTGATCGCTTAATAGCATCAAGCTGAGGACAGGCGCCCACAATCCGCTTCATGAGACCGAAGTAACTGCTCAGAATTGGCTCCGCGGCCACAGCCGGACAACCAAGTCCTTCATGGCAAGTTCAGCCACCTGGTGTAGTTTGACCAGCTGCTTCAACTGATCGATAAAGGGCACCGGATAGTTTGGCGCCAAATACTGCGACCAGAAATCCCTCCCCTCACTCTTCTTCTCCTCGGTCCGGTAGAATTGGGCGGCATCTGATATACTGCGAGGCAGATCCGCAAACGCCCCTGGAAAAACAAGAATTCAGCTTGTCGCTTAGAGTTCTCCTCATTATCATGTCAAAATGGCCATGAATACAACAGGCTTTACCAGCCGCAACCTTCCGGGCCTCCTGGATGTCCCGCACAGCACCTCGGGCTTCTTCTCGAGCATCTTCCGCGGCTTGGAGAGCTTGGGCGAGTTCGGATTCTTTTTCTACTAAACTCTGCTCCAAGCCCTTGCTTTTCTTCATAGCTTCCTGGAGCTCTCGCTCAGCTGCGATGACACTGGCCTCGTGTTTCTCACGAAGCGCCTGTTCGGCAGAAGCCTTCTCATTGGCGTCAGCCACAGCCTTCTTCAGTGCCTCATACTCGGCACTCGCTCCTAGAGCATACAAGGCAAATATTTTTCACTAAGCACAATTACTCATTCGTCCCGAATTCAAGACAATGTTTCAACATACCTTTCTTGTCCTCCAATTGCTTCTTTACACGGCCAAGTTCTTCTTCGGCCCGCTCCAGGCTCTACTTCAGTCTGGACATTTCCACACTATGAGCGGCCGTCTTCTCTGCAGATGCTTGTTTTCACATAAAGGGTTATACATCATTCACAAAGGCCACTGCAAAAGTAGAGGATTTGATCCCATGTCCGGCTCTTTCTATCTTTCGTCGGATAGTGTATCAGGGGCTACTACTCATACTATGATGATTCCTCAAAGGTTTCTTAGAAAACATACCTCAAAGGCCTTTATAAGGCCAAGGCAGGACTCATTCAGCCCGCTCTCGGCGGACTAAATCTTTTCAATCACCGCACCCATGAGGGTCCAATGTTCATCAACGATAGACGCGCTCTTTAATGCTGTCGATAGACCGCCAGGCAGCTCTGCTTGGACGGAGGTTGCCGGCGGAGTAGGCAAGACTCCCACCGGCGAAGGTGGCTGCTCGCCCGATCCTGGAGCCTTAGAGGACTCCAGGACCTTGTCCGGCTGTGGTCCGAACCCGAGATCACCCCCACCGTCGACACGCCGGGAGGCCGCCGCCCCCGTGTGTCCGGCCCCAGAGACATGCCTCCCCTGGTCCGGGCCTCGTTGAGACGACACCTTGGTGTCGCGCCTGGACTTCGGGGAAGGGGCCTTTGGAGGCGTCTCGCTCGCCAAAGCATCTGAGCTCAGCGAGTCCTCCGATGAGGACTGTCCGGCGCGAGACCTCACCGGGCTGTATGAAATATGGCGACAGTTAACACTACTGTACCCAAACGACCCTGGACGCATACGCGAGTTCGGGTGTCGGATACTTATGACTTTCCCAGGGGCTGGGCCCTGGGATCCCACTCCGGGCTGTTATCGGTAGCCGTGGTGGATGCCTCTGGGTGGGAACCTCTCCCCCTCTTGGGCGATTCGGCCTCCAGGGACGGGGAAGCCGACCTCTTTTTCCCACCTCCAGAGTGAGGCCCGTCCTCCTCTGCTTCCTCCTCTTCGTCTTCGAAAGAGGGATCATCGCTGGAGTCTTCGGATGTTGCGTCCGAAGTCTCGCGGCAACGGAGGCTGCTCCGGGTCTTTTTGACCTTCTTGGAGGCCTCTTTATTTGGCGCCCTGTAAGGCGCGGGGACCAGCATCTTCGTCAGAAGAGGTCCGGCCGGTTCCTCCTGCAGCGGGGCCGGACATTGTATCCGCTCCACCTTTTTTTATACATCCCTGGGGTCATGATAAGGCATGATAAAAATGTCTCCCTCAGGACATGCCAACTGAAGCATGGATAGACCGAGCGTAGCTATAACTTACCGGGCTCGCAGAATGGGATAATTGATACCCACGGTCCTCGGTGGAGCCCGGCCATGATTTACCAGACTTAAAGAACACCTTCCAGATATCCTTGTGGGCGGAATCATAAAGCTCCCGAAGGGTTTGGTGCTCGGCTGGGTCGTACTCCCACAGATTATAGGCTCGACGTTGGCAAGGGAGAACTAGGCGAACTAACATCACCTGGACTATGTCGACGAGCTTCATGTCCTTGTCGACTACACTTTGAACGCGTGTCTGGAGCAGTAACAGCTCATCGGACGAGGACCAGTTCGGGCCCTTCTTGGGCTAGGACGTGAGCCGTAGGGGGCTCCGGATCTGAATTCGGGAGCTGCAACCCACTTTTTGCCATGCGGTTCGGTGATATAGAACCACCGCTGCTGCCACTCCTTGACGGACTCGTTAAAGGCACCCATCGGCCAAACAACCTTGGGCATCTTGCTCACCATGGCGCTGCTGCACTCCGCGTGCTCGCCACTTACCACCTTGGTCTTCACATTGAAGATCTTCAGCCACAGGCCGAAGTGAGGTGAAATCCAGAGAAAGGCCTCACACACGATGATGAACGTCGAGATGTTGAGGAAAGAATTGGGGGAAAGATCATGAAAATCGATCCCATAGTAATACATGACTTCGCGAACAAATGGGTGAAGGGGAAACCCGAGCCCGCGGACAAAATGGGGTAGAAACACGACTCTCTCGTGAGGCTCCATAGTAGGGACGATTTGTCCCGCCGGTGGGAGACGATGGTCGATCTTCTTGGCCAGGTACCCGGCCTCCCGGAGCCTCTTGATATCCCTCTCCTGGATGGTGGAAGCCATCCATCTGCCTCCTGCTCCGGATCCGGACATCTTTGGAGAACCTCTCTTCGATGGAAAAGAAGAATGCTTGGGCCTTAGGGCTCGAACAGAGGGGAATGAGCTAGCGAAGGGAGAAGGCATGGGTAAAAAGGAAGAAACCTTGTCTCTTTATAGAGGCGGTAAAAGCTTTTTACGCCTCCCCATTTGCCTGGTGGAACCCGCTCGCTCCCCACTTGCCGCAATTAGCGGTGCGGTTGGATTATCCATACTCGTATTGATGAGAATCCCACAATAAAGGGGCGCGATCTATGCTATGGCAAAACATGCAGAGGAAACCGCCGTGCAGTATGCGCTATGGCCAGTTGTGGAAGAACGGTTGGAATAATGACCCGATCATAATAACATGTCACTTTGTCAGCAGATTATGTTTGTGAAATATCATTCTCTCTACGGTGGTATGTGGAGATCATTTTGCAGATCCGGACACGGTCTACGTGTTCGATAATTACTTTGGAGTATTCAGAGAAGGAACCCACCTTGCAATGCCGAGAACAAGACTGCACGTCGGACTCATCGTCATTGAAGCCTGGTTCAGGGGCTACTGAGGCAGTCCTGGATTAGGGGGTATCCGGACAGCCGGACTACATGCATCGTCCGGACTATTGGAGCGTGAAGATGCAAGACTCAAGACTCGGTCCCGTGTCCGGATGGGACTCTCCTTTGCGTGGCAGACAAGCTTGGCGATCTGGATATTGTGTTTCCTTGTAACCGACTCCATGTACACCCTAGCCCTCTCCGGTGTCTATATAAACCGGAGAGGATGGTCCTTAGGAGGCCGATCACAATTACAATCATAATCATCATAGGCTAGCTTCTAGGGTTTAGCCTCTATGATCTCGTGGTAGATCCACTCTTGTACTACTCATATCTTCAATATTAATCAAGTAGGAAGTAGGGTTCTACCTCCATTGAGAGGGCCCAAACCTGGGTAAACATTGTGTCCCTTGCTTCTTGTTACCATCAGCCTAAGACGCACAGATCGGGATCCCCTACCCGAGATCCGCCGGTTTTGACACCGACACCCCCCCCAAAACACACACGAACCCACACACTATATCTCTCTACGTTTGTATCTCTCTCACACA
The DNA here is from genome assembly GCF_002162155.2 of Triticum dicoccoides. Classification (NCBI taxonomy): domain Eukaryota; kingdom Viridiplantae; phylum Streptophyta; class Magnoliopsida; order Poales; family Poaceae; genus Triticum; species Triticum dicoccoides. Next base: position 354,154,523 of record NC_041393.1, read on the forward strand.
ACCCCACGTAGGTGGTGTACATACACAAGAAGAGAATAGGTGCACGTACTCATGCTTCGTGCCTAGTCACACCCGCGCGGGTACACGGTGGAGCTCATTTCTATATGAAATGGCAGCCCACATGCTAATTTGAACGCGTGTAGTGGTTGTTTACCTACGGAGGTCATGTACCACGCGTGCACGAAACAAAGTTCGACTTGATGCGTTGGCGCATTATTTTTAAATAAAGTTATATCGCTCAATGGCACGTACACAGAATATGGAACGATTTTTATGGAGAAAAAGGTAGTCTGCTCCACTATATACAATGGAGCCTACCTGCCTGGATTTGTCTCTCTTCAGAGTATCTCACACAAGGCTGCGGTGGCCTCTCTCTCTCTCACCATTGGTCACTGATCCGGCCGCATCCCGTCCGCCTGCGGAAAGGGAGGATGTGCATCGTTTCTCTGTTCGACAGCGCCGAGGCAGCACGTCCCGATCAGCGGTACATGTCGTTCTCTCTAACCAAGCTCCGGCGCGGTAGGGCCTATGCCACCTGCTCGCTGCTGTATGGGCAGATCCCGCCCGCCGCCGCTCACCTAGTTACATCCTGACGACCTCCAGGTATCCCCTCCGACCTTGCTCCACTGCCTATCTTCCCACGTCGCGGCATGTGGAAAATCTTGCATGTGGATCTTCCATAGTTCTTTGCCCAAAACGTAGCTCGTCCGGCGTACTTTCCATATTGCAATCTCGTCCTCACACCGTTTTAGAAAAACACAATCGTGTTGTTATCTTCCCTTAGGACAAGGAATAGGCTTATTTTTTGTCGTTGCATGTGTCATCAACTGTTATTGGCCAGTAATTGTTTCCTTTCTACCTCTTTTTTGCAAATAGGGCTATCCATTTCACCTTGTTGCTATTGCGACCTTTTTGTGAACTGCACAAATCACTTTTTTCTTAAGAGTGTTTTGTGCAGTTGTACTAAAATGTCACACGGGTAACGTCTCTACATTTCAGTGCGACTGCACAAAGGGAGATTTGTTTTGCTCTATCCTCCTCATCCAACTTCGAGCCAAATCTTCTCCAACTAGTTAGTCTTAAGAGAGACTGCAAAGGTGACCAGCTTCTTTTTGTGTGTTTATTGTTTCATCAGGAGTCCTGTATTATCGTAATCACACTTAATATCTTTGGAACAGGGATGCTCAGCTCTATTTCAGTGGAACTGCACAAAATGATCGGAATGTTGCATGCTCCAGACAGCTACTTTTTTCCCAACATGCCTTGTTGATTTAGACAGAGCTGGGGGGATGCTGTTGCCAATGAAAGCATGGATCAATTTTAATTTAACACCTTCTCACAACTTTGTCTTCAGTTGTGATGTAAATATTAGCTCTGATCTGCTAATCATTAAGATGCATTAGCAAGGAAGTTATTTTTTTATTGTTTCCGAAAGAGCATCGATGGCAAGACACACGAAACAAAAGCTAAAAACTCAGAGCATTGTACAATTTCATGTTGCTGGAAAATTATTTGTATAGTACGTCAATTATGTAAACAAATGATGGAAGCTTGATAGCATTGCGAGAAGCCTCTTCAGCATCCAGATCCATGTGCCATGCACAAAATTATACTCCTCCGTTCCAAAATATTTTTCTTTTTACAAATTTCAAATGGGCATATTTTAGAGTGTAGATTCACTCATTTTTCTTCGTATGTAATCACTTGTTGAAATCTCTAGAAAGACAAATACTCCAGAGTATATTTAAGAACCGAGGGAGTAGTGCACAACCGCATGGGAGACTCAGCCCGGTCGTTGTGCCGCATTAATAGTGAGTAATGAGTAGTCAAATCATAAGCTCCACCTTTCCCACTGTAAGTTGCTCGGAAGAAGCAACCATCAATACGCTCTTCTTTGAATCCGCTCATACTACTCCATCTGTCACTGTTTATAGAGCGCGCTTCAAAAAAATCTTTGGGACCAAGGCGACTAGAGATCGGTCGGAAAAATACCATTGGTAGTTATAGCACGGCGTCTATTACTAGAGGAAATAATGTGTACACACATGCATGCAGTGCTTCCACCCTGGGTACACACATGCATGCACTTACTCCACTCCGTAGTACATCAAGAGAAAAACTTGGACTTGATTACGGTTACCACGCCCTAATTAATTGAGCATTAAACCAAACGCATCTAAAACTCTCTTGTGGTGGAAATGCATTGAGAGAAATGCATCCGAATGAAGCGCCCCCTGTAAACTGTGACGGAGGGAGGAGTAGTATGAAGGTGCAAAACCAAGTACGCGTATGGCCAGTCGGTCAACGCACCTCCTCTTGGCATATCACTGACATGTGGGACCGGAGTGTGAGAAAACCGATCTCAATTGACGGAAAAACGGTTAACCCACCGTTCCTTGAGAGAAACGAGGAGCGAGAACACACAGACGGGCTCGCAGGGAGGCCAAGATATATTCGAGCATGGTTGATTGATATCATCATTACATGTTCGATGTTTTTTAATACTATACTATTGGGCTGCTGTTTTCCGCCCTTCTCCCGAATAAATGTGTACTTTATCAGAGATTAAAATAAAATAAGAGTACGGACACTCCACCATGCGGTTCTAGTAGTAGTACTACTCATACTACTAAACCTTGCGCTTGGCTCTTCGCCTCTTCGTGAAGTCGAACAATGATGGTACTCCGCATGTTGGGTACTACAGTGTATGCCTCTGGCAATCTGACACCGAATGAACTGATGCATGTCCACCGCCTAGGCGAGGGTAGGTTGCATTAGTCAAAAGGCGTAACCGAGCTTCACCTTGTCCTGCAAGCTTCTCCTCGTTCTACGAGTTGATGGGACACACCAAAAAGTAGTGCTAGTCCATACTCCCTCCTTTCCAGTTAATATGGCTTAATCTTTTTTGCGGGTAAATGAGAGAGCTTTATTCATATATAAGCATTCTTAGGACGATCAGCCAAGAGACTGGTCACTAGAAAGCGAGGTACCCCGCAAAAAAAGGAAGCGAGGTGTTTCATCAAGCCAGCTCTCGGCCACATTCAAAGTGCAGCAAGCACGGTTCGCACAAAGATGTGCCGCAAGGTTTGCTGACCTGTTTACATGTTGAATAACAAAAAAGAGGAAATATTAGCGAGCGCTCCTATTTGTAACAGGATATGAGCCAGAATTAAGCAAGAATTATGGTGAGTGTTCCATGCAATCAACTTCCATTATCACATGCGAGAACCCTCGAAGAGAACCAAATGTGTTGAAGATTGCTTTATCACATTTTTAAAATATAGTAAGAGTGCAGACGCTCCTCCATCCGGTTCCTACTAGTATAGTACATACCTCTATAGACTATAGTAGTAGTACTAGTATTAGTAAACTTTGCGCTTGGTTGTTCGCCTCTTCGGGAAGTCGAACAATAATAGTACTAGTATAGTGTATGCTTCTGGCAATCTGACACCGAATTAACTGTTGCACGAGCGAGGGAGAGCTTGCATTAGTCAAAAGTTTCTCCTTGTCCTGCGAGCCATCGCGTGCAAGCTTCTCCCGTCCTGCAAGCTTCTCCTCATTCAGCAAGTTGACGGGACACAGCAAAGTAATGCTAGTCCATATTGCCTCCTCTCCAGTTAATATGGCTTAATTTCAAACGAGATAAATACACTATCTGTCACTGTATATTTGTAAAAATACGATCGGTGGACTTCATAATACGCTCATTGTGCTCAATATATGCATTTTCCGGTGTTTATACGGTCACTAGCTCACCCTAGCTGAGTATGTGTGTGCATGCACATGTAGGTTGAGCACTTGAGTGTGACCGTGTGTGTTCCGTCATGTGCTCGGACATGCATGCATTAGGGCGTCGCGCGCGTTTTTGCATCCATGTGTACGTGTGACTATTGCATGCATGCATGAGGTTGTAGTCCCTTACATTCACATGTTCATAAGTAAATGCTTTGCCAAAATGTTGCATGCAAGGTTTAATCATTCGTTGTTCACGCATGCATTCCCGATATTAATACATTGGTAAAGATAATTTTCTTGAGTAAAACGAGCCCATGAATTGAGTACAAAGGGGACCAATAAGCCAGGACAGAGGGAGTACCAGTAGTGAACCGAAAGGAGGGAGTAGGGACTAGTAGTACAATACTACGTAACAACATGCAGTAACAAAATTTCTCTATGCGCATCATGTCTATGTGTCATGCAAGAAAATAGAGATAAGTACAAGTGAGACTCAGGAACGGTCATACACATAGGGGGAGTACGTGTAGGGGCCACTAAGGAGCAGTCAAATCACACAGTAAGTTAGTCGGAAGAAGCAACCATCATTTCACTCTTCAATGACACGTTCGCAATATAAAATGGTTGGTATGGAGAGAAAAAGAAAACCACTATATATACACTAGCATGAGCCTAAGCTACAAGCCTGCTTGCTTGGCTTGCTCTCTTCACAAGCATAGAACGACGGTGGCCACACCACTGGTCACATATCCGGCCTGATCCCGCCGCTGGGGGAAGGGAACAATGCTCTGCGTAGACGCGGTCGACATCGGCGAGGGAGAAAACCCACAGTCGGTGCGACCCAATCGGAGGTTCCCGCGGTATGGACTGATGATGCATCCCAACCGCCCTTCTATCTACATCCTGACGTCCCAGGTATTACATCTTCCTTTTGGAGCCGGCTTGCTCCACTGCTGCAGCTCCCCACGTAGCTCCATCTCCATGTCGATCTTTCTCTACTTCTACCAGCTTCTATTTGTGGTGAGTTTATGTCTCATGAACTAGTGCCAGTACTATTATTCTAATCACACTTCTTCAATATCTTTGCCATCAGGGATGCTCAGCTCGATTTTAGTGGAACTGCACAAAAGCATCATACGATCCGAGGGTGTCAGCCGTCTTTCCTTCGATAGGTTCTACCTAGCCACGATCTGACGCAACACGGCCATGGGCAGAATTTGACATCAAGGTACCAAAAGCCTCAACACAAATCTTCAACGCAGCTGCTCGCTGGTCCCTATGGGATGGAAACACTGCACTCTTTTGGGAAGATAAATGGCTCGAAGGCCACCGGATCGGAGAGATCGCACCCTTGGCATACGGGCGAGTCAGGAAGAAAATAAGAAGAACATGCACTGTCCCCCATGCGCTTCTGAATGACAATTGGGTCACCCAGGTGAGCCCGGAGGTCACTTCTGAATCGTTATGTGAATACCTGCAATTGTGGACGATGATCCAAGGAGTCGAGCTTGACCCAGCACAGAATGATGTCATCTCTTGGACATGGGAAACAAGCGGATGCTACTCAGCACGGACCGCCTATGCAGCCAAGTTTTGGGGCCGGCAGGTCGTCCCCACGGCCGAATTCACATGGAAATCAAGGGCACCAGCGCCATGTTGTTTCTTCACATGGCTCGCAATCCAGGACAGATGATGGACGTCCGATCGGCTAGCAAGACGTGGACTGGATCACCAAGACTGCTGCCCTATGTGCAGCCAAGAAGAGGAGAGCATAAACCACATTCTACTTCAGTGTGTTGTCGCACGGGAAGTGTGGACAGTGATCGGCCATACCTTGCGCAAGCCGGAGTGGATACCTACTGTGATTGACAGCCTCGGGTCATGGTGTCAAGGCAAGGGAGGAAGAAGGCATGCCGAGAGGGATGCAAATGCAGTCATCATTCTAGGACTATGGCAAATATGGAAGCATTGCAACTCTTCGTTTTTGACGGAGCCACACCTTCAAAGAACAGAATCATTCAAGCATTCGTCCGAGAGGGCCGTATATGGAAGCAAGCGGGCATTCTACGAGGAGACATGGACGCCTTCTTTGCAGAGGTGGACGAGTGGGCAGTGGAGCGTAGGTAGACATAAGAGAGAGCGGTGGAGGGTGGAGTTAGTGTACAATGTATATATGTAATCTGTAACACTAACATGGACGGGCTCTTTACCCCGATCCCTTCTTTATAATATAGTACGCACACTCGTGCGTATTCAAGAAAAAATCTTGTTTAGGGTTTAGGGTTTAAGTCGTAGTGACCCCATCAGTAGTTTTTCTTTTGTATACGCTCTCACAACTTTTGTCTTTATTTGTGAAGTAAATATTGGCTATGATCTGTGAATCACTGAGATGCATCAGCATGTGTAATAGTTTTCCTTTGTATTTGATTAAATGTTGTAACGGAGCAACCTTGGAGTAGGAATGAAAAAGGAGTGGAAAGTTTCCGTTTTTCCGGAGAAAAAATGGAAACGGAGAGAAACCAATGTTTCATTTCGTTTGATCGCGCCATCGAGCAAAACCAACATTTAAATCACGTCTGTCGCGTTCGTGTCTCACCCTCCTCCATGGCTCGACCCCACAGGTCGCTCGGCATGCCACTCACCGCAAGCCGAGTATATGATAACTTTCCTGCCTGCTTGTCGATGAATCGCGCCATGGAGTACTAGCACTACTAGAAGAGATTGATGAGTTGGGGGAGGACAGCTAGCTGTAGCATGGACTCCCAAGAACTTTTTACATGCATGTTGTGGCCGTTATTGTGACGTTTGAACATGGAGCAGTCGCGTGCACCGGGAAGCGGCGCAGGCGACGCTCTCTCGGCCGGCGCACCACTTCAATGCCGGCGCCAGTGAGAGGTCGCGTCCGCTCTGGACGGGCATGAATGCAGCACTGGCTGTTTTGGGCAGGAAGCACGCGCGGGTGATGAAGAGAGTTCGGGTTCGTCAGGAGCGGGCGTGGCAGTGGTTCGGACGCCCGCAAACAAGAGATGATGTACGTTAATATTGTTGAGTATATAATTAACAACGTAAATAATGTGCCAGTTGGACAAATATGATTGGAGATGGAATTTTATGTAAACACGGATATGCATGTCTATGTCTATGTGTATGTGCGTGACGACTCTCGTGGCCTGGAAGCGGGGGCATGTTTTTGATCGAGTTTTCTTTCTTGGTACGTTAAAAAATTGTCCGCCAGTTTTCGTTTCTTTTTTCCGGGAACACGCGTATTCTATTTAAAACCACTACTATTGGGAGATTTTTTTACTCCATTATAGCCTCTTGTATCATAGGGTTTCTCGTGTCTCGCTCTCTCATCCTCTCCATATCAAAACAAGATGACAGTGTCCACTCTATCTCTCTCCTCATCGGTGGTCACAGATCCGGCTGAATTCCGTCTGCTGCGGGAGGTGAGGAGATGCAGCGTTGACGTTGTCGCCATAGGCGATGGAGGAAGCCGATGCACACCATCCTCTCGGAGCCAGCGTTGGCACGGGTGAAGGTCCTCTACGCCCTTGTTCGCTGCCGTCATGTGGGCAGATCCCGCCCACTGGCCTAAGCGACATCTCGCCCACCTGAGGTATAACTTCTTGTACTGGTCCAGTTCCCCAGGTCGCTGCATGCGGGTTTTCTTCTGTGCGACTACTCCCCAGCTCCCCTTGTATAGTAGCTAGGGTTCGTCGGCTAGTCCAACATCACCTACTATGATAGAGGAAATGCCACTCGAAAAGTTGTCCTGATTTATGCTTCGGTGGAGGTATACATGTTGTTTCAACAAAAAGTACATGGTGGTTGTGCGGTCATTGTCCATATGCTCCTATTGCTACTGCTAATCTAATACTATCACTGGTTAAATGAAGAAATGGTTTTTTTCTCGGGTATCTTGGTTTACTTCCCATCATGATAATCATGATGCTTCTGTTTGTTGGTGTACTTTTCATTAATTCTTATTGACAATTCAGATGTCGTTGTTAATCTTGTACCACTGCCAAAACAAAGTAACAACACTATATCCCTTTTTTATATTTTTTTGCAAGCAACGGTGCGTATCTCCATACCCGGGCATGTCTTCCTCAATTTTAATGGAACTGCACAAAATTAGATGGTCATTGTTGTTCCACCTCATTGTCCTTTGCCACGTGGTTCTTCCTTCCTCGAGCTTGATTACTGAGAAGAAATAGACCATAGTGAGGATTGGTCGAACTTCATAGGTGCCTCACCCTAACTTGATGCCAAATGGATGATGCATCACCGCGATGACCTATCGATGCTCATGGTTGCGCCTCATGTTGCATCGGCTGGTGAAGCTGATCGATTTTCAATGAAAAACAAGTTGTCTTCCATCAGTGCTCTTTGCTTGTTACCCACAAAGATGATATCCTTCATCAGTTCACCTTGGTTGCGTTGGAGATGCAGTCGTCTTTCACATTGGTACAATTTTATCACACAATTGGCTATGAACCAAATGTTTCCTCGAAGAAGGATCGACGTTGGTACTAAGAGCATAAGTTTTGTATTGATTTCTAAGCCTTCTCACAACTTTGTCTTCAGTTCCCCTGTAATTTTATTTGTCTAGCTATTAACTTTGATTAAAAAATGGTGTGGACTAAAAACATGGATGGACGTAGTAGCCCTCCATTTTTATTTACTCCGCATATTAGATTTGACTGAAGTTAAACTTTGTAAAGTTTGACCAAGTTTAGGCCGAACACAACAAACCATAATTATTGAGAGAGGGCAAATTGTACATACTCTCAAACCTTTCCGATAATTGAAATTAAAATTCTTTATTTGTACACTCTCACACGTTTCCAATAATTTGGCGCATGTGTGGTTGTTCACTTAAGGGAGGGTAGTGTACTGCACGTGAAGGACAGGAAGTGCGACAAGGACGCGTGGATCATTAGTTTATCGGAAGTAGTAGTTTTATTCACTGGTACGTTAAATAAAGAGTTTTGTTTCGTACTTACACAATTTAAAATGATTGTTATGGAGAGAATAAGAAAACCACTCCACTATATATTAGTCGTATACACGAGTACTATATGGACGCATCTTCATTGATTTAGTGCACCTGCCTTTGGGTTTATCACAGGTGGGCCCAAAATGTGGCTGGCCCACCTGTCATATAGCCAAGAGCAGATGCAGTTAAGGCACCGGAGCTCAGTCCGTACTACAGTATATATGTAGACTATATAAGCTAGAGCCTCAATGCTTGTTCGCTAGGATTTGCACTCTCCACACTCTCACCACACTACATATACATTTACACGCTGGAGGCTCAGTGTTCTTTTGCTAGGGTTTGCTATATTCACAGTCTCTCACCCTCTTCACTAGATCAAAACAAGACTGCGTTGGCCTCTTGTCTCTCTCCCCCCCTCACAACTGGTGAAGGAGGCGTCTGGATCCCGTCGCATCAGGAAGGGGAGGAGGTGCAGCGTTCACTCTATCGCTTTCGGCGAGGGAGGCAATCCACTGCCAGCTGTGTTGTTCTCTTTCACCCAGCGCCTGTGAGGGAGGGCCACCGACCCCTTCTTCCTTGCCGTCATATGTAGTGTGGGCAGATTTGGCCTCCCGTCGCACGCCTTTCCACATCCTGACGACCCTAAGGTATAAGTTTCTCTGAAACCGTCATTGTTCTAGCTGCATGCAGATATTTTTCGATTATGTAATCGAATCTAGGTCTTAGTTCAAAGAGAAAAGAAGGGTGTGGTGGGGTGGAGCATGAATCTAGGACGTGGTTCAATGAGGGAAGGAGGGAGGGAAAGTAGTATAGACTAGCTATCCAGCCGCTTTGTTGGTCGAAAAGGGAAAAGGGGGGTAAGCCACTACACACATCTGTAAGGAACCGACCTCTTTGTTGAAAAGGGAAAGAAACTGGGGGTCGGGTAGTTTGTCCAGGACTAGATCTGCTGCCCTCACATAGGAAAAAGGTTCAAAGAGAACAAATATGGGACCAACACAGATATGATGCTTGGCTACATACTCTGCATCACCCATTTATACGTGTGGACGCACATGGTGCTGGCATGTCCCATGTCCCATACAACTATTTTGCTGTTGTTAATCTAAGAATACCTCTGGAAAATTGAAGCAATGCCACTGTTAAAAGTAAATTACATTTTTTAACGAATGTTGTTCAAGAGAATGTCTCTGTTAATATGAATCAATGCAACCGTTTTAGAAGTGCTACTATCCTACTTTGTTTTCCATCAAGATAAGTTAGATGCTTCTTTTTGTTGTCGTTTGTTTCATCCTCCTTTATGGGCCAGTAATTGTTTCCTTTTTTGCCTCTGTTAAAACAGGGATATCTATTCAACTTGTTGCTATAGCAAACTTAAATGTCACACCAACGACTTTGCTTGATTTCAGTGCAACTGCACAAAACGAGATTGGGTTTCCTATTTGTGTCGGTAGATTCGTAGGTGATCTTGGGTGCATCATGACAGGTTGGTACTTGCCTTCATCCACATGATCGTGCAGTGTGTTTTGAGATATTGTGCTACTTGTATTGGTACTGTTTTAAATAAATGTTGAATTGAAGCTATTGTATTGCTCCCTTTTCCCATTAAGTAGTGAACAAAAATGGTACCAACCCAGACATGATGCTTGTTGCTTTGTTACAACAAACTCTGCATCACCCCCTTTATAAGTAGATGGAAGCACATGGTGTTGTTGCGCCCACTCTCCCCTGGAACTGTTTATGCTTTTTGTTAATCTAATGCCGCTGGTAAAATTAAGCAATGCCACTCTCATAATTAACTATTGAATCTTAGTTCAAAACTGCAACACTTGTTAGGGATTGGCAAAATTACCATTTTTGTGGCCGCATGTTTCATCCTCCTTTATTTGCCAGTAATTGATTCCTTTTTTGCCTATGTTAAAACAGAGATATCTATTCAACTTGTTGCTATTGCGACATTTTGCTTCGCTACGTGAAACACTTATGTTTTAAGAGTGTTTTGTGTAGTTCAACTTGAATGTCACACCGACAACTTTGCTTAATTTTGGTGGAACTACACAAAAGGAGATCGACATTTGTTTTAAGTCTTCCTCGCGAGTTGTTTAAAATCTTGGTCTCATCCACATGATGGTGCAGTGTGCTTTGAGATGTTGTGCCACTTGTATTGGTACTATTTTGGATAAATGTTGAATTCAAGCCATTTAACTGTTGTCTTTTACCATTAAGTGAGCAAAAATTGTTCCAACCCAAACATGATGCTTGTTTCTTTGGTATAACAAAAGTCTGCATCACCCCCTTTATTAGTAGATGGAAGCACATGGTGTTGTTGCACCCACTCTCCCCTTGAACTGTTTATGCTTTTCATTAATCTCATGCCGCTGATATAATTAAGCAATGCCACTCTCAGAATTAACTACTGAATCTTAGTTCAAAACTGCAACACTTGTTAGGGATTGGCGGGATTACCATTTTTGTGGCCGCATGTTTCATCCTCCCTTATTTGTCAGTAATTGATTCCTTTTTTGCCTCTGTTAAAACAGGGATATCTATTCAACTTGTTGCTATTGCGACATTTTGCTTCGCTACGCGAAACACTTATGTTTTAAGAGTGTTTTGTGTAGTTCAACTTGAATGTCACACCGACGACTTTGCTTAATTTTGGTGGAACTGCACAAAAGGAGATCGGATTTTCATATATGTGTTGGGATTTCTTTCAAGTCCTCCTCATGAGTTGTTTCAATCTTGGTCAAGAAAGGTCAGTACCGACTTTCATCCACATGATGCTGCAGTGTGCTTTGAGATGTCGTGGTACTTGTATTGATATTGTTTTGGATTAATGTTGAATTGAAGCTATTGAACTGCTGTCTTTTACCATTAAGTGAGCAAAAATTGTTCCAACCCAGACATGATGCTTGTTTCTTTGTTACAACAAAACTCTGCATCACCCCCTTTATAAGTAGATGGAAGCACATGATGTTGTTGTGCCCACTCTCCCCTGGAAATGTTTATGCTTTTTGTTAATCTAATGTCGCTGGTAAAGTTAAGCAATGCCACTCTCAGAATTAATTAACTACTGAATCTTAGTTCAAAACTGCAACACTTGTTAGGGATTCGCGGGATTGCCATTTTTGTGGCCGCATGTTTCATCTGCCTTTTTGGCTAGTAATTGATTCCTTTTTTGCCTCTGTTAAAACGAATTAGTCGCATTGTTTTAGGAATGGTACTATCCTACTTTGTAGTTCTTTCTACATGTTTAACCAAGGTATTGTTAAGATAATGTCTCTGTTAAAATGAATCACTCGCATTGTTTTAGGAATGGTACTTTCTGCTTTGTCGTTCTTTATACAAGTTGAAACAAGGCATTGTTAAGATAATGTCTCGGTTAATATGAATGAATCACACTGATGGAGAATTGCTACTCTCCTGCTATGTTTCACATTAAGATAAGGTAGATCAGTAGATGTTCTTCTTCTGGGAGTACAAGTCATCAACCGTTATTTCTCAGTAATTGTTTCCCTTATACCTATTGTTGCTTACAGGGATATCAAAATTAAAGCTTGGTTTTATTCTAACTTTGATTTTAGTTGAACTGCACAAAAGGAGCCAATGTGTCTAAGGCAAACTACTACATTACTGGGTCCAGTTGGTTGTACCACTTTGCAGAAAGAAGCAGTCACTGTTTGCACTACATTATAGAAGGAATGATCAAGAAGCTTTATAGAGTATTAGTAGACGCTAGTGACATGACTAGTCTGCAGAGAGCATAGGCAACTCTACAACACATGGAGTGCACTGGGCAAAAAGTGCCCAAACAAGTACAAGAAGCCATGACAAGACTCCAAGTCTATCAATGTCATTCTAAGCAACAATGATGGGGCATCTGGGTATGGTAATCTGTTTACCGTACTTTCGGTTTATTAGTCCACCGATTGGTGGGTTGACAGTGGGGCCAATATTCATGTGTGTGCTGATGTGTATTTGTTTTTTGTAGCATATAAATATGAAATCCAAAGGGATGCTCAGCTTGATTTTAGTGGAACTGCACAAAATGTTGAGATGGTTTGTGTCCTCCATAATACTTCATCATGCACAATACATCGAATGGTTCTCTAATCATTCGTTGTCACCTTGAGCCACCGGACTATCAGCTGACAAACTGATGAGAAACCTTGCCCGTTCCACAATCATTGGCATTACATATTTTGAATGGGAAAAGCTTGTCAAAGTTTAATCATTGATGTTAGCAAGAATACATTAGTTTAATATATTGGAATTGGAAAATCTAGTCAAATTTTTCTCATTGATGTTAGCCAGAAGACATGCATTTGATATTTTTGAGTTGGACGCCCTTTGCTGTGAGCAGCGTCGATCGTTTTTTCCTATTCATGTGTTCAGTTTAGAAGTAAATAGTTACTCTGTTGAGATGCATAGTCAAATGAATGTTGACTTATGTAAGGTATTTTAAGAGTTTGTTCTGAATATTGTCTATGTAATGTCAGGCCTTGTGTGTTCGATTGCAAAGCTGAGCTTGGAATGTTGTGGCATGCGGCATCACGAGCTGTTCACTATGCCTCCTAAAAATAATGCTTCGTATTGTTTTGCATGTTGATCTAATGCGAGTGATTTTCTTGTTAAGAAGATCATCCTCTTCTGTTGTTTCTGTGCTTAAGAAGTTCATCGTCTTATGTTTCATTCGTAGCCTATACGACAAGTTGGTGTTGGAAATATGCCCTAGAGGCAATAATAAAATTGTTATTATTATATTTCTTTGTTCATGATAATAGTCTATTATTCATGCTATAATTGTGTTATTCAAAAATCATAATACACGTGTGAATACATAGACCACAACGTGTCCCTAGTGAGCCTCTAGTTGACTAGCTCGTTGATCAATAGATAGTCGTGGTTTCCTGACTATGGGCATTGGATGTCATTGATAACGGGATCACATCATTAGGAGAATGATGTGATGGACAAGACCCAATCCTAAGCATAGCTCAAAGATCGTGTAGTTCGTTTAGCTAGAGCTTTTCCAAATGTCAAGTATAATTTCCTTAGACCATGAGATTGTGCAACTCCTGGATACCGTAGGAGTGCTTTGGGTGTGCCAAACGTCACAACGTAACTGGGTGACTATAAAGGTACACTACGGGTATCTCCGAAAGTGTCTTTTGGGTTGGCACGAATCGAGACTGGGATTTGTCACTCCGTATGACAGAGAGGTATCTCTGGGCCCACTCGGTAATGCATCATCATAATGAGCTCAATGTGACCAAGTGTCTGGTCACAGGATCATGCATTACGGTACGAGTAAAGTGACTTGCCGGTAACGAGATTAAACGAGGTATTGGGATACCGACGATCATATCTCGGGCATGTAATGTACCGATTGACAAAGGAAATTGTATATGGGATTACTTGAGTCCTCGACATCGTGGTTCATCCAATGAGATCATCGAGGAGCATGTGGGAGCCAACATGGGTATCCAGATCCCGCTGTTGGTTATTGACCGGAGAGGCGTCTCGGTCATGTCTGCATGTCTCCCGAACCCGTAGGGTCTACACACTTAAGGTTCGGTGACGCTAGGGTTGTAGAGATATGAGTATGCAGTAAACCAAAAGTTGTTCGGAGTCTCGGATGAGATCCTGGACGTCACGAGGAGTTCCGAAATGGTCCGGAGGTAAAGAATTATATATAGGAAGTGAAGTTTCGGCCATCGGGAAAGTTTCAGGGGTTACCGGTATTGTATCGGGACCACCGGAAGATTCCCGGGGGTCCACCGGGTGGGGCCACCTATCCCGGAGGGCCCCATGGGCTGAAGTGGGAGGGGAACCAGCCCCTGGTGGGCTGGTGCGCCCCCCCTTGGGACCCCCTGCGCCTAGGGTTGGAAACCCTAGGGGTGGGGGGTGCCTCCACTTGCCTTGGGGGGCAAGCCACCCCCTTGGCCGCCGCCCCCCTAGGAGATCCCACCTCCTAGGGCTGGCGCCCCCCCCCCTAGTGGCCCTATATAAAGAGGGGGAGGGAGGGCAGCCGCACCCAAGCTCTTGGCGCCTCCCTCTCCCCTTGCTACACCTCTCCCTCTCGCAGACGCTTGGCGAAGCCCTGCCGAGATCGCTGCTGCATCCACCACCACGCCGTCGTGCTGCTGGATCTTCATCAACCTCTCCTTCCCCCTTGCTGGATCAAGAAGGAGGAGACGTCTCCCTGACCGTACGTGTGTTGAACGCGGAGGTGCCGTCTGTTCGACGCTAGGATCTCCGGTGATTTGGATCACGACGAGTACGACTCCCTCAAGCCCGTTCTCTTGAACGCTTCCGCTCGCGATCTACAAGGGTATGTAGATGCACTCCTCTCTCTCTCGTTGCTAGATGAACTCATAGATTGATCTTGGTGAAACCGTAGGAAAATTTTTATTTTCTGCAATGTTCCCCAATAGTGGCATCATGAGCTAGGTCTATGCGTAGTTCTCTTTGCACGAGTAGAACACAAATTTGTTGTGGGCGTAGATGTTGTCAACTTTCTTGCCACTACTAGTCTTATTTTGCTTCAGTGGTATTGTGGGATGAAGCGGCCCGGACCGACCTTACACGTACGCTTACGTGAGACAGGTTCCACCGACTAACATGCACTAGTTGCATAAGGTGGCTAGCAGGTGTCTGTCTCTCCCACTTTAGTTGGAGCGGATTCGATGAAAAGGGTCCTTATGAAGGGTAAATAGAAGTTGACAAATCACGTTGTGGCTTTCACGTAGGTAAGAAAACGTTCTTGCTAGAATCCTATTGCAGCCACGTAAAACATGCAACAATAATTAGAGGACGTCTAACTTGTTTTTGCAGCATGTGATTGTGATGTGATATGGCCAAAAGTTGTGATGAATGATGAATGATATATATGTGATGTATGAGATCATGTTCTTGTAATAGGAATCACGACTTGCATGTCGATGAGTATGACAACCGGCAGGAGCCATAGGAGTTGTCTTAATTATTGTATGACCTGCGTGTCAATGATTTAACGCCATATAATTACTTTACTTTATTGCTAAACGGTTAGCCATAGTTGGTGAGCAACCCCATGGAGACACGATGATGGAGATCATGGTGTCATGCCGGTGACGAAGATGATCATGGAGCCCCGAAGATGGAGATCAAAGGAGCTATATGATATTGGCCATATCATGTCACTACTATTTGATTGCATGTGATGTTTATCATGTTTTTGCATCTTGTTTACTTAGAACGACGGTAGTAAATAAGATGAACCCTCATAATAATTTCAAGAAAGTGTTCCCCCTAATTGTGCGTCGTTGCGAAAGTTCGTTGTTTTCGAAGCACCACGTGATGATCGGGTGTGATAGATTCTAACGTTCACATACAATGGGTTTAAGACAGATTTACACACGCATAAACACTTAGGTTAACTTGACGAGCCTAGCATGTACAGACAAGGCCTCGGAACACAAGATACCGAAAAGTCGAACATGAGTCATATGGAAGATATGATCAACATGGAGATGTTCACCGATGATGACTAGTCCGTCTCACGTGATGATCAGACACGGCCTAGTCTACTCGGATCATGTAACACTTAGATGACTAGAGGGATGTATAATCTGAGTGGGAGTTCATTAAATATTTGATTAGATTAACTTAATTATCATGAACTTAGTCTAAAATCTTTACAATATGTCTTGTAGATCAAATGGCCCACGTTACCCTCAACTTCAACGCGTTCCTAGAGAAAACCAAGCTGAAAGATGATGGCAGCAACTATACGGACTGGGTCCGGAACCTGAGGATCATCCTCATAGCTGCCAAGAAAGATTATGTCCTAGAAGCACCGCTAGGTGAAGCTCCCATCCCAGAGAACCAAGACATTATGAACGCTTGGCAGTCTCGTGCTGATGATTACTCCCTTGTTCAGTGCGGCATGCTTTACAGCTTAGAACCGGGGCTCCAAAAGCGTTTTGAGCAACACAGAGCATATGAGATGTTCGAAGAGCTGAAAATGGTTTTCCAAGCTCATGCCCGGGTCGAGAGATGTGAAGTCTCCGACAAGTTCTTCAGCTGTAAGATGGAGGAAAATAGTTCTGTCAGTGAGCACATACTCAAGATGTATGGGTTGCACAACCGCTTGACTCAGCTGGGAGATAATCTCCCGGATAACGCAGTCATTGACAGAATCCTCCAGTCGCTCCCACCGAGCTACAAGAGCTTTGTGATGAACTTCAATATGCATGGGTGGAAAAGACCATTCCTGAGGTATATTCAATGCTGAAATCAGCGGAGGTAGAGATCAAGAAAGAACATCAAGTGTTCATGGTGAATAAAACCACTAAGTTCAAGAAAGGAAAGGGTAAGAAGAACTTCAAGAAGGACGGCAAGGGAGTTGCCGCGCCCAGTAAGCCAGTTGCCGGGAAGAAGTCAAAGAATGGACCCAATCCTGAAACTGAGTGCTTTTATTGCAAGGGAAGCAGACACTAGAAGCGGAACTGCCCCAAGTACTTAGCGGACAAGAAGGTCGGCAACACTAAAGGTATATGTGATATACATGTAATTGATGTGTACCTTACCAGTACTCGTAGTAGCTCCTGGGTATTTGATACCGGTGCGGTTACTCATATTTGTAACTCAAAGCAGGAACTGCGGAATAAACGGAGACTGGTGAAGGACGAGGTGACGATGCGCATCGGGAATGGTTCCAAGGTCGATGTGATCGCCGTCGGCACGCTACCTCTACATTTACCTACGGGATTAGTTTTAAACCTCAATAATTGTTATTTAGTGCCAAGTTTGAGCATGAACATTGTATCTGAATCTCGTTTAATACGAGATGCTACTCATTTAAATCCGAGAATAATGGTTGTTCTATTTATATGATAGATATGTTTTATGGTCATGCCCTGATGGTCAATGGTTTATTCTTAATGAATCTCGAACGTGATGTTACACATATTCATAGTGCGGATACCAAAAGATGTAAAGTTGATAATGATAGTCCCACATACTTGTGGCACTACCGCCTTGGTCACATTGGTGTCAAGCGCATGAAGAAGCTCCATGCTGATGGACTTTTAGAGTCTCTCGATTATGAATCATTTGACACATGTGAACCATGCCTCATGGGCAAAATGACCAAGACTCCGTTCTCCGGAAGAATGGAGTGAGCAACCAACTTATTGGAAATCATACATACTGATGTGTGCGGTCCAATGAGCGTTGAGGCTCACGGAGGATATCGTTATGTTCTCACTCTCATTGACGACTTGAGTAGATATGGGTATGTCTACTTGATGAAACACAAGTCTGAGACCTTTGAAAAGTTCAACGAATTTCAGAATGAGGTAGAGAATCAACGTGGCCGAAAGATAAAGTTCCTACGATCAGATCGTGGAGGAGAATATTTGAGTCATGAATTTGGTACGCACTTAAGGAAATGTGGAATCGTTTCACAACTCACGCCGCCTGCAACACCTCAGCGTAACGGTGTGTCCGAATGTCGTAATCGCACTTTGTTGGATATGGTGCGATCTATGATATCTCTTACCGATTTACCGCTATCTTTTTGGGGATACGCTCTAGAGACAGCTACATTCACTTTAAATAGGGCACCGTCTAAATCCGTTGAGACGACACCGTATGAATTATGGTTTGGGAAGAAACCTAAGCTATCGTTTCTAAAAGTTTGGGGATGCAATGCTTATGTCAAGAAACTTCAACCTAAAATGCTCGAACCCAAGTCGGAAAAATGCGTCTTCATAGGATACCCTAAGGAAACTATTGGGTATACCTTCTACCTCAGATCCGAAGGCAAGATCTTTATTGCCAAGAACGGGTCCTTTCTGGAGAAAGAGTTTATCTCGAGAGAAGTAAGTGGGAGGAAAGTGGAACTTGATGAAGTACTACCTCTTGAACCGGTGAGTAGCGCAGCTCGGGAAGATGTTCCTGTGGTGCCAACAGCAACTGGAGAGGAAATTAATGATGATGATCAAGGTACTTCAGATCAAGTTACTACTGAACTTCGTAGGTCCACGAGGACACGTTCAACACCAGAGTGGTATGGCAACCCTGTCCTGGAAATCATGTTGTTAGACAACGGTGAACCTTCGAACTATGAAGAAGCGATGGCGGGCCCAGATTCCAACAAATGGCTTGAAGCCATGCAATCCGAGATAGGATCCATGTATGAAAACGAAGTATGGACTTTGACAAACTTGCTCGATGATCGGCGAGCGATAGAAAACAAATGGATCTTTAAGAAGAAGACGGATGCGGATGGAAATGTTACCATCTATAAAGCTCGACTTGTCACTAAGGGTTATCGGCAAGTTCAAGGGGTTGACTACGATGAGAATTTCTCTCCCGTAGCGAAGCTAAAGTCCATCTGAATCATGTTAGCAATTGCCACATACTATGATTATGAGATATGGCAAATGGACGTCAAAACGGCATTCCTTAACGGTCATCTTAAGGAAGAACTGTATATGATGTAGCCGAAAGGTTTTGTCGACCTTGAGAATGCTAACAAGGTATGCAAGCTCCAGCGATCCATTTATGGGCTGGTGCAAGCATCTCGGAGTTGGAACATTCGCTTTGATGAGCTGATCAAAGCGTTTGGGTTTATGCAGACTTATGGAGAAGCCTGCGTTTACAAGAAAGTGAGTTGGAGCACTGTAGCATTTCTCATATTATATGTAGATGACATACTTTTGATGGGAAATGATATAGAACTCTTGGACAGCATTAAGGCCTACTTGAATAAGTGTTTTTCAATGAAGGACCTTGGAGAAGCTGCTTACATATTAGGCATCAAAATCTATAGGGATAGATCGAGACGCCTCATAGGTCTTTAACAAAGCACATACCTTGATAAGATATTGAAGAAGTTCAATATGGATCAGTCCAAGAAAGGGTTCTTGCCTGTATTGCAAGGTGTGAGATTGATCTTGGCTCAATGCCCGACCAGGGCAGAAGATAAAGAAGAGATGAGTGTCATCCCCTATGCCTCAGCCATAGGGTCTATTATGTATGCCATGCTGTGTACCATACCTGATGTAAACCTTGTCGTAAGTTTGGTAGGAAGGTACCAAAGTAATCCCGGCAAGGAACACTGGACAGCGGTCAAGAACATCCTAAAGTACCTGAAAAGGACTAAGGATATGTTTCTCGTTTATGGAGGTGACGAAGAGCTCGTCGTAAAGGATTACGTCGATGCTAGCTTTGACACAGATCTGGATGACTCTAACTCACAAACCGGATACGTGTATATTTTGAATGATGGGGCAGTAAGCTGGTGCAGTTGCAAGCAAAGCATCGTGGCGGGATCTACATGTGAAGCAGAGTACATG
Organism: Triticum dicoccoides; assembly: GCF_002162155.2. Classification (NCBI taxonomy): domain Eukaryota; kingdom Viridiplantae; phylum Streptophyta; class Magnoliopsida; order Poales; family Poaceae; genus Triticum; species Triticum dicoccoides. Next base: position 354,174,605 of record NC_041393.1, read on the forward strand.
GCAGCCTCGGAGGCAGCGCATGAAGTAATCTGGGTGAAGGAGTTCATCACTGACCTAGGAGTCATACCCAATGCGTCGGGGCCGATCAAACTCTTCTGTGCCAACACTGGAGCTATTGCACTTGCCAAGGAGCCCAGGTTTCACAAGAAGACCAGGCACATCAAGCGTCGCTTCAACTCCATTCGTGAAAATGTTCAAGATGGAGACATAGATATTTGTAAAATACACACGGACCTGAATGTAGCAGATCCATTGACTAAACCTCTCCCTAGGGCAAAACATGTCAACACCAAAATTCCATGGGTGTTTGATTCATCACAATGTAACTAGATGATTGACTCTAGTGCAAGTGGGAGACTGTTGGAAATATGCCCTAGAGGCAATAATAAAATGGTTATTATTATATTTCTTTGTTCATGATAATAGTCTATTATTCATGCTATAATTGTGTTATCCGGAAATTGTAATACACGTGTGAATACATAGACCACAACGTGTCCCTAGTGAGCCTCTAGTTGACTAGCTCGTTGATCAACAGATAGTCATGGTTTCCTGACTATGGGCATTGGATGTCATTGATAATGGGGTCACATCATTAGGAGAATGATGTGATGGACAAGAGCCAATCCTAAGCATAGCTCAAAGATCGTGTAGTTCGTTTAGCTAGAGCTTTTCCAAATGTCAAGTATAATTTCCTTAGACCATGAGATTGTGCAACTCCTGGATACCGTAGGAGTGCTTTGGGTGTGACAAACGTCACAACGTAACTGGGTGACTATAAAGGTACACTATGGGTATCTCCGGAAGTGTCTGTTGGGTTAGCCCGAATCGAGACTGGGATTTGTCACTCTGTATGACGGAGAGGTATCTCTAGGCCCACTCGGTAATGCATCATCACAATGAGCTCAATGTGACCAAGTGTCTGGTCACAGGATCATGCATTACGGTACAAGTAAAGTGACTTGCCGGTAATGAGATTAAACGAGGTATTGGGATACCGACGATCGAATCTCGGGCATGTAACGTACCGGTTGACAAAGGGAATTGTATACGGGATTACTTGAGTCCTCAACATCATGGTTCATCCGATGAGATAATCGAGGAGCATGTGGGAGCCAACATGGGTATCCAGATCCCACTGTTGGTTATTGATCGGAGAGGCATCTCAGTCATGTCTGCATGTCTCCCGAACCCGTAGGGTCTACACACTTAAGGTTCGGTGACGCTAGGGTTGTAGAGATATGAGTATGCAGTAAATCGAAAGTTGTTCGGAGTCCTGGATGAGATCCCGGACGTCACGAGGAGTTCTGGAATGGTCCGTAGGTAAAGAATTATATATAGGAAGTGAAGTTTCGGCCATCGGGAAAGTTTTGGGGGTTACCGGTATTGTACCGGGACCACCGGAAGGGTCCCGGGGTCCACCGGGTGGGGCCACCTATCCCGGAGGGCCCCATGGGCTGAAGTGGGAGGGGAACCAGCCCCTGGTGGGCTGGTGCGCCCCCCTTGGGCCCCCCTGCACCTAGGGTTGGAAACCCTAGGGGTGGGGGCGCCTCCACTTGCCTTGGGGGGCAAGCCACCCCCTTGGCCGCCGCCCCCCTAGGAGATCCCATCTCCTAGGGTTGGCGCCCCACCCCCCTAGGGGCCCTATATAAAGAGGGGGGAGGGAGGTCAGCCGCACCCATGCTCTTCGCGCCTCCCTCTCCCCTTGCTACACCGCTCCCTCTCGCAGACGCTTGGCGAAGCCCTGCCGAGATCGCTGTTGCATCCACCACCATGTCGTCGTGCTGCTGGATCTTCATCAACCTCTCCTTCCCCCTTGCTGGATCAAGAAGGAGGAGACGTCTCCCTGACCTTACGTGTGTTGAACGCGGAGGTGCCATCCGTACGGCGCTAGGATCTCCGGTGATTTGGTTCACGACGAGTACGACTCCCTGAACCCCATTCTCTTGAACGCTTCCGCTCGATCTACAAGGGTATGTAGATGCACTCCTCTCTCTCGTTGCTAGATGAACTCATAGATTGATCTTGGTGAAACTGTAGGAAAAATTTTATTTTCTGCAACGTTCCCCAACAGTTGGGTAGGTTAGACGTGAAACCATATGATCTTCTGACCAACTAATCATCTTAGGCCGTGATTGGATTGTCGTTTTCCAACCAAAACCGCTTGTAAAACTGACGCTTGTAAATATAAAGGAGATGGTCTCGGACGTAGAGCTTGGTTGGTCGATTTCGACTAATAAAATATACACTGGTCTCTCAAATTACACGCGTAACCCGCTGGTTTTACTTACAGACCTCGGGCCCTCGGTTTCATTACGCCTGTATTTACGCGTTGTTTCTGATGACGAGTAAATTTCACTTGTATCTTAATACAGGTGTGAAATAAACTAGAGCTCCCAAGTGCGACCTTACCGTTTCATGCCATCTCAATCTCTTGAAGGTGCTCATAGGTGTCACATGATCATGGCTTCCTGAATGAGTAGCAGGCGCTGTATCAGACCATCCGTAGGGCCCGCGAGACCCTTATTATGTACAACTATATTTGTTTGCTTCCTCCTGGTTTCCTGACATCACGGTCCCACACCATTATCAACCTATGTAGTCAATATAAACGAGAGAATTGCACAAGGAGCGGTCGACAGCTGGGACCAAGCAGCTCGAGCAGTATTTGTGTTTTTGAGGTGTGAGCACTATAGAGTTTTTCTTGAGCGATGTTTTCGTTGTTGTTCAGAGGAGAGCATGGTATTAACTGGGCGGGCTGTGGCCCATCTAGCCCAGGCCTGATATCCAGCCTAGATATTAAACTTTTTCAAGCTGAAGATGGCTAGCCCAGCTATACTTTTTTGAGGAATACTCAGGAAAGGTCAACTTGTTATTCTCCGCCCCGCTAGGCTACAAATATTTCCTAGGAGGGATGCATTAGGCTTAATAGGAAAATGGGCTTTAAGAAATAATAAATGGGATGTAATTATAAAAACTAGGCAGTAACTATAAAAAAATGCACCAAACACGTAATTAGTTTATAAAATATTCTTTTTGGATTTTGAAATTTTTAATTTCATTGATTTTTGCGCACGCAATGTTTCATTGGATTTTTATGTAATGCAAATTTATATTTAATCTGACTAGAAATTTCGGGATAAATATATTTCGGATCCCATCAAAATGTGGGAAATTTTATTGAATTCTGTTTTGAACGGTTGGTTGAAATTATTAATCATTGTCCTAGCTAGAAGATGGACTGTACTTTTAACAAACTGTAAATGGGTTGTAGTAAATTCCATTAGAATTCAAAAATGGGTTGTACATTCTTACAAATCGCAAATGGGCTATAAGTTCTCTGCCACACACTTGTGGGCCTACTAAGTTGACGAGTCCCTTAAAAAGTAAGTTGGCGCGTATGCAAGGCTTTGTCAACCTATAGTCAACACACGATTCTAGCAGCAGTGGCCGTTGGATGTCCATCCAACGGATGTCGTGCTTCTTCAATCTTGGATATTCTAGCTTCAGCCGCCCAAAAAATGATTTCTCCCCCTGACATCTGGGGTGCACCGTTTCGGAGGCTGACCTGTGGGCCTACTAAGTTGACGCATACCAAGGGCTTTGTAAACTTAGTCAATATAAACGATTCTAGTTGCAGTGATTGTACGATGTCCATCCAACACCCGTCATGCTTCTTCAACCTCTGGTATTCTTGCTCCAGCTGCCCAAAGCAGCGCTGGTCGTGCCGCCTGCTCCTGCCTCCTGTGGCCGGCTGTGCTGTCGCGGAGGCCTCACCAGCCCCTACTACTCACACCGCTCGCCAGGCCATCCATCCACTCACCCACACCCCTTTTATTTTGCGGCGACGGCAGTATCACACCAAAGTTGAACCAGTGAACCCCCGTACTCCTCTCCGCGTGGGCATCCACTACACATCTTCCCCAGCTCTGCGTCATCCCCTTCCTAGGCCTCACAGTCGTCCACCGTCCTGGTGCTCTCGGCGCGGCGTGGTCAACGTGGTCAAGGAACAACTTCCATCGGACGTGGACTGTACGTGGAGAGGCTAACAGCTCGGTCCACGACCGCAGTAGGACCTTGAGAAGAAGTGATAAGTAAGTCTAGAGGGGGGGTGATCAGACTACTTGACCAATTAAAAATTATGCCTTTTCCCAATTTTAGTCTTTGGCAGATTTTAGCTATCTTAGCATAAGTCAAGCAATCTTCACACAATTCAAGCAAGCATGCAAAGAGTATACGAGCAGCGGAAATTAAAGCATGCAACTTGCAAGAATGTAAAGGGAAGGGTTTGGAGATTTCAAACGCAGTTGGAGACACGGATGTTTTTGTCGTGGTACCGATAGTTGGTGCTATCGTACATCCACGTTGATGGAGACTTCAACCCACGAAGGGTAACGGTTGCGTGAGTCCATGGAGGGCTCCACCCAAGAAGGGTCCACGAAGAAGCAACCTTGTCTATCCCACCATGGCCGTCGCCCAAGAAGGACTTGCCTCACTAGCGGTAGATCTTCACGAAGTAGGCGATCTCCTTGCCCTTACAAACTCCTTGGTTCAACTCCACAATCTTGTCGGAGGCTCCCAAGTGACACCTAGCCAATCTAGGAGACACCACTCTCCAAGATGTAACAAATGGTGCGTTGATGATGAACTCCTTTCTCTTGTGCTTCAAATGATAGTCTCCCCAACACTCAACTCTCTCTCATAGGATTTGGATCTGGTGGAAAGAAGATTTGAGTGGAAAGCAGCTTGGGGAAGGCTAGAGATCAAGATTCATATGGTAGGAATGGAATATCTTGGCCTCAACACATGAGTAGGTAGTTCTCTCTCAAAAATGGTAAGTTGGAAGTGTAGGTTTGTTCTGATGGCTCTCTCCATGAATGAAGAGGAGGTGGAGGGGTATATATAGCCTCCACACAAAATCTAACCATTACACACAATTTACCAATCTCGATGGGACCGAATCAACAAACTCGGTCGGACCGATTCAGTAAACAATGTGACCGTTAGGGTTTTCGGTGGGACCGAAATGCAACTCGGTAGGACCGATCTGGTTAGGGTTAGGGCATAACATAATCTTGGTGAGACCGATTACACAAACTCGGTGGGACCGATTTTGGTAATAAGCTAACCAGAGAGTTGGTCAGGCAAACTCGGTGGGACCGATTACTCAAACTCGGTGGGACCGATTACTCAAACTTGGTGGGACCGATTTTGGTAATAAGTTAACCAGGGAGTTTGCATTGTAATCTCGGTAGTACCGAGTGATCAAACTCAGTAAGACCGATTTTGATAATGGACATACACAGAGTGATTACAATCCCATATAGGTGAGACCGAGATCCCTATCGGTGAGACCGATTTGCCTAGGGTTTGTGGCAGTGGCTATGACATCTAAACTCGGTGGAGCCGGATAGAAAGAATCGGTGGGGCCGAGTTTGACTTTAGGTTTAGGACATATGTGGATGTGGGAAAGTAGTTGAGGGTTTTTGGAGCATATCACTAAGCACTGTGGAGCAAGAAACTCATTAAGCAACACCTCATCCCTTCTTGATAGTATTGGCTTTTCCTATAGACTCAATGTGATCTTGGATCACTAAAATATAAAATGCAGAGTCTTGATATTGAAGCTTGAGCCAATCCTTTGTCCTTAGCATCTTGAAGGGGTTCCACATCCTTTAGTCCATGCCACTCCATAGTTGAACTTGGCTGAAATATGCTAGATAAAAGTGTTAGTCCAACAAGAGATATGTTGACATTAATTACCAAAACCACCCAGGGAGCACTTGTGCTTTCAATCTCCCCCTTTTTGGTAATTGATGGCAACATACATCAAAACTTTAGATAAAGATATAGAGTATAGCAAGTAAATCTTTGGAAAGACATGTAACAAGCATAGGCTCCCCCTACATGTATGCAATCATGTGAATATGGAATGTAGAAGCATGTGAATGCATGAACATGACAGAGTAAGCAATGTGTTACATGTATCTTGGCCATACGCATCAGAGTGAAGAATGTTAAAAAACAATACCTTCATGCTCATGAGTCCTTCTTGCAAACAGTATGTACATCAGCAAGAATTTCTCATACACATGATTGTGATGCATATACTTACCTTGTGGTCTTGAGTTGGCTTAGGATGGAATGAACCTGCGTAAACAAGGTTAGATAACACAGATACACCTACTAGCCAGAGCAAACAGAAGAACCCACAAGAATACCAAGACTGGGATGACATGTAGAAAGTGAGTACTAAGTACCACATTGAATTAGACATGTCCCCAAAGGTAAAGATATGCAATGAATTTAAATGATTTCTTTCCCTTAGATGTCTTGCTCCCCCTGAATCTAGCATGGGATACTGGGAGAAGATAGGGAACAGAAAATTAGAGCTCAAGGAACAAATGAACAGAGCTAATGCAAATAAGCACATAAGAACATGTCTTTCCCCTCAAGAAGACATGTGGCATCTCTCCTCTTGAACACCAAGCATCTGGGATCCTTGAGAATTACTCTCTTCTTGAGTATTCTCTCCCCCTGTGGAAGTGATACTCTCTCTGATGTGATCTCTCTAAGTGATAAGCTTTGATGTGATCTCTCTCTCCCCCTTTGACATCAATTTCCAAGAAGGGCCTTCTGGAATTTGTCGTGAATGGGTTTGATCCTTGAGTCACAGTACAAAGCACTGATAAAAATGTGATGCTTGTAGAGGACAAGATTCATTGAGTGGAGCTGGATCATAAGTAAAGATGAATAAGGGGGAAAATGTTTTTCCTGTAGTGAGATCGGTAGCACCGAGTTGTATGCTTTGGTTGCACCGAAACGATTCGGTTGGACCGAAAACAACAAACCGGTGAGACCGAGTTCATCACAGAGAAAACACTTGTCACCTCAACTCACTAGACTAGTAAGATCTCTCAAAGATTTGCAAGGAATTAACTAAATGGTATGCAACGAGTTGGATGCAGGAAAATGCAGATCAAATAAGAAAAGAAAGAAATCTAGATGAAGTTTTTTTTGAAAGGGGAAACAAACATGCATGAGACAAATGCAAGAGCACGAAAAAGAACACGAGAGAACTTCATCTAGAATTGGTCGGCGACAAAGTCACGTATGTTAGAGTATATTGACTTAGGAGTCAAGTGAGATCACTTGATCATAGGTCATATTCATCGTTTAAGCTCAAAATGGGGTTACCATTTTTCGTTTAAGCATATTGATGTATTCACATCTTGTCGAGTTGCTTTAACTCATGTCTCAGAGTAAAGCTTCTCTAAGATGGAATAACATACCTTGGGTGGTGGTGTTGATCATGTAGTTGAACTTGTGTGGGTTGCTCAAGGTTGATGTAGGTCATCAAGAGTTGGGAGCACCACTTGGAATTTGAGTTCATCTTCCTACATGGGTTAGTTCTTGCAAGGAAGAGCACTTGTGTATCCAAAATGACAATCATTAAATTCAACATAGAATTTGTCAAAGGATATGTTTGAATGGTTCCGTGCTTCCTTGTCTTTAACCACCATAGTGTAGAGACTTGGTGATGTAGAGATTGCTCAAGATATGAGTGGGTTACAATCTCATGGAATTTGACTCGACCAAGTACCTACATGGGTTAGATAACATGCAAGATACAATTTTATCCAAGAAATAAGATTATCATCAGAAGAGAAATATCAAGGATTAGTCATAAGCTCATGTCTTGCATGTATCCAATGGAGTTTCTACTCCAAGTTTGAAGCATCAATGATGTTCAATTCTCCTCCTAACCTGCAAAACACTTTCTCATCAAGAGGTTTAGTGAAAATATCCGCTAATTGTTTTTCGGTGCGAACATGCTTAAGATTAATGTCACCCTTAGCAACATGATCTCGAATGAAATGATGACGAACTTCAATATGCTTAGTTCGAGAATGTTGCATGAGATTATGATCAATTTTGATAGCACTTTCATTGTCACAAAGCAATGGAACATGTTTCACATATATCCCATAATCTTTAAGAGTTTGGGTCATCCAAAGTAATTGATCACAACATGAACCAGCGGCAATGTATTCCGCTTCGGCAGTAGATAAGGATACCGAGTTTTGTTTCTTGGAAGACCAATACACAAGGGATCTACTAACAAATTGACAAGTACCCGAAGTGGACTTCCTATCAACCTTGTCTCCGGCATAGTCCGAGTCGGAGTAGCCAACAAGATCAAAAGAGGCCCTCTTAGGATACCAAATGCCAAAGTTTGGCGTATGAATTAAATATCTCACTATCGTTTTCACGGCCTTAAGATGACATTCTTTAGGAGCAGCTTGATATCTTGCACACATGCACACACTTAGCATAATATCGGGACGTGAAGCACATAGATATAACAATGAACCAATCATAGAGCGATAAGCCTTTTGATCAACTGGTTCACCATCTTTGGTCAAATCAAGATGTCCACTAGTAGGCATTGGTGTAGACATACCTTTGCATTCTTGCATATTGAACTTCTTGAATAAGTCCTTAGTGTACTTCGTTTGAGAGACAAAAGTACCTTCCTTAGTTTGCTTGATTTGCAACCCAAGAAGGAATTTGAGTTCACTCATCATTGACATCTCAAACTTCTCTGACATTAGCTTTCCAAACTTCTCACTAAAATGAGGGTTAGGTGATCCAAATATAATATCATCAACATAAATTTGGCATACAAATAATTCTCCATTAACCCATTTAGTAAAAAGTGTAGAATCAATTTTCCCAATTTCAAAGCCTTTTTGAATAAGGAACTTAGTTAAGCACTTATACCAAGCTCTAGGAGCTTGTTTAAGACCATAAAGAGCTTTGCGAAGTTTATAGACATGATTGGGTTTCTTAGGATTGATGAAGCTGGGAGGTTGTTTAACATAAACTTCCTCCTCTATTTCACCATTTAGAAAAGCACTTTTAATGTCCATTTGGTACAAGGTGATATCATGGTGATTAGCATAGGCAAGTAAGATGTGAATGGACTCAAGTCTAGCAACGGGAGCATAAGTCTCACCATAGTCCATACCTTCGACTTGTGTGTAGCCTTGGGCGACGAGACATGCTTTGTTGCGAACTACTTGTCCATCTTCATCTTGCTTGTTGTGAAACACCCATTTGGTACCGATGATGTTGTGGTTGTTGTCGGGCTTCTCAACCAATGTCCAAACTTGATTTCTCTCAACATTGTGTAGCTCTTCATGCATAGCATTTATCCAATCCGGATCTTCCAATGCTTCTTCGACCTTCATAGGTTCAATGCTAGAGATGAATGAATAGTTTTCACAAAATTTAGCTAAACGAGTTTTAGAGCGAGTGATTCTCCCAGTTTGAATATCATTGTAGATTTGCTCGACGGGGTGGTCTTTAGCAATTCTTGCTCGAACTCGTGAAAGCTTTAGCTTGGGTCTTGGTTGAACATCTTCTTCATCGTGTTCTTCTCCTTCTTCTTGGCCTTCTTCTTCTTGGCCTTGTTCATTATTGGCGTTCTTGTTCTCTTATCGTGGTGGAGAAGGAGGTTGTTTACATTCTTGATGTACTTCCTCGTTTTCTTCATCCTTGTGTGTCCCACTTGTGGATGCTTCCGTATCAACTCTTGGTTCACCTTGCCGTGAAGTAAAAGCTTCCACTTGGACGGACGAGGTACTCTCCTTCACCTCCGTTCGATGAACCTTTCCAATAGACAAGTCTTGGATTGCTTCCGAGGGATCTTTGTCTCCTACATCAATTGGCCATTGCTCTACTTGCGAGCCGTTAGATTCATCAAACTTCACATCTACCATTTCTTCAACCTTTCGGGTGAAATTGTTGTAGACACGGTATGTGTGAGAGTTTGAGCCATAACCAAGTAGGAAACCTTCATGAGACTTAGGAGCAAATTTAGAACGACGATGCTTATCAAGAATGTAGCACTTTGAGCCGAATACTCGAAAGTATCCAACTTGGGGTTTGTTACCGGTGAGGAGCTCGTATGTCGTCTTACCGAGTAGCTTGTGAAGATACAAGCGATTTGTTGCATGACAAGCTGTCTCAACCTCTTCTGCCCAAAAGTGCTTCGGCGCCTTGTACTCATCAAGCATCGTTCTCGCCATTTCGATGAGCGTCCGGTTCTTCCTCTCAACAACTTCATTTTGTTGAGGTGTGTACATAGCCGAGAACTCTTGTGAAATCCCTTCTTCGTCAAGAAAGGTGTCCACATTTGTGTTCTTGAACTCTGTTCCATTGTCGCTGCGAACCTTCTTGATCTTCACTTCAAACTGATTTTGAGCCTTCCTAGCGAAGTTTTTGAAGATCTTTTGGACCTGCGATTTGTCATTGAGAAAGAACACCCACGTAAATCTTGAAAAATCATCAACTATAACTAGACCAAAAGAATTTCCACCGAGACTTTTGTAAGTGTTGGGACCAAAGAGATCCATGTGAAGTAGCTCAAGTGGCCTCCTTGTGGTCATGATGTTCTTCACAGGATGCCTTCCTCCAACCTGTTTACCTGCTTGACAAGCACTGCAAAGTCTATCCTTATCAAATATGACATTGTTAACACCAAGGATATGATTCCCTTTAATAAGCTTGTCAAGATTTCTCATGCCAACGTGACCTAGCCGTCTATGCCATAACCAACCTTTTGAGGATTTAGCAATGAAGCAAGTTCTAGGTTGAGCCTTTTTAGTGAAATCAACAATGTAAATATTACCTCTACGTATACCGGTAAAGACCATTTTATGATTGTCTCTATGAAACACTTGGCAATCTACTTCAGTAAATAGGACATTGAAACCAAAATCAGCTAGTCTAGATACTGAAAGTAAGTTGTAGCCAAGAGATTCAACGAACATAACATTCTGAATGGAGCTATCATGTGAGATGGCCACCTAACCGAGGCCAACCACATTACCCTTTGAATTGTCATCGAAAGTGACATACTTTCGAGGACCATCATTTTCAACAAGCTCACGAAACATGTCTTTATCTCCGGTCATGTGATCGGTGCATCCACTATCAAGGACCCATTCCTTTCCTCCTGCCATATATCCCCGAAGATTTCCCATAAGACCAAAGTGTCTCATCGCATCATCAAGATCAAAGTCATCATCATCATCCTCATCATAGTATCCATGTTCAACATCGCCATGTGGTGGATCAATTCCTAGTGAGAGTGATTCATTAGTATGAGTTTGACAATAATCTCCTCTATGAATTTTAGTAGCTTCGGAAATAATATCGCTAATAATTCCGACATTTCCTTTGGCACGCATAAGATTTGTAAGTTCAAATAGACAGTTGCCAAACATAGGATCATTGGAATTCATCTTACTCAAGGTAATAGACTTATGAAGAATTTCATCCAGAATTTTCAAGGAATAATTAGGAAATCGTTCCTCAAGAAATTTCCATATAGTGTAGGCACACTCAAGAGTAGGCAGTTTTCCAACCAAGTTTCTAGGCAAGCCTCTAGTGATAAGATTAACAGTTCTAACATTTCTAATCATGTCAATCGACTCATCAAGGGTAGGATGCATAGGATCAACATAAGGTGCACAAGGACTAGCAATGTACTTGTTCAAATGATATTGATAGAAAATTACAAGCATCTCATTTTTCCACTCATGAAAATACTCTCCATCAAGTATAGGCACTCTATGTCTAAGACACCCCAAAGTAGACTCATCCATCTTCCTCCAATGGTGATTAAACCAAAGCAATGGAGACCAATGCTCTGATACCACTTGTAGGACCTTGAGAAGAAGTGATAAGTAAGTCTAGAGGGGGGTGACTAGACTACTTGACCAACTAAAAATTATGCCTTTTCCCAATTTTAGTCTTTGGCAGATTTTGGCTATCTTAGCATAAGTCAAGCAATCTTCACACAATTCAAGCAAGCATGCAAAGAGTATACGAGCAGCGGGAATTAAAGCATGCAACTTGCAAGAATGTAAAGGGAAGGGATTGGAGATTTCAAACGCAATTGGAGACACGGATGTTTTTGTCATGGTTCCAATAGGTGGTGCTATCGTACATCCACGTTGATGGAGACTTCAACCCACGAAGGGTAACGGTTGCGCGAGTCCACGGAGGGCTCCACCCAAGAAGGGTCCACGAAGAAGCAACCTTGTCTATCCCACCATGGCCGTCGCCCACGAAGGACTTGCCTCACTAGCGGTAGATCTTCACGAAGTAGGCGATCTCCTTGCCCTTACAAACTCCTTGGTTCAACTCCACAATCTTGTCGGAGGCTCCCAAGTGACACCTAGCCAATCTAGGAGACACCACTCTCCAAGATGTAACAAATGGTGCATTGATGATGAACTCCTTGCTCTTGTGCTTCAAATGATAGTCTCCCCAACACTCAACTCTCTCTCATGGGATTTGGATCTGGTGGAAAGAAGATTTGAGTGGAAAGCAGCTTGGGGAAGGCTAGAGATCAAGATACATATGGTAGGAATGGAATATCTTGGCCTCAACACATGAGTAGGTAGTTCTCTCTCAGAAATGGTAAGTTGGAAGTGTAGGTTTGTTCTGATGGCTCTCTCCACGAATGAAGAGGAGGTGGAGGGGTATATATAGCCTCCACACAAAATCTAACCGTTACACACAATTTACCAATCTCGGTGGGACCGAATCAACAAACTCGGCCGGACTGATTCAGCAAACAATGTGACCGTTAGGGTTTTCGGTGGGACCGAAATGCAACTCGGTAGGACCGATATGGTTAGGGTTAGGGCATAACGTAATCTCGGTGAGACCGATTACACAAACTCGGTGGGACCGATTTTGGTAATAAGCTAACCAGAGAGTTGGTCAGGCAAACTCGGTGGGACCGATTACTCAAACTCGGTGGGCCCGATTTTGGTAATAAGTTAACCAGAGAGTTTGCATTGTAATCTCGGTAGTACCGATTGCTCAAACTCAGTAAGACCGATTTTGATAATGGACATACACAGAGAGATTACAATCCCATCTCGGTCAGACCGAGATCCCTATCGGTGAGACCGATTTGCCTAGGGTTTGTGGCAGTGGCTATGACATCTAAACTCGGTGGCGCCTGATAGAAAGAATCGGTGGGGCCGAGTTTGACTTTAGGTTTAGGACATATGTGGATGTGGGAAAGTAGTTCAGGGTTTTCGGAGCATATCACTAAGCACTGTGGAGCAAGAAACTCATTAAGCAACACCTCATCCCTTCTTGATAGTATTGGCTTTTCCTATAGACTCAATGTGATCTTGGATCACTAAAATAAAAAATGCAGAGTCTTGATCTTGAAGCTTGATCCAATCATTTGTCCTTAGCATCTTGAAGGGGTTCCACATCCTTTAGTCCATGCCACTCCATAGTTGAACTTGTCTGAAATATGCTAGATAAAAGTGTTAGTCCAACAAGAGATATGTTAACATTAATTACCAAAACCACCCAGGGAGCACTTGTGCTTTCAGCCGCACACAAGGAAATGCCTCCTTATTACACGCAAAATAATGATTCCTCTAGCTGACATCTGGGACCCACCGGAAGGGCCTCTGTATTTCGTGGAAAAAAATGTTCCCCTCGCTGATAGGTCAGACCCACCAGCTATATCTTCACATGGAAGGAAGTGCCTCCTTATTACGCACAAAAAATGAATACTCCCCCTGCTAGCTGGGACCCAGCATAGTGGGAAGCTGACTTGTGGGCCTACTAAGTTGACGGGAATGGAGGGCTTTGTCAACTTAGTCAATATGAATGATTCTATCTCCAGTGATCGTACGATGTCCATTCAACGGCCGTAGTGCTTCCTCAACCTCTGGTCTTCTTGCTCCAGCCGCCCAAAGCAGCGTCAGTCGTGCTGCCTGCTCCTGCCTCCTGTGGCCGCCTGTGCTACCGCGGAGGCCTCACCGCCCCTTGCTACTCCCACTGCTGGCCAGGCCATCGTCCAGTCACCCACACCCCATGTTATTCTGTGGCGACGGCAGCCTCACACCGAAGACGAACTAGTGAACCCTCGTACTCCTCTCTGCGTGGGCATCCACTTCCGTGTCTTCCCCGGCTCTGCGTCGTCCCCTTCCTAGACTCGCCATCATCCACCGCCCTGGTGCTCTCGACGCGGCGTGGTCAACGTGGTCAAGGGACGACTTCCATCAGAAGAGTATTGTACGTGGAGAGGCTAACAGCTGGGTCCACGGCCACAGTAAGGAAGTGCCTCCTTATTACGCGGAAAATAATGATTCCTCCACCTGGCAGCAGGGACCCACCTGACGGGCCACCATATTCGCGAAAAAAATGTTTCCCCCCTGATTGCTAGGACCCACCAGCTACATCTTCGCACGCAAGGAAGTGCGTCCATATTACGGGCAAAAAAATGATTCGCCCATGTGACTGCTCAGACCCACCAGCTATATCTTCACACGCAAGGAAGTGCCTGACAATCGGGACCCACCTAGTCGAATCGTACGTAGCATTGTCATTCTAGTCGCGAACATGTACGTACATACTGGTCGATGTAGAGGCGCGCACGTGTCATAGTAGAGGCACGCACGTATCGTAGTAGAGGCGCGCATGTAGCATGTACACGTACATACAGCGGCCAAGGTGCAAGAAAGTAAATACAATCACATACGTACATATGGGCGGGGTCTCGAACGCCTACTCATGCATACGTACGGCCAAGGCTTGTGTACATGGCTGGGTCGGAATGGAGAAACTGCGTCATCATCGTGTTCATGGGGAGGCAAAGGAATGCGTCGTGTTCATCGGGTGGCAACGGAATACGTCGTGTTCATTGGGAGCCAACCGGCTTGGACGGAACAGCCGATCGAAACGGGGCCTGGCATAGCGTAGAATGGAGGAAATGGCCTTGTGTTCGACCGGACACGGTCGAAACGGGATCCTGTTCATCGGGAGGAGTCTGGCCTACCGCAAAACAGAGGAAACGAACTTCTGTTGGACCTCCTACGGTTGAAACGGGGTCCTCTTGATCGGGAGGGGTGGCGCGTACCGCAAAATGGAGGAAAAGGACTTGTATCGGAGCGCTGCGGTCGAAACGGGTGTCCTGTTCATCGGGAGGGGTGTGGCGAACCGCAAAACGGGGCTCCACAGGATACTGTTCATATCCACCGTCGACCTCCTCCAGCCTCCACGGGCTACTGTTCATCCACCGTCGACCTCGTCCAGCATACACCTGGGATTGTTCATCCACGGGCTCCTGTTCATCCAGCCTCCACCGTGCACTCCTCCACCGGCTACTGTTCAACCAGCCCTCTCCACGGGGTCCTGTTCAACCACCCCTCCATGGGCTACTGTTCATCCAGCCCTCCACCGGCTACTGTTCAACCAACCCTCCACGGCGTCGTCCTATTCATCCAGCCCTCCTCAGGGTCCTGTTCATCCACCCCCAACCGGCTCGATCGGGGTCCTGTTCATCCAGAGGCAACACCATGGGGTCATGTTCATCCAAACCCCCCAAAAACACTCACTATTCATCAAGGGAAGGAGGCAGCAAGGTTCGATCGGCTTCAGTTAGTAGCAGTAGTGAAGGAATCACTCGGGTTCAGTTAACAGCAAGGGATCAATTGCTCGGGTTCAGTAACGTAGCTACTGCAATTGCTCGGGTTCAGTTAGAGCCCAACGCCTTGCACACACGCGCGTATGTGTACGAGAGAAATGTGCATCGCTCGGCCCTCGACCACGCGCGTCATGGACGGCACAAAGAATGTCATGCAGCTGCGTCTCTAGCCCACCCAGGACGAAAAGCACATTTTTGTCATAGAAGTAGGAGCCCACCACATCTATGATGATACCGGGTTTTGTCAAAATTATCGTCATAGAAGTGTCATAAGTATGATAGAAAAAAATTCGTTCAGCCCAAAATGTCACGGATGTGTCTTTTTTTTGTAGTGGAGGAGTCTTCTTGGTGAAGTTGTTCTTGTTGGGGAAGGACTTGGCCTTGTAATTTCGGATAAGCTTGCCACCATTGTCTTCCCTCTTCTTGTACGGGCAATCCGCAACAAAGTGGCCCACATTGCCACAATTATAGCATGTCCTCACATGTTGCTTGCCCTTGGCACCACTTGAGTTGTTCTTGTTGAAGTTGGGCCTAGAGTTCTTCTTGCTCCAAAATTACCGAGAAGCGAGAGCCATGTTCTCATGATAAGCATACTTGGTGTCTTCAGGGCAACACTCCTCTTCTTCCTCTTCACCCTCTTCTTCCACACTAGCCTTGGCTTTCAAAGCAAGGTTGGGCTTCTTTGATCATTTGGAACACAACACCGCATTGTCGGCGGTCTTGTCCAAGATCCTCATAGCAACAAACTCATCCAACACTTCACTTGAGGACAATGCGTGAAAGTCCGGCCTTTGACGGATGACGGAGGACATGGCCTTATGGTAGGGCATCATGGCCTTGAGAAACTTGCGCTTGATCCAATTTTCACCCGTATCCTTGCTCCCATGATCTCGGAGTGAGACCGCGAGAGTGGTTAATCTCCGGTAAAGCTCACAAGGTTCTTCATCTTCATTCATCGCAAACTCATTGGCTTCATCTTGCACCACTTAAAAGTTGGATCGTTGAATGCTTGCGCTTCCCATATAAATGGAAACAACATGTTGCCATGCTTCCTTGGCCACAGTGAAGGGTCAGAGGTGTGCAATATCTTCAGGAGGAATTACTTCTTGGAGAATGAAGCGAGCGGACTCGTTGAATTGATGGTCCGCGACTTCTCTAGGAGTGAAGTTGCTTGGGTCATGCGGGTATAAACCTTTCTCAATAATTCTCCAAAGATTAGTAGACCTATGATTTAAATGATGTTTAAAGCGATACACCCAAGAAGCAAAATCCTCATTTTTCACAAGCTTAGGAGGAGGACCAACATGATTCATATGCGTGGAGGGAATCAGTCCTCCATAAGTAACTGGAGGTTCAACATGGGCAAACATGCCACTCCCACTCCTACCACTAGGCAAAGGAACTTGCTCACTACTAGCTTCCCCCTTTTTGGAGTTAGCATCCGCCACCTTGTTAGCAGGATCAACCACTTCCAACGGTTCGGAGGATAATTTAAGCCCATCAAGAAACTCCTTAAACATGCCTTTAACCTCGGCCGACATGGAGGTTTTCAATGTGTCCAAATCCCCATTGAACTCGTCACGAGAGACCGAGGATCCCCCA
The DNA here is from genome assembly GCF_002162155.2 of Triticum dicoccoides. Classification (NCBI taxonomy): domain Eukaryota; kingdom Viridiplantae; phylum Streptophyta; class Magnoliopsida; order Poales; family Poaceae; genus Triticum; species Triticum dicoccoides. The sequence continues at coordinate 354,191,742 of NC_041393.1, forward strand.
TCACCCGCGGACAAAGTGGGATTCGCACCGGGGTGCTCCTCCACCTCGTCCGTGGTGTCAACCATACTCTTCGGAGGGAGAAGTCCTTAATAAAGAGATGAGGCTTTGATACCAATTGAAAGGATCGATACGGTTGACTAGAAGGGGTGTGAATAGGCAACTAACAATTTTTAGCTTTTCTTGACCAAATTAAACTTAGCATCAAAGTAGGTTGTCTAGATGTGCAACTAGGTGAACAACCTATATTATGCAACAACAACAAGCACACAAGCAAGCAAGGGATACAACACAATATAAGCTTGCACAAGTAAAGGTAAGACATAACCAAGAGTGGAGCCTGTGGAGATGAGGATGTGTTACCGAAGTTCCTTCCCTTTGAGAGGAAGTACGTAACCGTTGGAGCAGTGTGGAGGCACAATGATCACCAAGAAGCCACTAGGGCCACCGTATTCTCCTCACGCCCTCCCACAATGCAAGATGCCATGATTCCACTATTGGTGCCCTTGAAGGCGGCGACCGAACCTTTACAAACAAGGTTGGGGCTCTCTCCACAACCGAATTGGAGGCTCCCAACGAAACCACGGAGCTTCACCACAATGGAATATGGCTCTGAAGTGACCTCAACCGTCTAGGGTGCTCAAAAACCCAAGAGTAACAAGATCCACAAGGGATTAGTGGGGGGAATCAAATTTCTCTTGGTGGAAGTGTAGATCAGGGCCTTCTCAACCAATCCCTAGAAAATCAACAAGTTTGATTGGCTAGGGAGAGAGATCGGGCAAGAATGAGCTTTTGAAAGGCAATGGAGCTTGGGGGGAAGAGGTCAACCCTGGGAAGAAGAAGACCCCTCCTTTATATAGGAGAACCAAAATCCAACCGTTTTCTGCAAAGGCCCGCAGCTAAGCGGTACTACCGCTCCTTGGAGCGGTACTACCACTTAGGTGGTACTACTCCGCACAATCCTAAAAATACACAGAGTGTATCTATGGTAGTGCCGCTAGAGCGGTACTACCACTGACCCCGGCGGTACTACCGCCTAGGGTTTTAGACCTGGGGAGGCAGCGGTGGTAGAGGGTGCCAGGGGCGGCAGTACCGTGCGAAGCGGTACTACCGTCCTAGTGCCGCTCTACTACCTCTTGGAGCAAAATGGGAATATAACCTTGCACAAAACAAAACCCCGCAAGCGGTAGTGGAGATGGTAGTACGGGTTGTAGAACCGTTGGAGCGGTACTACCACACTCTACCGCCAAACTACCATGAATTACAGACCGACAACAAAACGTTGCACGCTCGGGGAAACCCTAAGTGGTAGTGCCATGGAAGTACCCAGTGGTACTACCACCTAAGCGGTACTACCATGGGCACTAGCGGTACTACCGCTCGCAGGATGCTGAAAACACCATAGAAAACATTGGAAAAGCTCCAGAGAAGGGAAAGGAGGCTGTGGGTGCATATGGGGATGTGTACGTGTTGATTTCACCCATACCTTTCCGAAATGGACCCCCTCTTAATAGTACGGCTTTCCTACGACTCAAATCCACGGAAAAGAAACGTAGGGAACCGCCGTCTTTGATAGGCTCCGAGGGGCATTGAATCGTCTAGTGCCTAGACATGAGATATCTGAAATACTCAATGCACATGATTAGTCCGCAAATGCATTGTCAACAATCACCAAAACCACTTAGGGAGAAATATGCCCTTACACCTGGGCCGATAAGTGTCATCACCATCAACTCTGACAAGAAAGATGCATTGATCTGTGCTGATCAACTATACTGGGAAGCAGTTGCAGCATCTGCCATCAAGGCATTTTCTCCTGCCGACAAAGCTCCCATGGGGGAAGAAGAGGAATAAGACCGGCAAGACCACTAGCTCTGACAAGACCGTTGACTCTGGGAAGTGCGCCTCTTTTGAGTGTTGCACTCCCGTTGAGGATGTGCCATAGAGCTCTGCCGGTAACAGCGAAAAGAACAAGGCTGCTCCACCAGAAACCAAGACGGTGTTTGCCAAGGAGGATGGCGAGGGGGGACTTTCACCATAAGTTCAACCCTTGACGACAAATAGGAAAGCACGCTCGTTGCCTTCCTGCGAGAGAATGTTAATGTGTTTGCATGGCAACCATCTGACATCCATGGTGTTCCTTGGGAGGTAATTGAGCACCACCATGTCGTCTGCCCTCATGTGCGGCCCATTAAGCAGAAGGTGTGGAAGCAAGCCTTGGAGTGGCAGCAATTCATTGCCGAAGAGATCAAGAAACTGGAAGCGGCAGGTTTGGTTAGAGGTGTACTCCATCCCGCGTGGTTGGCTAATCCACTTGTTGTACGCAAGGCGGACGGCAGGTGGCGGCTTTGCATTGATTATACATATATCAATGAAGCTTGCCCAAAAGACCTATTTACCTTGTTGCGCATCGATTAGATTGTTGACTCTGCTACTGAATGTGATCTGCTGTCATTTCTTGAAGCCTACTCTGGGTATCATCAGATATTCATTTCAAAAGAGGATGAAGAGAAGACCGCATTCATCACTCCATGTGGCACATACTGTTTCATATGTATGCCTTTCGGATTGAAGAGTGTTGGTCCGACACTTGCAAGGTCAGTCCGGATTGGTTTCGAACCTCAGCTACACAAGAATCTGGAGGCCTATATGGATGATATAGTATTCAAGACCAAGAACAAGTCGAATTGATACAAGATTTGGAATCAACATTTGCTAATCTGCGCACGATCAATCTGAAGCTCAATCCTGAGAAGTGTGTGTTTGTTGTTCCATCCGGCAAGCTTCTCGGTTTCTTTGTTTCTCAATGTGGAATTGAAGCCAATCCCGACAAGATCAAAGCAATTGAGAATATTGAAGCACCGAAGCACGTCAAGGATGTGTGCTGTCTTGCCGGCTGTGTTCCTACACTAAGTAGGTTTATCTCCAAATCTACTGAGCGCGCCCTGCCCTTTTTCAAAATCCTGAAAAAGGCGGGTCCAATGAAATGGACTCCGGACCGGAGGCAGTGCTGCATGACTTGAAGAAGTATCTTTCTTCTACGCTAACACTAGTTGCGCCAAGACCGTAAGAGCCGTTGCTTCTATACCTGGCGGCAACGAATCAAGTGGTCAGTGTTGCGCTGGTGGCATAAAGAAGCCAAAAATGAAAAAGTACGAGATGCAAGCCCGACAAGTCACTAGTACAGCAAGGTGATATAGAAACGGTTTTTAACCCATTTTTGCGACGACATTTTGAACCGTCGCCTAGTGAGTGTGGGCGATAGGGGGGTCCTTCCCACACGACCTAGAAACCGTCGGGATAGGCCCTCTGGTCACACATGCTGGGCAAAATGAGCTCGTGTGCAATTGGCGAGCGATCAAATACGGTTATACATATAGTTGTGTTAAAAAATACAATTATACAAGCCCAATCATTTCCCGTCGTAAGTACATCCCACACGGTCAGTCCTAGACAAATGTTTCCATTCGTATGTACATTCCACAAAGTCAATCCAAGGAATACATTTCCGTTCGTATGTACATCCCGCACAGTCAATCCAAGAAGTATGTTCCCATTCGTATGTACATCCCACACAGCCAATCCAGGGAAAACGTTTCCGTTTGTATGCACATCACACATAATTTTCCCCATTAAATCATTTGTGATAGTGTTGCCATTGCAGATGATATTAACAATTTTCCCGCGTTATTGAATGCATCACAGACAGTGTGTAGAAGAAATTGTGTGGCATAGGGTGTCCATCACTCACACTTTTTATGTGGTAAATGTTCACGCATGGTGGCATAACGCAAACATTTTTCAAGAGGAAGTCGTTTGCGATTGTTCATTGATCCAACACGTTTTGTTCCTACAAACTATGTGCGTTGTCTGAGGTCATCACCCATGGTGTTTTCTCAATAACCATTTGCAATATAAACCTGATTAATAGGATAATTAGCCTATTATTAATAATCCATTTATTAATTTAATTGACATTTCATATTAAGCACATAATATATTTCATTTTCATATTAAGGAAGCAGGATTTTATAATTGAAATACATCAGAGTACAACATCATAACTCTTCTGCACTCAGCTACCCAATTACACAACTGCACTAGCACCAACTTTCACATGCAACATCTATAACCTTTCAAAATTAGCATCATAGATGGTACATAGACAGATGAATCTCTTCTGGAAAACTGCTGAAGCGGAAGGCAAATATTGAGCCTTCATTAATGTTGAAGGTCTTTGCAACTTTAGGCCAGTGCCTATGGATGATTGACGGTCCATCCTTCGTCCTCTTCAGGAAGACTTCAAATTGAACCGTGGGTGTTGTATGAATACCTTCCTTGCCTCCTGACCATACAGGTATTTTGAGAGGTAATCATCAGTGAACTGCTTTGGAAAGGCATAAAAAACAAGGATATGCGTAAATATCTTCTCTAGATTTGAAATGGCGCAAAGGAATTAAAAAGACAAGGCATAACAGTTAGTACCATCCTGTAGTGAATGATGTCTTCTTCATTGTGCAGACGAAGATCTTGTTGTTTTTTGTCGCTAATTTCTTTATCCTAACAATCTTTCTAAGTTTCTTGACTTGACTGATATTCATGGACAACGCATTTCCCCGTATGAAAAAGGGTCGAACAGTGGGTCAAAACCTCTGATAGCAGGACCTACATATGCAAGACTGATTTAAAAAACCTAATATTTAAAAACAAGAAGTGGAAAAGTGTGTTATTAACTACAACAGACCTGAAATTTAAAAACAAGCAAACATAGTCATTCAAACTTGTATTGTGCAGGTCTAAGTACACTAATTATTGGCCATGTTTGGATCCATGGGTTAGAGTTAGTTTGAGCTAGTTTGGGCTCAAATAGCACTAAAGTATCCAAACATGAGGGCTAGTTTGAGCTAGTTGCGTCTAACCCACCCAAAAAAACTATCCCACCCAAGAGGTGCTAATTGGAGCTTGTTCTCCTAGTGCATTTATTGTTAATCTAACCCTGTCATCCAAACACCTCTTTGGCTAGAGTTAGTTTAGGGTTAGTCATTGTTGAGTATCATTGTTATTTAGGAAACGTAGGATAGCGTAGGATTTATTCTACCTTGACTTGTACTCCAAGATGACCATGTACTCCTATATATATGCCCACGAGGCTCAACCAATACAATCAACTATTCCACCAATCTCTCTCTCTCTCTCTCCCTTTTAACTGTCATGAGCTAGAAACTAACTCTAACCTCTAGCTAAGTTAGAGTATCCAAACAGTGCCATTGTTAAATCAAATGAAAAGGCGTGTTAAATACTCCCTCCGGTCCTTTTTACTATGCATATAAGAATTGTCTGAAGTCAAACTTCATAAAGTTTGACCTTATTTATATGAAAAAATATCAACATATACAATGCTAAAGTTATACAATATGAAAATTTAAGTAATGACGCCTCTACTGATATTGATTTCATATTGTCAATGTTGGTATTTTTTCTATAAAGTTGGTCAGAATTTACTAGGCTTGACTTTAGATAAATCTTATATGCGAACTAAAAAGATCCGGAGGGAGTACAACATGCTTAACAGGAACCAAATATAGTCATTCATAGAGCTATTGTTAAAATTGGTATTGATGGAATTGAACTGCACAGTTCATACTAGCACATATAGAACATCCCATTGTGAATAGCTGAAATAAACAAGGCATACTATGAACAACCAAAGATGGTAATTGAAACTGGACATATGCTAACTACAAACAACCAAACAACCAAAAACCGCACAAATAAACAAGGCGTAATGCAAACAACCAAATACAGCAATAAATATTGGACAGGTTCTCACTACAAAAGGGGTTCAAAAAAACAAATCATGGGATTCCCGGTGAAAAGGCATGACAAAACAAATAATGGGTTTCCTCACTTGTCACAGATTGGCTCCTCCTTGTGGTCGCCGTCGATGAGGTCTGACTTGCTAACTGAGGATCCCAAGCCAGCGTCGCAGAACATGTCCTTCAGAAATGACAAAAGGGGCTCCATGACAATGAAGGTGGAAAATTGTTCATAACGAGCCACATGAGATCGTCGGTAGGTCCATCAATGAGATCGACGGCTGTTGAACCCGAAGGGTTGGGGTGGGAAACTTAACATGTGACATAGCCCATGTCAAGCCATCACTGTCGATGACCTCGATGTCATAGCCGATGTGTGCGACGTGCCAGAATACTCTAGCCCATTGATTGAAAGGCTCCATCCAGTCATTGTCGTCAGCTTCCTTGGCGGCCACCTCGCCAACATCAGGCGAAGAGGCTACGGTAAAGCTCTTTTGGGCCATTCTCTCCTAGAGCTCCCCGGGAAGCGTAGCTGGGCTTAAGCTGCGACGCTATGGAGTGGGGGAGGGGTGGGGGTGGGGATATATGGGAAAGGGGGTGTTTCACAGGCATCATCTAAGAAACTCAGGGCGGTGAGGGTATGTATATCGGTGGGTAACCTGCATGGGCAGACCGATAGAGGTTGACGATGGAGGCGGCACGGCACGGTGGCGGCGACCTAGCTAGGTTTCGAGCGAGGAAGCGGTGGTGTGTATGTGTGTGAGCGGGGGATTTGGGGTGAGCGAAGGATATGGGGTGTGTGTGGGGAAGGGGTCCATGGTGGTGTTTGAGGAAATGTTGCGGGTATTGGAAATTTTACTAGGCGGGAGTAAAATGGCAGGGTTGCCGAAAATTTGGATCAAGGGATTGAAGCAGAGTGGGGCAGGAGTAACAAACATCACACACAGTTAAAACATAATAATCCTGTGCTATCAAATAGAAAAACACTCCAGCCGAGAAGTTATTTTTGAGATTGCGAGGGATGCAGGCGGGAGTAAAATGCCGGGGCTACTGAAAATTTGGATCTACTGATTGAAGCAGAGCGGGAGTAACAGACGTCGCACACGGTCCACACATACTAATTGTGTGCTATCAAACAGAAAAACCATCTAGGCGGGTAGATATTTTCGAGATTGCAAGGGAGTAGATACTTTCAAGGGGGTGAGGGAAGCCTCGTGGAGCCTAATCTACTGTGATCACGTGGGTGACAGGGATAGGGGCGCGACACCTGGGTAGTCCTAGGGAACCGTGTCTATTGCATACCCGATCGCAGACGGTTGCTACATCTGACTCGTCCGTTGTTTATAATTTTGGCAAAAATGCAGGAAAGGGTCAGAACGCAAACACACTTGCATGTGGACCAAATATATGTCTAAAAAGGGTGGTTTGATGTTCAAATACCCAATACACAACTTTAATGTGGCACCTATCGCACAAAG
>NC_041393.1:354199442-354208300 GCF_002162155.2 Triticum dicoccoides
GATGTGTTCTTCTAGCATTCGATGGTTGAGACCACATACGAACCACACCTACTGGTGGCCCGATATGTGTGCGTGTGTGTGTGAAAACAGTGTGGTGTGATGCTTAAATAACCAAATCACAAATTTTATGTGGCACATGTGCATCGCAAATTAATCGGACATCCACGACCCCGCGGAGGTTCATCTAGTGTGAAGTAGTACTGTGCCCCCCCCCCCACACACACACACACACTTTGAGTCGATGGGAGGGGGCATCTCACCAAGGCGTATTGTAACACTGACGAAGAAGAATCACCACCTTGGTCGTATAACCTCTCTTGTTGTTGGGTCAAAGTCATGCAAGGACGTCCACACGTGGCCCCACAAATAGGCTAGCTTGTCGTCGATAACCACACGAGCGAGTGCCTGACGACAACCACTGCGTGCATGTGGCCCAAACATATGTATGAAGTGTCATGTGGTGTTTGAATATACCCAATGCACAACTTTGATGTGGCGCCATGCTTTTGGAACCGGAAAGTCCCCACACGAAGCGAGGGTTCACGATGCGTATACTATATATATAGGGATTCATGTGTATGCAAGCCCTTGAACTTAGGTCTTGTATCTCACCATGATCGACGTACGACTATATGGTAACGCGAACCAAGAAAAGAAGAATCCACCCTGGTAACCTCTCTCACGTTGTTGGTCGAAGTGACGGACATCCACATTGGCCCACAAATATATAGGCTGCCAATGATAACCAAGCGAGCGAGAGTGTCCAAAGACAACCACTGCATGCATGTGCCCCAAACATATGTATGGACATGCCTGATGCATGCATATATGTTTGAATACATAAAGCACAACATTTTGATGTGGCGCATGCATGCGTCGAAAATCGCATAGTCCCCACACAGATCTGGTTCATGACGCGTGGCGTGCTCGCCCCCTCCCCCCCCCTACTTCGACCCAGTGGGAGGGATTCATGCGTACACATGCGCTCAAAGTATAATATGTTATTTCTCACATCATGACATTCATGTACCGTACCGTATAAGACGAACAAAAATTTAATCCCCTCTTAATTATAAGTCAAATTAACCCCTATCATTGTCGGTCAAAGTGATTGACCAAGCGGGCACACACAGATGGACGAAGCATCTCGCCGATAACCTTGTGAGTGAGTGCTAGAGGACAACCGCCATCGCTTGCTTGTGGGCCAAACACATGTATGGAGATGTGTGGTTGTGATATTTGAATACCTAATATATATGCAGAACTTTGATGTGGCACCTGCCTCGGAAACCTTGAAGTCCCCCACATGAATCGAGGTTGATGACACGCAGTATATGCTGCCCTCCTCCCCTCTTTGACGCATAATGTATACTCCTACGTACCGTGACACAACCGAAAATAATCCTCCTTGTTCGTCAAATTACCTTGTTGTGTCATATATTAGATGGACGATGACCTTACGGGACCATGGAGGGAAGCGTCACAGGCGAATGAGTGACAACCATTGTCTGCACATGGCCCAATGTGTTGGTGATGTTTTTAATACCCAATATGCACAACTTATTTGGGGCACCTGCCTCGGAAACCGAAAAGTCCCCACACAGAGCGAGATCGTTCGTGACGTGTGATGCCCCGGCCCCCTCCTCCCCTCTTCGAGGCGTACTATATACTCCTACCGCAACACAACCCAAAAGAACCTCCTAATTGGGTCAAAGTGATGGAGGACAACCTCGCGGGCCCATGGATGGAAGCATCGCACACGAGTGACTGTCTTATATGACGCGTAGTATATGTTGCCCCCGGCCACCCTCTTCAAAGCGTACTATATATACTCCTACCGTACATAACAAAAACCAAAAAATGACCATCCTTGTTGGTAAAATTAACCTCTCCCACCGCATGTCATAGTGCTGGACGGCGACCTTGTGGGCCCATAGAGAGTGTCACACAGAGTGAGTGTCCTAGGACGATCGCGTGCATGTGGCCCAAAGATGCATATCAAACTTTTTATGCAGTGAACATGCGACCAAAGGAGTTTAGTGTTAAAAATTGAAAAAAAAATAGATAGCATTTGTCCGTTTTTATAAATTGATTGATTTCCCAGGGATTTAATGTGCCAAAATCAAATTTGATCTACATGAGACCCGTGATAGTGCACGAAAATGGATTGCAAAATCATATGTGTATGTGTCGTTGGGTGCATGTTTAGTCTCCATGCATGAAATTTCTAACATCAAGAATCTTGATTTTAAAATCTAGTAAATCCAAAATTAAGTTGAAATTCATAAAACTTATTGTGGTGTCATATGGACACCAATAGACTATGATATTATTATTATTTTCAAATTTGAGACAATTCTTTATATAATCTTCTTACAGAAAGGAAATTATCAATAATTATCAACCAATATCACAAACGGACTCTTTATTCAAACCGTGTGCGTTAGACCAACAATGTACGTGTCGTGCTTCGGTTAAGCAATAAAGCGGCAGAATTAATCATCAAAAAGGAAAAAAATCAATATAATACGTGCCTCCATGCGTCTCGTGTGCCGTACAAGCAAGCCTGAGTTGACGAGACGCATGCTAGCAGCCTGCCGTGCAGGCAGACCGGGAGGCCGAGGCATGCGCATGTTCGCTATGAAGTGACCGTGAGGTGTGCTAGTAGCTGTGTGAAATGACGGTCGGCATGCCAGCAGTCCGCTGTGCAAGATCACGGGGAGGTGAGCCAACCCTTTGACCTCCGCCCACCTTGCTCCCACTGCTCCATATTAATGGTGCGTCTGATCCGCTGGTCATAATAGGCGGCCGCACCCCCCATCCACAGTTGTTACCGCCGCATGGAGTGTATTAGGATTTTGCCGAAGCACACCATCAGAGGAGTGGCGAGGCCAGGGCTGGTGAAGCACCCGCGCAACGCATGAAGCTGGGCATAGAGGTTGCTATCGCCGCCGATGAGATCTCGCGTGGGCAATAGTGCGACCTTGACTTCGTCACCATCGTCGTGCCTCCCCAGCCAGAGCCGGAGGTCCACATCTACTCCGGCAACAACTCCGACTCTGACGGAAAACCGGTTAGTCCCCCTCCCCTCTTTTGTTGAGAATAGAAATCCTTGGTTATGTTCACCCAGTCCATGAAATCAGAGTAAGATTCGTTAGATCCGTGTAGTGTAGTGACTGTTTGAATGGCATCTATGGTTAGTGATTAATTGTTTGTTTTGTACAAATGATTTTTTTTGCTAATAATCTGGCTAGGGTTAGCATGCGTGCTGATAATTCGTAGCCAAATCTTGACAATTGATTTTGAATGTCCTACATATATGTTTGTGCCTTTTATTTCTTCCAAATCTTGAGAACTGATTTTGAATGTCCTACATGTATGTTTTTTCCTTTTTCAGATTGCTATGTACACAGATGAGGCTCCGGCCAGTGGTGCTGCCAACTGTGGATCCTGCATCCGGCAGCGCGGGCAAAAGTGGCCACGCCCCCTGGATCTGAGGAACACGTAGAATATCGGGCGGACCGCATCAGCGATATCCCAGACGCCATCCTTGGGGAGATCACCTTCCTTCTCCCCACCAAGGATGGATGCCGCACATAGGTCCTCGCATCTCGGTGGCACACTCTATGGCACGTCCTGCCTCTTAATCTCGACTGTCTCTGGCTATCAGTCGTTCATGATTTTGAACTCCACGGAGCCATCATCTCCTCCCACAAGGGCTCCGTTCAACGCCTATGCATCCCGGCATGCTGCCTGCTGCACAAACCCTGCATGATGGACGCATGGCTGACATCCCGTCAATTCAAAAAACTCCAGCATCTTGAGTTCTACCATTACTATGCAAATAGCTTCCCACCAAGCGTTGTAGCTGCGCCCTCACCACCGATGTCCATCTCATGGTTTTCCTCCTCTCTCCACACCGCCACCTTGGCCCGATGCCATCTAGCATACAATCTGGTACAAATGCTTCAACTCCCACTGCTAAAAAAACTTGCGCTTGTGATGGTCGATCTGTCGAAGGCCTCACTGCACAGCATCATCCACTCCTGCTGCCCTGCCCTGGTGCACTTGCTGCTTGTTTTTGGAAAAGAAATCAGTATCTGTTGTCTCCTAATAGAGTCGCCTCACCTTGTAAGCATTGGAATTTGCTTCAAAGGAGAGGAGCTCATCATCAAAGATGCCCCTGCACTCCAAAGGTTGCTCCTTGATTATTGGTGTGCACCTTTGCAAATAACTATGGTCTATGTGCCTAAGTTGGAGGCCTTGGGTGTAATTCCTGATCCGCTTGAAGGTTACAAGATGGTAGTTTGCTCCACACTTATTCAGGTACTATATATTATCATCAACACTCTTGCTATCATAAGCTCCATTTACATTTGTGCGCATAAGTTTTATATCATCAACACTTTTGTAATCATAAGCTGCATTTTTCATTTGTGCGCATAAGTTTTATATCATCTTGGGGAACACTTTTGGTTCTAATATTATGTTCTATGCTCAATGAAGAGTTTGTTCATGGATACACTATCAATGGTGTTGGATTCTGTCAAGACCTTACATATCAGTATGTCGTGTTTTGATCTGAACATGATTATCGGCTTGCTGCAATGCTTTCCATGTCTAGGGAATTTGTATATACAAGTGATGATTTCAAGCACATTGAAAGCCCATAAATAATTTACTAGAATTAACCATTCAGTTGTCGCTCTTCCGACATACTCTTTTTTTATACATTAATTGTTTTCAGTCTTCATGTCTATTTAGGCAAAAGCACATGGACAAAAAGGTATAACCAATAAGTGGCATAAGAAGCGCCGGGATTTTATTAGTTCTCATGACATTCCTTAAGGACAATAACGCTGGAAGAATATGCATCCAACCATGCAAACACTAGCTTTGTCATATTCTTCCTATTGAATGCGAGGGTACCATTGTCCGTGAGGATTAAGGTTTTTAAAAAAAACTTTCTCACGGATGGACACGTTGAATAGCATAAAAAGAAGTTTCAGGTGGACAAAAGGGCTTCTGAACGTGCTCGGCTTATATTTACAACAACTTGTCTTCATGTACCAATAGATTTTCTGGCCCAGGATCTTGATTTTATGGATCAGACATTCCATTTGACTGTGACTGCCGAAAACTTTGGTTGAGTTAGATGTTACTGTCCTGTTCAATCTGAATTTTGTGTAAGCATGATGAACAATTAATCGTCGTGCTTTTGTACCTTTTGTAGGCTACAGTTAGATATTGCCTCCCTTTTTAACTCGGCTTTGACCCATATTTTCTTTCATACAAACCGGAGCTTCTATCAAGAAGCCTCATGGTTTCAAGAGGGAACTTGGTCACCTGATCTGTGTGCGAAATGACATACGTTGTCTCTTACCGCCTTGATTTATTTTATAGAGGCAACATGCAATTGTGCTAAAAATATGAAATTATTCAGGGTCTGTTCCGCCTTTTTATACATTGATTTTCCTAGGCATTTTTAATAAATAGCCACCATGTTATTATCGCAAATGGCCGTATTAGTCCAACCGTGGGTGTTCAACTAACTGTATACTACCGCAGATAGCTGTTTGATTAGACGGGACGACTGCAAGCAGTCTACCACGCATGCTCACTATACCGGGAAGTGAGCTGCGAGCGCTGTAATTTATTGCTGGTTTTGGACTTTTGTTTCGGCCACCTCAAGAAGGTACGTAGAATAGCCCTCCGTTCTCATCTACAAGCACCGCCTCCGAGGATCGCCGCCTGCTGCGAGATGGAGGACGAGCCGGCTAACAAGCGGGGGCGGGTCGAGCTAGAACTGCAAGAGCCACCGGCGAACATGGACTTCATCAGCAGCCTCCTCAACAAGATGTTGGTAACCATCATATCCCACCTCCCCATCAAATCTGGCGTGCGGAGCACTGTCCTCTCGCGGCGGTGGCGCCCCCTCTGGCACTCCACCCCCTGGACCTCATCGTCGACCATGAGTTCCACAGCGGGGAGCAGCAACGCCTGGGCGCATTGTCCCACGTCCTCGCCATGCACCCCGGGCCGATCAAATGCCTTGCTATCGGCAGGTTCAGTCCCCACTGCAAGGCCGAACCCACACTACAAAAAACCACTTTCATGATGATACGTGTTTGTCACAGTAGGTCACATTTTCTGTCATGCATGTACATCCATGATGATTTTATGACAGAATCAAGATAGTCATACCTGTGTTGTCGTAGAAGTGTTCCATGACAATACCAAAATTATCATCATGGAAGTGTCCACTTCCATGACGACAAATGGCGCGTCATCGAAGTGCTTTCGTCAAGGGTAACCGACACGTGGCATCCATCGTAACGGGTCGCAGTTAAGCTATTGGGTTCCGGTTTGGATCCGATAACCCGTTTTCAGCCCAGACCAATGGGGATTTTCCACGTGTAAAATCATCATTGGCCGGAGGAAACACATGTCGGCTCCTCGATGGGCCAGATGGCGTCCATCCAATGGAGGAGACATGCCTATGAAATGTCGACACGTGGTAGGGCCCAACAGAGGCCCATATAGGTTAAAAAGGTTGGCCCAGTCAATAGCTCGTAGTATTTACTCGGCTACTAGTGGTCCAGCCCACTAACGGCCTGCTTAAACATGGCCCAGTTATGGCCCAAAGCCAGATCTGGCCCATTAATTGTTCGCCGAGTATTTGGGCCCAATTACGGCCCAATGACATTTTTGCCTGTTAGAGGCCCGATGTAGACATGGGCCCATTTTAGCTCGGTGTGTCTTTCAACCTGGGAATGGCCAGTGCTGCCCATGGGCCATATATGGTATGATGCGGCATCCGACCCACTAACGGCCCGTGATCAAGGTGGCAATAGTTCAGCCCAACATGACTTTGGGCCTGTTAAAGGCCTATTGTAAAGTTCGGCCCGTTGATGCCTCAACTAAGCTTTCGGCCTCTTAAAGGCCCATGATATCAGTGGGCCAACTAAGGCTCGAGATATGTTTCGGCCTCATAATGGCCCGTCATATAACTGGGCCAATAATGGCCCGGTCTACATTTCAGCCTGCTAAAGGCTCGTGGACGACTATTGAAAATTGAGGCCCGACATGCATTTCGGCCTAGTAAAGGCCCATGGTATCTTCTGGGCCATAACATGCCACCAGAATATTTAGCCTGTTAATGGACCAAATCTACATGGGCCCAACTAAGCGCTGGATCCACTAAAGGCCCAACTAAACTTTGGATCAAATGTAGGCCCGTGTAAGTTGTGGGCCTGGCGCAAAGTATGAAGGCCCCAATGGCCTTCTAGGCCAAAGAAAGTTGCGGGCCAGCCCAATTGTGGCCGGCTAAAATGCAGGCCCGATAGAGGCAAATGTTTCGGCCTGGTCGACTACGTCGGATTTTCGCCGTTTTTTTCAGATAGCGAATGATGGCATATATGGTAACTAGTAGGAATTAAGAACAAACCTACTCTATACAATAAAGAAATTACGGCACAGTAACTTAGAATAAACCTACACTATACAATAAAGGATTTATGGTATGTTACATCCACCGGGCATCAAAGTTCGCCACCAGTGATCATAAAGCACAACGAAGAAGCAGATTGCAAAAACTAAGCGCCATTGCAGCTTAACAAAATAATACTGAAACAAGACCACTCCCAAGACAATTCAAAAAAGGTTAGCCTTGCGCGGGAGCTACTATGCAAGATGCTCAGCAAGGCTGTGAGACCGGCCTAGCATGTCGGTCATAGTTTCCAGGTGTAGCTGTTTAGCAATGAGGTACTCATTAGTGTTCTCCGCGATCTTCCTTAGAGATAGGACTTCAAGTCGAAGTTGAGTTGCAAAATGCCTTTCTGATGAACTTGGGACTGAAGAAGTCAAACTCGTTCAGACAGCGAATTCTGTGAGCTTGTCTAACTACTAGTCTCAAGTAACTTGAACACTGCATCAAGACATGACTTTGGGGTTGTCTCGCTATCTTCAAGATGTTTTGCCTTCTTTACCTCAATATATGTTGGGTTTGTCTCACAACCTTCAGCAGACTTGTGCATGCCATCAGGCATATGTAACGCCCCGGATTCAATGCGCCAGGTGTCTGCCAGTTATTCGCCGTCGTTGCCATGTCAATTTCTTGCGTGTAGCATTTTGCCATGTCATCATCTGCATTTCATCTGCATGTTTTTCAAAACTTGCATCCGTTCGGGTTCTCCCGGTTCTCTCTGTTGTCCGTTCGGAGTCCAGACCTCTCGCCCGTGCCCCGTCGCCCCTCTCAGACCTTGTTTCGTGTGCTTGTGTTAAACGTTCTCGGAATGGACCGAGGTTTGTCAAGCGGCCTTTGTACACCACCGGTAGACCGCCTGTCAAGTTTCGTGCCATTTGGAGTCTGTTTGATACTCCAACGGTTAACAGCGTAGCCCGAAACCCCTTCTTCTCTTGCAGCCCAGCAACCCCTCAAATCAGCCCACTAACCCAGCAAACCCCCCTCCATGCTCTCGGTCATTCAATCACGATCGCGTGGCCGAAAACCGCTCCTCATTTGGACTCTCCTAGCTCCCAGAATCTATATATTTGTGCCCCTCCCGGATTTTCGTGCAATTGAATCCCCCCAAACCCTAGCCCTCTCCCTCTCAGCCGCCGGACGCGTCCACTGCCGCCAGCCACGTCATCCGGCCAATAGGAAGCCGCCACCTCAGCTCCCGCCGCCACGCCCGGTGAATCCCGAGCTGCCACCTCGCCTCCTCTCGCCTCCCACCGCGCCGGTCACCCGGGGCCCAGATCCGGCCCGCCCCGGGCTGAACCGGGCCACGCCAGGCCCGTCTCTGCCGTCGTCCGCCCGCCGCCGCGAGCCCCGGCGTCCCGCGCCATAGCCAAGC
>NC_041393.1:354208542-354236990 GCF_002162155.2 Triticum dicoccoides
GCCGCCCCGCTTCTCCGCCGCCCGGCGCTCGCCCGCGCGCGCCGCCCGAGGCCGCCGCGGCTCCTCTGCGCCTCGCCGTCCCGCCGCCATCCTACCTCGCTGTCGGCCGCCGCCTCCTCCGTCGTCGGTCGCCGCCCCTTCGCCGGATCCGGCCGGCAGGATGAGATCCACCGGCCCGCCAATCCAAACGCCGCCCGCGTCCCGGATCCGCCCGTCCCGCTTCCTTCCGTCCCGTTTTCGATGAGGGTAAATTCTGCCAAGTCCCCAGATTTGCAACTTTTCATGCCCTGTTCATCGCATCATAACTCTGCATCCGTAGCTCTGTTTTGTGCGTGTAATATGTCAACATGTTCGTTGTGAGATGCTCTACATTTCGTTCCATTGCATCATGTTCATTTGAGTCCATCTTGATGCCCGAATCATCGTTGCAAGAGTGCTATATGATGTTGTCTGCTGTCTGTTAACAGAACATGCTCATTTATCATTTTTGCCATGTTTGATGTGTGCATCCTATGAGGTTGATGTCTACATATGTTTATTGCTACATCATGCCATATTTACAGGGGTGTATGCCATGTATTTTTGTGATCAATGTAGTGACTAGAACAAGCATGCAAACTAGGCTTCGTGATGTTGCTGATTTCAGTCCCTGTTCTGTTGTTATTTTTATGCCATGTAAACTTGATGCTACAGAGTTATCCAAGCATATTTTGAGATACTTCAGTAAGGATGATTTGCGCATATGGTTATTCTCTATCCATTCATGCCCCTGTTTGCAATTATGGAGTAGTATAGCATGTCATTTTCTTGCTCTACTTTTGCTATAAAGTGGTTCCTGGCAGATTGTTTACATGTTATTCAATTTTGCCAAGGTTGTTGTAGTTGATCCATGCATGCTATGAACTTGTGCTTGCCTTGGTTAGTTTCATAAACATATCTTCTTGCTGATGCTATGCTTATCTTGTCATGCAATGATTTGTGGTGAGTGAATCAAGCTTGTTAAGTAGGGTACTTGCTGTTACTGTTTTGCTAGGCTGAATCTGTTATTTTGTGATGCTATGTAAACCTGCTGCTACAAGTCATTCTATGTATAATCTGGAGATGTTCACTAAGGATGTTTTGTTCTACATGTCATTCTACATCCATCCTTGCCCCTGGTTGCATTTATAGCTTGCTGTAGATTGTTGTAATCTTGCTCTAAAGTTGCTAAATAATGTTGCTGTCAGCCTGTTAACATTAAGTTCAGTTGTTGCCATGTGCTTTGCTAGTGATCCATGCACCCTATGAACTTGCTCTTGCCATTCTTAGCTTCATAAACATGTCTTCTTACTGTTGGTTGCCTTTTCATGCCATGTATTGCTCTGTGGTGAGTGTTACAAGCTCACCAACATGCTTACTTATCGTTGTTCCTGCCATGTTTGAATCTGTCATATAACTTGCCATGTTTACATGGGTGCCATCATATCTTCTGATCCTTTTTGGCTCATAGTCAGTAAAGGACTTTTGTTCTATGCACTTAGTAGTATCATGCCATGCCTTTTTTGTCATGATAAGTTCCTGTAACATGTTGTTTGATAGCTCTAAACATTGCAACCTGATGTTATTTCTGCTAAGCCTGAAACTGATATTATTTGCAATCTTGCCATGTGTGTTTGAGCATGTTCTAGTGATTTCTGGAGAGAGCTCAGTGTTCATGTTTTGTCATGCTTTACCTGTACATCATGTCCATGCCTTTTGTCCTTATGTTGAGGTGTTGTAGCATATTGTTTTGATGCTTGCAATATGCCTAGTTGTTGTTTTGGACAGATTGTTGCTATAACTTGTATAGTGTGTGTGTGTTGAACCGTTGCTCCGTTTTGAGTGTGCCCTCTATGAAACTTGCTTGATTTTGCATGTAGTTTCATATTATCATGTTGCATCCTTGTGTTGAGGGGTTTGCTTGATGTTTGGATGCATTTTGCATCAATGCCATGTTTAACTTGTTTTGCTCATATCTTCTAGGTCGTAACTCCGAACTAAATGAACTTTATATGTAACTTGACTAGAATCTCGTGTAGATCATCTTGGTGCATCTTAACTTGCTGTTTAACAACTTGAACATAAGGTTTATTCAGATCTGGACCAATTTCGAAATTTGCATATGAGGACTTGCCGGAATTGTTATATGTTGTTTCCGGCCTCATTTAAACTTGCCCTGATGTGCTGCTCTTGTTTGCATCATCCCTTGCCATGAGTAGCTTCATGTAGTCTTGTCTTGCATCATACTTGGTTGTGCATCATGTCATGTTCATGTGTGGTGTGTTTACTATGTTGTGTGCTTCTCTCGATAGTTCCCGTTTCGTTGCGATCGTGAGGACTCGTTCGTCTACGCTTGGTTCGTCTTCGTGGCTTCATCTTCTTCATGGACTCGTTCTTCTTCCTTGCGGGATTTCAGGCAAGATGACCGCTACCCTGGATCTCACTACTATCATTGCTATGCTAGTTGCTTCGTTCTATCGCTTTGCTGCGCTACCTATCATTTGCTCTTCAAGCCTCCCAATTTGCCATGTCAGCCTCTAACCTTTTTCACCCTCCCTAGCAAACCATTGCTTGGCTATGTTACCGCTTTGCTCAGCCCTCTTATAGCGTTGTTAGTTGCAGGTGAAGTTGAAAATTGCTCCATGGTGGACAGGTTTATGTTGGGATATCACAATATCTCTTATTTAATTAATGCATCTATATATTTGGTAAAGGGTGGAAGGCTTGGCCTTATGTCTGGTGTTTTCTTCCACTCTTGCCGCCCTAGTTTCCGTCATACCGGTGTTATGTTCCCGGATTTTGCGTTCCTTACGCGGTTGGGTGATTTATGGGACCCCCTTGACAGTTCGCTTTGAATAAAACTCCTCCAGCAAGGCCCAACCTTGGTTTTACCATTTGCCTCACCACCACCTACATTTCCCTTGGGAGTAATTAACCCGAGGGTCATCTTTATTATAGCCCCCCCCCGGGCCAATACTTGTCTTAAGTGTTGGTTCGAACCAGAGCCCTTTGCAGCGCCCCCTCAGGGAAACTTGAGGTCTGGTTTTAGTTGTACGGATTGCTCATCCGGTGTTGCCCTGAGAACGAGATATGTGTAGCTCCTATCAGGATTGTCGGCGCATTGGGTGGCTTTGCTGGTCTTGTTTTACCATTGTCGAAATGTCTTGTAAACCGGGATTCCGAGTCTGATCGGGTCTTCCTGGGAGAAGGTATATCCTTCATTGATCGCGAGAGCTTATCATGGGCTAAGTTGGGACACCCCTGCAGGGTATAAACTTTCGAAAGCCATGCCCGCGGTTATATGGCAAATGGGAATTTGTTAATGTTCGGTTGTAGATAACTTGACACCAGATCCGAATTAAAACGCATCAACCGCGTGTGTAGCCGTGATGGTCTCTTTTCGGCGGAGTCCGGGAAGTGAACACGGTTTTTGGGTTATGTTGACGTAAGTAGGAGTTCAGGATCACCTCTTGATCATTGCTAACTTCACGACCGTTCTGCTTCCTCTCTTCTCGCTCTTATTTGCGTATGTTAGCCACCATACTTGCTTAGTCGCTGCTGCAGCCTCACCACTTTACCCCTTCCTTTCCCATTAAGCTTTGCTAGTCTTGATACCCATGGTAATGGGATTGCTAAGTCCTCGTGGCTCACAGATTACTACAACAACAGTTGCAGGTACAGGTTGTGCGATGATCTTGACGCGAGAGCGATGTTGCTTGTTTTTGGAGTTCTTCTTCTGCTTCTTCTTCGATCAGGGGATAGGTTCCAGGTCGGCAGCCTGGGCTAGCAGGGTGGATGTCGTTTGAGTTTCTGTTTGTGTTCCATCTGTAGCCGGATGATGCTCTTATGTATTGTGATGTTGTATTCGTGTGGCATTGTATGCCTCTTGTATGTATCCCCATCTATTATGTAATGTTGATGTAATGATATCCACCTTGCAAAAGCGTTTCAATATGCGGTTCTATCCTTGGTGGGACCTTCGAGTCTCTTTAGGATAGTATCGCATATTGGGCGTGACAGCATATCACCCTGAAACAAGCAGAGAGATGACAGATTTTGCACTTGTATAAACCAAGATGGTTACTGTGCTGTCAATTCCATCCAATTTCAAATTAGAAAATAAAGAGCCAGTTCAAAATATCAATAGCATAATTTGGCATTGTTTATAATGCAGGGAGCCTCACCACACTAACGGATTACCATGCCAACAAAACAAGCATAGATGAAGGGCAAAGACAATCATTGTATCTATTTTGGTTAATGTGTATGGCATGTTGTTCAGATCATCAGCCACATCAGTAAGATAAAATGGGAGAGGACAAGGTGCAAACGTGGGCTGCTTCACCACACACTGGACTATAGATCCACAAAAACAAGAATACATATATGGAGTATTGAGTAATGTGCATGGTATGAATAAGGAATTTGGTTTTACAACTAAAACTTGGAACTTACAGTTGTTGTGAACATGCATTTTGATAGAAACAGCAAACTACACTGGATTGTAGATCCACAAAAACAACCATACATATAGGGAGTATTGAGTAATGTGCATGGTATCAATAAGGAATTTGGTTTTACAACTAAAACTTGGAACTTACATTTGTTGCGAACATGCATTTTGATAGAAATAGCAAACTAAACAGCTGTTGACGATAGGGAGTATGAGAAAATTAAACAGCAGTTGAGGATAAAGGCTTTAGAGGGACTGACTTACATTAACAGTGAACACTGGCTTTATAATGCCCTTCTCCATTTCAAGGGAAGGATAACTCAAGAATTTCAGCACATAATCTTCTTCATAAGCATTGCATGTACTCTATATTTTGTAGAGAGTAATTATATATATGATAATACTGGAGGGGATAGAGGATAATGAAGATAAGATGCAGATTGATGCTACATAATCAACTACCAATCCCTGTAAGTACAAGCGTTATAGGACAAAATGTACTGACAAGAGCAATAGGCTACACTTCTGCACTGGCATTGTCAGTGTATTCAACTTTTTGGGAAGATTAAATATAGATCTGATATTTTTAGTAAATGGTGGGCGAGGGAGATAAGATGTATAATGCTACACAATGAACCAATCCCTCCTTCCCATAATATAAGAGTGTTTTGTACACTGGTGTACTATAGAAAACGCTCTTATATTATGGGACGGAAGGAGTAGCTGTTAATGTAAGTATAGTGATAGGCGACGTTCAGTCCTTACAAGAGGATCGCAGAGCTAAACCTCTTCAAAAGCATTGGGTTGATTCTAAATTCATGTAAAAGTCGATATGGATCTTATAATGTCCACCAAATGGAGGATAACGAGGCTAACATGTGCAGTGATGCTACATAATCAACCAGCTATGAAAGTAAGTATGGTCATACAGGGCAAGAGATACTCACAAGAGCAATGCAATGTGCAGTATAGTTGAGAGATAGTGTGGTCCCTTGAGAATGAATGTTCTTCAGCAAACAGTTTTCGTACAATTTATACGTTAAGGCACATGCAGAAATGTAGTTCAAATTGTGATGTGATATCATATACAGCACCTTACGCTGCAGACAAGACCAATGTGTAACAAGATTATTCCAATCACTGTCAAATAAATGTAGCACCGGAGACTTTATAGAAATTCCGTTTAGAGGCTTGCCATTGAAGTGTGCTTGCCTTAGGTAGGAACGATACTTCATCAACGAGTGCCTGAAAAGCGCAACCAACCCTTGCTCGTCTTGACTATCCAGTTTGGTCCTCGCCTATTTAAAAGAATGAAATCGTGTGTGTTCTATCAGCAGAAACATATGCAGTAATTACCATGAATAACATTAGTACCTTACTTACGCATAAGTTGCAGAGGAAGATTGAAAATTGTTCTTTGTTTGTGGTATAATCTTTCCACGAAGGAAAGATGCACACAAAGTTCCTGACAACAATATAAGCTTCGTCTTCTAAACTGGGAAGAAGTGGAACAGGGGTCCTATTTGCTGCAATTGGGGCTCTCTCTCATTCAAAAAAGGATTTGGCAACTGAATTTGGTGTACTCTTTGCTGGAATGAGGGTTTTGTGTTATAGAGCTGGTGCTATGTCAACTGGCATCATCATACTGTTTGCTGCAGTTGGGGTGTGCTGAGTTGGGGCATCAGAGATGGCCAGTGTAGTAGGACTGGAGTCTGCTAGAGTTGTGGTCGTGTTTTCTGGGTCTGGTGATATTGCAACTACACCTAATGGGATTTTGATTTATCAGGTGTCACTACCTTTTCCAAATACTTTGTTCGTGCTCCTTCGCGATCAGCAACCGCCCTCTTCCTTTTGAACGTCTGATACACAAGAACAACATTTGAATGGAGAAATATGGTATGAC
Source organism: Triticum dicoccoides (assembly GCF_002162155.2). NCBI lineage: Eukaryota > Viridiplantae > Streptophyta > Magnoliopsida > Poales > Poaceae > Triticum > Triticum dicoccoides. Next base: position 354,214,917 of record NC_041393.1, read on the forward strand.
AGATGGAATATGTACTGAAAATGGATAGGCATGGCATATTCACATACACAATGTGCAAACTAAGCTACTAGCAGTGCAACAAAGTAGAAGCAATGCAAAGCATCAGTTGCAAGATATGTGCGACCAATATAACTTTGGAAAGTTAGAGTAAGCACCTTGATGGGTGAATAAGATAGGGCATCTGCCTCTGACTCCTCCACTAGGGAGCTACATTGACTTAGGTCTCCCTCTAGCTCAGAATCATTGTTAGGATCATATTCTGAGCATGAATCTGTAGGTGGAGAGCGTTTGCGTTGCATTGCATCCAAACTTGATTTCAGTCCCTTAATGCCAAGTTTGACAGCCATGGCATTGTTTTGCTTTATTCTTTTCATGCGCGCAAGCTCATAATTATTGTGATGTTGTTCAGTATCTGAGATTCATGAAAACATAAAAAAAGTCGATTTTCTATGGAATGCATTGCGGATTCAACTCGAAGAGTGTCTTCCTACAAACCCCTGCATATACAAAGTTCACCCCCCAATCATGCTGACCAGACCACACACAGAAATACAAACCTCTTATGTCTATAAGAGGCCAAAACATATTTCAAAGCTGAAGTAGGAACATTAGAATCATATCAAATTCATATTTGAACAAATAAACTAAGGAATTATGAGTGGCATAATGTTTAGCTTCAAGGGTGGAGTGCTGGTACTACGATACAAAGCAAGTAGGCAGATTGTATTCCATGTAAAAGATCATAGTCTATGTAAAAGGTGTATATGACACTTTCATTCTATACAATGCAGTGTCCTTTCCCCACACATGATGGAAGAGATCACACAGAGAAATACTATTCACTCATGTCTGCGGTTCCAGTATTTTGAAACAGGGTGGTCCACCCTAAAAGAATATTGACAACAAATATGACAAGACAAGCATAGAGGCAGTGAATCAATCATTACTTGTGAGCTTACTAGGACAAGTATGCAGAATTGTAACTGCAGTAAGAGACCATCCAAAATCTAAATTAAGAAGTTGGTCTAGCACTTATTGTTTGCAACTAATTGACGTGAATAATTGGATATCATATCGAATGAGTAAGAAACACAACTAAAATCGGCAACAAACCTGGCCTGCAGTAGTAATCAGGGTCAATGTCACTATGACCAACAATCCAACATGATTAGTGTCTGTTCCTAGGGCCAAAATTTTGAAACCCTGTGAACTTTACAGGTACTAAAGATTACTGAAATATCTAAACCATTAAGTGTAGGCAGCACTCAGTACACAACAAACCCTAATGACAGTCCTGCCTAATGAGTAATGAATCAATTAGAAAATGGATGATGAGGAGTGGCTGCTGAGTTTTGAGGACGTATCTCAGGATAAATCAGGTTGGCTTAGTGACTACTGCATGCCTGAGCCCTAAACGTACTGGGAAGGTAGGCACGGTGGCACGCCCGGGCAGCGGTGACGCTATTGGGCAAGCGGCTCCTGACCTCCTGTTAGTTTGGCACCGCTCCACCAATCAAGCTCCACTCCACCAATCAAGCTCTACTCCACCAATCAAGCTCCACTCCACCAATCAAGCCAAGCACGTATGTTGATCATATAGTGATCATAGTGTTAGGGAACATAGCATGCAATTTCATAAAAATTCCTACGATCACGCAAGATCTATCTAGGAGATGCATAGCAACGAGAGGGGGAGAGTGTGTCCACGTACCCTCGTAGACCGAAAGCGGAAGTATTAGGTTAACGTGGTTGATGTAGTCGAACGTCTTCACGATCCAACCGATCTAGTACCGAACGTATAGCACCTCCGAGTTCAGCACACGCTCAGCTCGATGTCGTCCCTCGAACTCTTGATCCAGCAGAGGGTCGAGGGAGAGTTTCGCCAGCACGACGGTGTGATGACAGTGATGGTGATGTGATCTGCGCAGGGCTTCGCCTAAGCACTACGACGCTATGACCGGAGGTGTAAACTGTGGAGGGGGGCACCGCACACGGCTAAGAGAACAATTGATGTGCCTTTGGGGTGCCCCCCGACTTCGTATATAAAGGAGGGGAGGAGGAGGCCGGTGGCCAGGAGGGGTGCGCCATGGGGGGGAGTCCTACTAGGACTCCACTCCTAGTAGGATTTGCCCCCCCCCCCTTTCCTTTCTTCCACCGGAGGGAAAGGGAAGGAGAGGGAGAGGGAGAGGGAGAGGGAAAGGAAGGTGCCGCCCCCTCCCCTAGTCCAATTCGGACTGCCATGAGGGGGGGCGCGGCCACCCCTTGCGGCCCTCCTCTCTCTCCACTAAGGCCCATGTAGGCCCAATACTTCCCCGGGGGGGTTCCGGTAACCCCTCGGTACTCCGGTAAAATACCCGAACCACTCGAAACCATTCTGATGTCCGAATACTACCTTCCAATATATGAATCTTTACCTCTCAACCATTTTGAGACTCCTCATCATGTCCGTGATCTCATCCGGGACTCCAAACAAAACTTCGGTCACCAAAACACATAACTCATAATACAAATCGTCATTGAACGTTAAGCGTACGGACCCTACGGGTTCGAGAACTATGTAGACATGACCGAGACACATCTCTGGTCAATAACCAATAGCGGAACCTGGATACTCATATTGGTTCCTACATATTCTATGAAGATCTTTATCGGTCAAACCACATAACAACATACGTTATTCCCTTGTCATCGGTATGTTATTTGCCCGAGATTCGATCGTCGGTATCCTCAAACCTAGTTCAATATTGTTACCGGCAAGTCTCTTTACTCGTTCCATAATGCATCATCTCGTAACTAAATCATTAGTCACATTGCTTGCAAGGCTTATAGTGATGAGCATTACCGAGAGGGCCTAGAGATACCTCTCCGATACACAGAGTGACAAATCCTAATCTCGATCTATGCCAACCCAACAAACACCTTCGGAGACACCTGTAGAGCATCTTTATAATCACCCAGTTACATTGTGACGTTTGATAGCACACAAGGTGTTCCTTCGGTATTCGGGAGTTGCATAATCTCATAGTCAGAGGAACATGTATAAGTCATGAATAAAGTAATAGCAATAAAACTTAACGATCATTATGCTAAGCTAACGGATGGGTCTTGTCCATCACATCATTCTCTAATGATGTGATCTCATTCATCAAATGACAACACATGTCTATGGTCAAGAAACATAACCATCTTTGATCAACGAGCTAGTCAAGTAGAGGCATACTAGGGACACTCTGTTTTGTCTATGTATTCACACATGTACTAAGTTTCCGGTTAATACAATTCTAGCATGAATAATAAACATTTATCATGATATGAGGAAATATAAATAACAACTTTTTTATTGCCTCTAGGGCATATTTCCTTCAGTTTCCCACTTGCACTAGAGTCAATAATCCAGATTACATAGTAACGATTCTAACACCCATGGAGTCTTGGTGTTGATCATGTTTTGCTCCTGGAAGAGGCTTAGTCAACGGGTCTGCAACATTCAGATCCATATGTATCTTGCAAATATCTATGTCTCCCTCCTTGACTTGATCGCGGATGGAGTTGAAGCGTCTTTGGTGTGTTTGGTTCTCTTGTGAAATCTAGATTCCTTTGCCAAGGTAATTGCTCCAGTGTTGTCACAAAAGATTTTCATTGGACCCGATGCACTAGGTATTACACCTAGATTGGAAATGAACTCCTTCATCCAGACTCCTTCATTTGCTGCTTCCGAAGCAGCTATGTACTCCGCTTCACGCGTAGATCCTGCCACAATGCTTCGCTTGGAACTGCACCAACTAACAGCTCCACCATTCAATATAAATACGTATCTGGTTTGCGACTTAGAGTCACCCGGATCAGTGTTAAAGCTTGCATCGACGTAACCATTTATGACAAGCCCTTTGTCACCTCCATAAACGAGAAACATATCCTTAGTCCTTTTTAGGTATTTCAGGAAGTTCTTGACCGATGTCTAGTGATCCACTCCTGGATTACTTTGGTACCTCCCTGCTAAACTTATAGCAAGGAACACATCAGGTCTGGTACACAGCATTGCATACATGATAGAACCTATGGCTGCGGCATAGGGAATGACTTTCATTTTCTCTCTATCTTCTGCAGTGGAAGGGCATTGAGTCTGACTCAGCTTCACACCTTGTAACACAGGCAAGAACCCTTTCTTTGGCTGATCCATTTTGAACTTTCTTCAAAACTTTATCAAGGTATGTGCTTTGTGAAAGTCCAATTAAGCGTCTTGATCTATCTCTATAGATCTTGATGCCCAATATATAAGCAGCTTCACAGAGGTCTTTCATTGAAAAATTCTAATTCAAGTATCATGTTATGCTATCCAGAAATTCTGTATTGTTTCCAATAAACAATATGTCATCCACATATGATATTAGAAATGCTACAGAGCTCCCACTCACTTTCTTGTAAATACAGGCTTCTCCAAAAGTTTGTATAAAACCATATGCTTTGATCACACTATCAAAGTGTATATTCCAACTCCGAGAGGCTTGCACCAGTCCATAAATGGATCATTGGAGCTTGCACACTTTGTTAGCACCTTTTGGATCGACAAAACCTTCTGGTTGCATCATATACAACTCTTCTTTAAGAAATTCATTAAGGAATGCAGTTTTGACATCCATTTGCCAAATTTCATAATCATAAAATGCTGCAATTGCTAACATGATTCGGACAGACTTAAGCATCGCTACGGGTGAGAAGGTCTCATTGTAGTCAACTCCTTGGACTTGTCGAAAACCTTTCGCAAAAAGTCGAGCTTTGTAGACAATAACATTACCGTCAGCATCAGTCTTCTTCTTGAAGATCCATTTATGTTCTATGGCTTGCCGATCATCGGGAAAGTCCACCAAAGTCCACATTTTGTTCTCATACATGGATCCCATCTCAGATTTCATGGCCTCAAGCCATTTCACGGAATCTGGGCTCATCATCGCTTCCTCATAGTTCGTAGGTTCATCATGGTCTAGTAACATGACTTCCAGAATGTCTCGATAACCGGTCAATCCAACGTCCACTTATGCTTCCCACCATGTCCCACCCCCACCCCGGCGATCTCCACCACCTCCGGCAATCTCCTCCACTAGCCACCAAATTTTAGTTTCTCTCCAATAGATCTCTCTGGCGTCCTGTGATCTACACCCCCATACCCATCTTCCATGTGGTTCCAACGATGGATCTACCCTTGGCTTGGACTTCTCCAAGGGTTTGGTTTTTGCAGATAAGGTTTTTCAATCTACTGGTTTCTAGGTGCACCCCATGGATGACATGGGTTTCTTTACCATGGTGGTCTCTTTTGGTCGTCATGATTTTCGTCTTGATGAGGATTCAGTGGCGGCGGCACTTAAAGCTGCCATTGGTTGTTCGGCCATTGAGTTTCTGGTATTCTTGATTAAGGATAAGATTTTTGGTTTCAAATGTCTTGCAAGGCAGTAGATATGATCATTCTCAGTCTTCGATCCTTTTCATGTGATCATTTCAAATGTTACTTTCATCTTTGGGGTAATGGTGGCCCAAATTGGGGCCGTGAGTTTAAGATATGGAAGTTGGAATGTGATGCTGAATGGATCATTGTTAGCCCCTCAAAAAGACGTGTTTCCCTTGGTATGTTGGGTATGCACTCCAAGCCATCAAAGTCTTTGGTAAGATCTTCTCGTTCTATTGGCAAGAAGCTTTCTTTTTCAATCTTCCAAAACTATCCGGCTTGTCGTGGTTATCATTATCCGGCCACCCAGAACTGCATTCAAACTGTCAAAGATGCGGGTTACTCGATTCCTAGGCATGAAAGGGTGGTCATTCATCCCTCGTTGTCGGCTGATCTCCGGTGGACGTCAACAAGGCCATCAATATCTTTTGGTATGGTTCAGGATCTGCTTGCTCTGGCTGGTCGGACACTGTCTTTCTCGGGCGGTAATCTCGGTTCTTTGAATGTGGATGTGCCATCCCATGTTGGGCCTTCAGCTGCACGTCCCACGGACCGGGCCGAGCCGGTGGGCTCTATTGGGCCTCTTGTTTTATTGTCTTCTCAGCAAGCCAAGGAGGATTTTGATAATATGGTCCGGATATGGTTGAGGAAATTCATACGTGTCAAAAGTGCTTAAGGAAGGGCCATTTTGCATCAGCATGCACGTCCAAGCTCTGGTGTAATTCTTGCTTGCGGGTTGGGCATATTAAAAAAGATTGTAACAGATTTGCTTAGATTCTGGGTTTGGTTTGGCAACCAAAACCCGGTAAAGTTGCAACTTCCGAGGATCGCTCGGCTCCCAGCGAGAATATCTCTCTGACACAGCTTTTACCAAAGTTGGACCTCCCTTGCACTTCCACATTTACTCCTTCAACCAGTTCCATCAGCCCCGATCCCAAGACACCATCGACCGTGCCGCCTATAACGCCACCACTGCTGGAGTGCTCGCCGTCCGTGATGAGCCTTGTGTACTCTGCTTCGATGGCCAACTTCCACCTCGGTGGTCTACTGTATGTGTCGGCAGGCTACCACATTGTTGATGGCAGAGAAGCTTGTGTGCCTCGGACATTTGTGACGCACATACCCCGATTGTGCGCCGCCACGAGGAGTTCATGCTTGCTGAGGTAATGCCTATTCCTCCACCCGACCAGATTGGTGCGGCTAGGGAAGAAGTGGTTCAATGGCTCCAAGGTCATGGGGTTTTGTGAGGTCTACATAGCCATGGATTCGGTCTGTTGGTCTTTTTGAGCTTAGGGATGCGGCAGTCAGGTTCTCGCTATTGCAGATGCCGCCTCAACCTCTGGGCAATGATCGCTTTGTTCGCTTCATGAAGCATGATGAGGGAGAGTCCTTTCGTGGTGCTCAGGGTTTCTGTCAGGGTTTGCTCATGTTCTTGGGTATTCCTCTTGATCTTCGCAACACTGAATGTATCAGGGCAACGGTCAATACTTTTGGCAAATTCCACCACTGGAACAGTGAGGACCCCTATTTGGTTCAAACTTTGGTGTTTACCTCCTTTCCTGAGGATATTCTTGTGCCGAGGGATATTGTGTTCATGGATTTTGCAGCTTGGGGAGGGGCTAGAGTGTCATGGACTGCACCACTGTATATTCTTGGTGCAAACTTTGCGGAGCAAATGCCCCAGGATGAGGATTGGATGCCCATCAATGGCAATCCTCACCCCGTTCCTGGTGTGCCCTTCCCAGATGTGCCCCCTTTTATTTTGCCTCCATATCCTGCCCTAGGATGGAATGATGTTCCCCCTCCCCCCTCCAGAACCTGCACATAATGAAGTGGAAGGTGACAATTGGGGCAACTGGAATGAGCCTGATGATCAGCTTGCTGTCCAAGATCAGGAATCAATGGTGGTAGATCTCTCTGCTTAGCCTAGTTCTGATACATAGCAGCAGGTGCCTCTTGCTCCTGTTATTACCATTGATGAGGACCTATCTAAAGTTCATGAGGTTCCTATGGTTGTTGAGCAGGCTGAGGTGGATGCTAACAATTGGGCAATTGTAGTTTACCAACCTCCTATGATTGGTGTTCAAGTTGTGGAGATATCTGTTGTTGCTATTCCTTTTGGGCCGCCGTTGCCCCCTGAGATGGTTTGGAGGAGGTCTTTTGAAAAATTACTGGAAGCACCTGCTGTATTTGAAATGCTAAAGCCCCTACTGTTTCAGCATGTATCTCCTGTGATTTTATCCAAGAGGAACTGGGACTTCGCCTTCAGACAGGATGATCTTCCTCTGCTGACATGGAAGGAGCAGGAACCTGCCAAGCCTGTTGCTAGAGTTTTGTTTTCTGATGATGTTGAGAAGGCGACACCTGTTGATGCTGTCTCCACTCCCATTGTGAGCACAAAAGCAAGGAGTCCCCGCAAGACTTTGGTGCCAACTCCTCTTGTGGAAACCTCAGTTCGAAGATGCACTAGAAGCTCAATCCAGCGTGATGGGTTTAAGCCCACTTTCCATGAGCTAGCTATGCAGCCCAAGAGAAAGAAGCCCAAAGCCAAGCCTCTCTCTGCTGAGATGCCTGAAGGCCCTACACATGCAGATATTCCTCTAGCAACTCCAGTCAGTCGTCTGCAAGCAATAGGGGAGGAGTTGGAAATTGATGTAAATCTACTATCTATGGATGCACTTATGGTGGATCCTCTTAATGCTGGAAATACTGCCACTAATGATTAGTGTGGTCATGTTATGCTAGGTTTGGCAAGCCCCTAAATGTTCTCTTTGTTTTATCTGCTTCTGGCTTTTATGTTATGGAGAACTGTCATGTAATAATGTTGGGTCAGACTTATCTGTGCTTTTTGGACATATGAAATTGTATGTCATGTGGTTTGTGGACCTTTTAATGATCTTTCTATATGAGTAATTCTTGTAGAAACTGAATGTTCTGTGTTGAAATGTCAGGGGCTTAAATTCTGAGACTAGGCAAAGAGTTGTTAGACAAAAAATTGATGAGAGCCAATGTGTTATATCTTTCTTACAAGAAACTAAATGCACCTCTTTTGATTCTAGAACAATTAAAAGTTTCTATCCCAAGAGATTTGATTGCTTTGCTTACTGCCCTTCTTTGGGTGCTTCTGGTGGAATTCTTGTAGTCTAGAATTCCTCTGTTTTTGCTGGGACTTTATTAGAAGTTCAGAATTTGCTGTGGTGATTGAGTTTGTCTCCAGGCAGAATAATGAGAAATGGACTTTGGTTGTTGTATATGGGCCTTGCCAGGGGGAAGCCAGAGATGATTTTGTCAATTGGCTATATAATTTGCATATTCCTATGGAAGAGAATTGGATGCTGTTTGGGGATTTTAACTTTTTGAGGTCCTTGGATATAGAAACTTACCAGGTGGTGATTTGAATGATATGTTTATCTTCAATGAGATAATTGGGCACTTGGGCCTTTTGGAAATCCCCATTAAAGGTAGATCTTATACTTGGTCAAATATGCAAGATATTCCACTTTGTGAGCAGCTAGACTGGTTTTTCACATATGTGGACTGGACATATGACTATCCTATGACTGAGGTGCTTCCTCTAGCTAGAACTGCATCTGACCATGTCCCATGTGTGGTTAGCATCAAAACTTCCATCCCAAAATCAAATCTCTTTAGGTTTGAGAATTATTGGCTAGAGTTGGATGGTTCCATGGACTATGTGGAATCATCTTGGCAGAAACCATCCTGGAAGGGCCGCATCACTACTAGGATTGCTGACAAGTTTAAGTCCTTGAGAATATGCCATAAGAGGTGGCAAAAGAATATTTCAAAACTGAAAACATTGGTCTGTAAATGCAATCATGTGATTCTGCTTTTGGATGAGCTTGAGGAGTGCAGGCCTCTCTTCAGACTTGAGACAAATTTCATAAGAATTGTTAAGACACATGTGGAAAAGTTGCTTCACCTCCAATTCCTTTATTGGAAGAAAAGATGTACTATTAGGTACATTAAAGTGGGGGAGAAAATACAAAGTTCTTTCATGCCATGGCCACTGAAAGGCACATGAGGAATTCCATTGCAAGTTTGAAATTACCTGATGGGACAGTGGTAACTGAGCACTCCCAAATGGAGAGAATTATCTGGAATTGTTTTAAAAACAGAATGGGTACTTCAAGAGGAATTGTGATGGGATTTGACCTCTCTACTCTCATCACTTCTGTGGAGGGTCTTGATGGCCTCACCAGGCCTTTTGAGAAGGATGAAATGGAAAATGTTGTGAAGCATATGCCTGTGGATAAATCTCCAGGACCTGATGGTTTTAATGGTCTGTTCTTCAAGAAGTGCTGGCACATAATCTCCAAAGATTTTTATGAGCTGGCCCAGGCTTTTTATGATGGTTCTGCTAGGTTGGAAAATATTAATGGTTCATACATCACTCTGGTGCCCAAAAAACTCTCAGCTGAAAAAGTGGGAGACTTTAGACTGAAGGAAATATGCCCTAGAGGCAATAATAAAGTTATTATTTATTTCCTTATTTCATGATAAATGTTTATTATTCATGCTAGAATTGTATTAACCGGAAACATAATACATGTGTGAATACATAGACAAACTGAGTGTCACTAGTATGCCTCTACTTGACTAGCTCATTAATCAAAGATGGTTATGTTTCCTAGCCATGGACAAAGAGTTGTCATTTGATTAACGAGATCACATCATTAGGAGAATGATGTGATTGACTTGACCCATTCCGTTACCTTAGCACTTGATCGTTTAGTTTTCTGCTATTGCTTTCTTCATGACTTATACATGTTCCTATGACTATGAGATTATGCAACTCCAGTTTACTGGAGGAACACTTTGTGTGCTACCAAACGTCACAACGTAACTGGGTGATTATAAAGGTGCTCTACAGGTGTCTCCGAAGGTACTTGTTGGGTTGGCGTATTTCGAGATTAGGATTTGTCACTCCGATTGTCGGAGAGGTATCTTTGGGCCCTCTCGGTAATGCACATCACTTAAGCATTGCAAGCATTGCAACTAATGAGTTAGTTGTGAGATGATGTATTACGGAACGAGTAAAGAGACTTGTCGGTAACGAGATTGAACTAGGTATTGAGATACCGACGATCGAATCTCGGGCAAGTAACATACCGATGACAAAGGGAACAACGTATGTTGTTATGCGGTCTGACCGATAAAGATCTTCGTAGAATATGTGGGAGCCAATATGAGCATCCAGGTTCCGCTATTGGTTATTGACCGGAAACAGTTCTAGGTCATGTCTACATAGTTCTCGAACCCGTAGGGTCCGCATGCTTAAAGTTACTATGACAGTTTCATTATGAGTTTATATGTTTTGATGTACGAAAGTTGTTCGGAGTCCCGGATGTGATCACAGACATGACGAGGAGTCTCGAAATGGTCGAGACATAAAGATTGATATATTGGAAGCCTATATTTGGATATCGGAATCATTCCGGGTGAAATCGGGATTTTACCGGAGTACCGGGGGGTTACTGGAACCCCCCGGGGGTTAATGGGCCTACATGGGCCCTAAGGGAGAAGAGGAGGGCTGGCCAGGGCAGGCCGCGCGCCCCCTCCCCCCCTAGTCGGAATAGGGCAAGGAAGGGGGGGCGGCGCCCCCCTTTCCTCTTTCCCCTTCCCCTTTTCCTTCTCCTACAAGGCAAGAGGGGGAAGTCCTACTCCCGATGGGAGTAGGACTCCTCCAGGCGCACCCCTAGGGGCTGGTCGCACCTCCCCCCCTCCCTCCTTTATATACGGGGGTAGGGGGCACCCCATAACATACAAGTTGATCTTCGTGATCGTTCCTTAGCCGTGTGCGGTGCCCCCCTCCACCATATTCCACCTCGGTCATATCGTTACGGTGCTTAGGCGAAGCCCTGCATCGGTAGAACATCATCATCATCACCACACCGTCGTGCTGACGGAACTCATCCCCGACACCCTGCTAGATCGGAGTCCGGGGATAGTCATCAAGCTGAACGTGTGCTGAACTCGGAGGTGACGTATGTTCGGTGCTTGGATTGGTCGGATCGTGAAGACGTACGACTATAGCAACCGCGTTGTCATAACGCTTCCGCTTTTGGTCTACGAGGGTACGTGGACACACTCTCCCCTCTCGTTGCTATGCATCACCATGATCTTGTGTGTGCGTAGGAAATTTTTTGAAATTACTATGTTCCCCAACATAGACATATCTCCTTAACTGGAATGGGTCTGAAGTTTCTCTCCAAAATGGTGGCCAACAGGTTCCAAGATGTGATTATGCAATGTGTCCACAAGAACCAATATGGTTTCATCAAAAGCAGAACAATCGGGGATTGCATAGGTTAGACTTTTGAGTATCTGCACCAGTGCCACCAATCCAAGAGACCAATTGTAATTCTTAAACTTGACTTTGAGAAGTCCTTTGACTCCTTGGAGCATGAGGCTATTATTCAAATCCTGGGATATAAATGTTTCAATGAAACGTGGATACTTTGGATGAAGCAGTTACTGTCTACTCGCACATCCTCAGTTTTACTTAATGGTGTTCCTGGAAGAAAATTCATCTGCAAAAAGGGAGTTAGACAGGGGGATCCTGTCTCTCCTCTTTTATTTGTTTTAGCTGCTGACCTCTTGTAGACAGTCATCAATGACATGTTTAGAAGAGGCATCCTTCACTTACCTATTCCTTATCATGACCAGGATTACCCTGTGATTCAGTATGCAGATGACACCTTGATCATTTTACCTACTGACAAGGACCAACTTATTGCTCTGAAGGACATGCTTAAGGTTTTCTCACAGTCCACTGGTCTTGATATGAATTATCACAAATCTTTCATCATCCCAATCAACGTTGACACTGCTCAGATGAATGAATTAGCTACTGCTTTTGGCTGTCAAATTGGGAAAATACCTTTTACTTATGTTGGGTTGCCTGTGGGAACAACAAGACCAAAAATGGTAGATTTTATGCCCTAGTGGACTGCATGGAGAGAAGAATGACTCCTAGATCCTCCTCCTTAAATCAAGGAGAAAGATTGATGTTCTTAAATTCTGCACTGTCTTCCATGCCCATCTTTTTCCTATGCAGCCTCGATGTCCCTGCTGGAATTTTAAAGCAGCTGGAAAGAATACAGAGACAATGCCTCTGGAGGAAACATAGAGATGAGCCTGCTCCATCCCTTGTTGCTTGGGAGCTTATTTGTAGGCCAACAAACAGGGCAGGTCTTGGTATTCTTAACCTAGGAGTGCAGAATGTGGCTCTTCTTCTCAAACATGCCAACAACTTCCTAAACAGGAAAGATCTTCCTTGGGTGTCTTTAGTTTGGGATTCATATTACCATGGTAGGGTGCCCCAGGGAACCTCTGACTGTGGTTCCCTTTTGTGGGGAGATATCTGCAAAGTAATGCAGAGCTTCAGAGATTGTTCCTGGGTCCAGATCAATGAAGGTGACACTGCACTTTTCTGGTCTGATAAATGGCAACTTGGTCAAGAGGTTTCTACCCTCCAATCTAGATTTCTAGGCTTTTTCGTATGCCAAGGACCCATGGATCTTTGTTAAAGAGATTTTTGACACACATGACATCTACCAACATTTCCATCTTCCTCTGTCAGCTCAGGCATTTGATGATCTGGTCCTCCTGCAATCTTTGATGGACAGCCATAATAGAATTCCTGGGTCTAAGGATGTTTGGTTCTGGCAAGGCTCTTCCAAGGAGTACAAACCCAAGATTTTTTTACTCTCATACCTTTGGTTCTGAATCTTTTAACCCCTTGACCTATTGGGTATGGAAATCCTCTTGTACCATAAAATCAAGTTGTATGCTTGGATGCTCATTATGGACAGATTGAACACAAAGGATATGGTGGAAAGGAGACAATGGCATTTGGATGATGGAGTGAATTGTGTGCTTTGCCCTTTGCAAGCAAGAGAAACCAGGGATCATCTGTTCTTTAACTGCAATTTTAGTGTGAGAGTGTGGAACTATCTGCAGATTGATTGGTCATCTGGTGTTTCAATGACTGAATTGGCTATCCATGCCAGAAGAATTTTTGAAACCCTTCTTCACTGAAGTGGTATTTATTTCCTGTTGAAATATCTGGATCATCAGAAATGCTAAAGTCTTCAGGAGTGAGAGGGCTGGGTTTAATAAATGGAGATGTGCTTTTATACATGATGTCAGTCTTATGCAATACAAAGTGAAAGTTGCCTACAAGGATGAGCTCTTGAGATGGGTTTCTTTTCTGTCCCCTTGAGGCTTAATTTTGTAACCTTTTGTCTTTTATTTATTAGGTTAGCTTGTTTGATTACCACTTGTAATCCCTATCTTGTACTTGTTCCCTCTTTATTATAATAAAGCTTTTGATATGCTATGGCGGTGTTGCCCCACAATTCCCAGTCAAAAAAACATGACTTCCAGAATAGGATTACCGTACCACTCTGGTGCGGACCGTACTCTGGTTGACCTATGAGGTTCGGTAGTAACTTGATCTGAAGTTTCATGATCATCATCATTAGCTTCTTCACTAATTGGTGTAGGAATCACTGGAACTGATTTATGTGATGAACTACTTTCCAATTCAGGAGAAAGTACAATAACCTCATCAAGTTCTACTTTCCTCCCACTCACTTCTTTCGAGAGAAACTCCTTCTCTAGAAAGGATCCATTCTTAGCAATAAATATCTTGCCTTCGGATCTGTGATAGAAGGTGTACCCAACAGTTTCTTTTGGGTATCCTATGAAGACACATTTTCTGATTTGGTTCCGAGCTTATCAGGTTGAAGCTTTTTCACATAAGCATCGCAGCCCCAAACTTTAAGAAACGACAACTTAGGTTTCTTGCCAAACCACAGTTCATATGGTGTCATCTCAATGGGTTTAGATGGTGCCCTATTTAACATGAATGCAGCTGTCTCTAAAGCATAACCCCAAAACGATAGTGGTAAATCAGTAAGAGACATCATAAATCGCACAATATCTAATAAAGTGCGATTACGACGTTCAGAGACACCATTACGCTATGGTGTTCCTGGTGGTGTGAGTTGCGAAACTATTCCACATTGTTTCAAAGGATGGCAACTTTGCATCATGTTGCTTTGCTTAAACAATACTTCCATATATTCTCTCCATTCCGCTTTCACATTATATTAGTAGAACTAATTGATGTTAAAAGGCTTATGTCTATGTTAGTTAAGTTGGTTCATAGTCGTTTAGTTTGTTTTTGGATCGGCTTAGGTAATTAGATAGACTCAATGCAAGGTGGTTTTTGCTTCTTTGTACCAATTACATATATGTTTTCTCTTGCATATACCCCACTAAGCAAATAACTAATTATGGTCTTTTGATCGGACGGCGTTTGTTTCCTGGATTTTTGCCCTTCACTTCCATTTTCTTCCTCTTATTTTTTTTTTTTTGCTTCCTATTCGCTTGATTGATATTGTATTGTTTATGTGCTTCCTAATTTGTTCTGCAGGTACTAGCCGGGCTTGGCATGGATTGGTGTCTTGCATGTTTGCCAGGCACATTTTTAGTGGTTACAGGTTTCTTGCGTATTCAGGTAGCTAATTTACCCCATAACTTATTTTGATGTGTGTATGGTTCCCTTTAAAGTGGTTCTCTTTGGTACCACCTGTTCTTCCAGTTGCTTGGTTGATTAGGATGTAATACTATTCAAAGAGCCCTCTTGCATTTATTTATGAGAGGAGGACCTTGACAGATAGGGATTCAGAAGAAGCAAATGCTACACAGGGATGACCGTTGCATGTTTATGAAAAGAAAATTTATCTATAGACTTCGGACTTTCCTGGGTTTGTGAAGTTAAAGACCTATGGTAGCCATCTAGTTCTTTTGGGGTTTGCACCTGAATCCTACATTTTTATAGGATTTTTAGGCCTCATTTTCTTGTTTGCATCAAAGTTATATCAGGGGTTTGGTTATTGCATCAGGTAGCTTATTTACCCACTAATTTCCTATACTTTGTTTGATACTGTGTATCTATAATTGTTTAGTGTCGCTTGAATTCAGAACAAAGAGCTGGTACACCAGACATGAAAGAAAGGAGTAGACGGATCAACAGATTCCAGATGCTATAGGTTATATATATATGTGAAGCAGAGATAGTTCTAGGTAAAAGTGTATTGATGGTCGGAATTGCTGGCACACTGTCACCGGTCTACTACATCTATAATCATACATTCAACATGTAATTTAGCAAGTCTACATGTTATCCCCTATCAAACATAATTTTAGTATGCTAGTGTAGCCTCCAGATAAGTTTTTTGAGTCAACTGGATCATGTGTAAATATTCATTGCCTCTTTTTACATTCCGTTAATTAGGTAAAATTTGTTAATCATATTGGAGGTCGGAATTTCGGAGCTGTCGCCAGTGTACATAGTCGTCATTGGACGGCTCGTCGTAATCTCGGCGGCAGAAGCGAGCACCCAGAGCGGTTGTATTCGTTCTAGGCTTGTAGCTCGTATTGAGAAAACGGCAGTCAACTATCTGCCTTCAGGAGAGACTTCAGGTTCTTCTCCTGTTGTGAGTGATGTAGTGTGGGATTTCTATGGCGTCAGTCAAGAAGCCGAGAACCTCGCCCAAATTTCATTCATGGCAACTGATGCGAACTAGACCATAGGCATCTATCCATATGATGAGGAGTCTAACTGCCCTGAGTTTGATGAGTTGCCCGGTTTTTGGCCATCTGAGGGCCGAGGACAACTGCGGTGCAAGTCGCTTTGATGATGAAGACTTCCTCTTCCACGAGAATGACTGAAGCTTCATGCACGAGAAGAAACTGAGGCCCTTTTGGTTTATCAGCAAGCTTTTCTTAAGCGTCGTGCTTAGCTTCAGTGCCTCTACTAAAGTGTTCTGAGTTAGTGTAGTATGCACCTATCCAACCTTAGTGTAAATTATTTGTAATGAGTACTATGAACCAGTGTTCTAGATGGATGATAGCAGGCAATGTATATCTACATAAGACTACTACCCCTTGACTATTGTAATTTATGCACCTGTCAAACGTTAGATTCAGTATTATGTATCTACCTATTCTGTTTCTGCTTGTCACTAAAGTTGTTTCTTTGTTTCCCTTGTTGTATTTCTGTAAGGTGAACCTTTTTTCCTGATACGGTCAAGCATTGATCTTAAAAGAAAGACAAAAACATGTGTTACAAAGGAAAAGACATTGTTAGCCCTGAATGTGGTTTGCTTGCTCAATATTGATCTCGCTGCCACTGCTTCTGCTGCTCTATATCACTGAGTTGTATGCCCTGCTTCTCTTAATCAAACTAAATGGTTCTGCTTTGTGCTCAACTCATGTTGTTATTAATCAGGATAAATACTGATGCTTTATCATGCGCAAGTAAACATGCTAACCTGCCTCGTTGGCACACGCGCTTAGGCACAACGTTTGGACCCGGCACCGCGTGCCAGGGCGCGCTGTAGGTCTAGTACTGATTGTATGAGTGGAGTATAACTTGGTTCGGTTGTGGTAACCGAAAAATATTTACAGGAGGGAGAGGTAGAGACAAACAACATATGTAAACAAAAGAGAATCTATTTCTATCCTAACAAGATGTAACGCACAAGTCATGGTGCAGCTAATGCTAACAACCTGCATGTTTAACACGTGGTTGGATGGTTAGAGGAATTGTGGTATCCCAGCCCATCAGGGTTTAAATCCTGGTGCTTGCATTTATTTTAGGATTTCCAGCGATACGCATTCAGAGGGAGGAGACGTTCCCGTCGACGACAAGGTGCCTACGGCGACTTCATAAATTTCAAGATGATATGACAGCTCAGTCTTTCGGGGGTGCTCATAGGGGAGGGTGTATATGTGCGTTCGTAAGAGTGAGTGTATGCGTATGTATATGAGCGTTTGCATTTGTACTATGTTAAAAAATACATTGATCTGGACATCTAGGCAAAATTGTATGTGCTTTGATGCAGCCTAAAAAAAGTCTAATGTAGATCTTCAGATGGTGATTGATATCGTGTAGGTGGCTATTTTCATGTTGTTCTTTTCTGAACTTTTGTTTTTAGGTGAATTTGTTAACAGTTGTAAGGCAACTTTTCTCGGTGGTCTTCTTCGTCTTTGGCGGTGGATCAATCCCATCTAATACATCGATAAATATGGCATTGCCAATGTAACTAGAGTAGGTGAGACAATGAGACGAAATATTAAGGACAATAAGACACAAAATACTGCATGGAGCACTCCTCGCTAAAAAGAAGGACAACGCTAATGCCCAATCGCTCACACGTATGGTGTAAGCCAAACCCGTCCACACGCCTTATAACACATAGACTACACCACGTCACCGCATGTATGCATGTGTAAAAAATTTTTGAACTTTCAGTTTTTAAAATATTTTATCTTTTAAATGAAAAATCCGATTGAAGATCCATTTTCATCATTAAATCCCTTCCGACGATATCTTCGAAACTAGATCGTATATCAATATATTTCGACGAATTTTGTTTGGGGTTAAAAGTTGTCATGTCTATTATACATGAATTGCCATTATGTTTACACTGAAATTGTCATGGTATGTTTCAGCTATTTTATTCTGCATTTAAAAGTAAATTTTGACATATTATAAAATGGAGAATTAAGAAACTAGACTTGTCATGAATCATAAACTAAAATTGCCATGATACATGCACTTAAAGTTACCATGGTTCGTGAAAAAAAGTAACTTTTATGATCAAAGTACTGGAATTGTCATCATCAAAAAACTAAAATTGTCATGCCAAACTAAAACTATCACATGGCAACTTTAGTTTAAGCACTATGGCAACTACAGTGTAAACATCATGGCAACTTTTGGGCAAAAAAATTCGTCGAAACATATCAACATGAGTCTAATTTTGAAGATCTCGTCGAGAAGGATTTAATGATGAAAACGTATTTTTAATTCGATTTTTTAATTAGAAGATAAAACATTTGTAAGCCGAAAACCAAAAAAAATCCTACTGATATCATCTATTCATACGTGGCAAAATGAATGGTGATAGAGGCATATGGGCGATGTGCAAGATGCCACACATATGGGCGTTAGTTTTTGGACGCCGATAATGCCCACACGTGTGGGTGTTAAGGGATCTGGCCACACATTTTATGTGGTGTCTAAGAGGACCAGCCCACACGCCTACGTGTGAGCAAAACAACTAGTGCTCACACGCCTCTTTTTTTCCTCGCGGTCCCTCTCACACGCCTACGTGTGGGTAAAATGGATAACGTCCACACGACCTCTCTCAGGCACCTACCTCATGGTCACGCACGCCCCGCGTGACAGTCATCATGCGTCCCCGCAGTTGCCATGGTCCGAACCCTCTTCAATGTCCGTTTAACTGCAGTTGCCATGTCGCTGAACTGCAGTTGCCATGTCGGACAACTACAATTGACATCGATGCTCAACTGCAGTTGCCATCTCAGGTCAAGTGTCAGATGCCAAGTTGCCATGTATGATCTAGTTACTATAGTTGCCATGATTTGAAAACTTTAGGGGTTGCCACCTACTAACACTAGGCAGTTGTCATGTATGGTCTGGTTTACTACAGTTACCATGATTTGAAAACCTTAGGAGTTGTCATCTACTAACACTAGGCAGTTGTCGTGTAGCGCTACAAAGAGACATGGCAAAATAACATGTTTCAGGTAAAGAGAGAGTTGCCACTACTTACAAGCACACTAGGGCATTCGCCGTGTACCATGCAAAACACATGGCAACTGACATGTTCGGATAAAAAAAAGAGTTGTCATCTGCTTACAAACACACTAGGATAGTTACCATGTATACTGCAAAACACATGGCAACTGGCAGCTTTGGATGTGGGAGAGGAGACAGACGTGTGGGCGAGATGACAAATGTCCATACACTAGCCCTTGTGCGTGAGTGAAAACAAACATGTTAGCGAACTCCTACTCCCCACACGTGTGGGCGTTAGTATTTCCGTAGTTTTTTCGAAAAAAATATGCAGTATTTTTAACTGATGGAAGTGTTTGACTAGCGAGGAGCTGATGTGTACGGAGTACTATCTCCGTCTAGGTTTATTTGTCCTCATCGTATTTTTGTCAAAGTTTGACCGTGTATTAAACTTACAAAATGTTAATGCACATCACTGAAAATTATATTGCTGGATTTGTATGTGAATGTAGTTACTAATGATATTGTTATTTCTATGTATAACTTATATTTTTTAAGTTAAAATCATGGTTAAAATATGATCTAAAATACAAGGGGACTAGTAAACAAGGATGTAGGTAGAAAACATAATTGCAGACACAATCGACAGCTCCATGTCTTAGATGACGTTTGCCTTAAGTCATTTTTCCTTGCGCATGTCAAAACGGGAATAAGATTCTCTGTCTAATGTCCTGGAGAATAGTTTTCTGCTGCAACGTACATAGTTTTTGTTACGCGACCTAGAACGTAGTTTTTGGTGCATGTTACATTCAAATGGATCGGTGCATCTTAAATAGTTTTTATTAGTTGCCCTGTTATGATGTTGAATGCAAGAAATGCAGACATTCAATAGATGTAATCAGTGTCCAATAAAATGCAGCCACTACTTGCAGCCTAATCAAAAATTCATAAGCTAGCCCATGGAAAAAACACAAAACCTACGGTTGTGACACACTAATGGCAATTGCCAAAGCAACGAATTCGATATAAAAGGGGGTAAAGCAAAGAAAGGAAAAAACAATCAAAGAGCGACACGCATATGCTTCTAGTCTGTGAGTACAGGAGCAACGAAATAATCAATCCGATATGCTAACACATTAGCAACAATCTTGTACTAGCCATCCACCATGATTGATGTCATATCAAAGTGTGTTTAAATTTGATTACAGGATTAAAAATAACATCACTCTAGTTGAACAATCGAGTGCACTTCTCACTCAGACTCAAGAGGACACACCATAACAAAACATATGAAAAAGTATGGGCTACAGAAGACTGTCGAGCTGAGATTGCAGATCAGATATAGACAGCATACCAATAGACTGAATTTCTTCAGCCGAGTATTCTGAGTTCAGAAGGGACTGTAGCTGTATATGAGCCTCAACTATATTCGACCTACAACAAAGAAAAAAGCATAAGAAGAAACTCGCAGAAAACAACTTCAGTAGTACATAAAGTGTTTGACCCTCTTCAGTGTACAATCACTAGTGTCAGCATACTCCCTCCGTCCAGAAATACTTGTCCTCAAAATGGATAAAATGAATGTATATATAACTAAAATAAGTCTAGATACAACCATTTCGAGGACAAGTATTTTCGGATGGAGGGAGTACATGTGTATAAGAAAACATGAATAAAGGACAATCTTGTATTCAGTCATAACCAAAAGTTAGCTGCGTACAGCTTAGCACATTTCAACTTACTAAACGAGGTACTTGTGTGAAAATCTAGATGATGCACACAAGTAAAAAGTGCCACGATTGACAATGATGTATGGAAGTGTGCTGATTTTGCGAAAACAGTGGAATGGTAAGGTAAAAATTTGCTCAACTACTAGGGACCTTTGAAAAATATAAAAATTGCATCTGTAGCAGTACTAGGTGGATCAAGTGCTCTAGTTTGCATAAATGACAACACAGAATAGAAACGGGCAGAAGCGGAGCTTGATCAAAGAACCTCTAGTTTGCAGGCTTTGATCCCCGCACATGCTGCTGAACTCTTGTACCTATTTACTTCTCCACTTAATGAAAAGAGTTGTCTATTCATAGTTGTGTAATACCGCCCCCAAGAATGATGAGGATCTATAAAGGTTCTTTCATCAAGCTCTCGCTTCGGGCTCCAGTACATTTATATATATCGGCCTATGGCATCCTGGGAATACAAGTTGCTATTTCCCTAACAAGGATTTGATTTCTATCAATATATGAATGATTTCTTATGGCAAAAACTTAAGTTGGTAGCTAACTTTGGCCAGGTAAGCATTACTACTGCAGTGGATAAATAATGCCATGGTATTATTGATGGGTGTTGTAGGACGTAGAACCTTACTTGATGGGTTTGAATATAATTAATCTTGTCGATGGATTTTGCAAATACAACATCAACTTGGTCATTGCTTTGGGCAGATCTTGTTGAATAGCAGTCCCAACCTGTTTTGGCAGAATGAATAGTTCCATAACATATGAAAAGCAGCACAGTAGTAAATAGCTTTTCATAAAATGACATGTACCTTTTGAACCAGCTCTGCAACTTTATCGGGTGAAGCAAATGCTTGTGTCTTAAGGGGTTTTGCTAGAACAGAATCCAAATTCTGGCCCTGGCTACCTGAGGACAGTGCAACTTTGACAGCGGTTACCTGCCATACAAGTGAATCGTGTTGCAATCAAAATTTTAGAGTATAGCCTACAACACTGGATATAACACTGATTTCTACGATTGTGGTCACACATCTCACATTCTGGCTTCGCTGTTTGGCCTGAACTATAAAATGATGGCCTGATTAATACTAGACATTGGATAGTCACAACTCGCAATACAAAATGGCAACATTTCAGGACTGCTACAGTTATTACAGCAAGAAAGAAGTCCACTTTACTCTTCTGCAGCATCTCCAATGTCCACGTAACATCCACATCCAATGTATCATGCTGTTTACCACCACCACCACCACCACCCC